>NC_025704.1:12817927-12819507 GCF_000633955.1 Camelina sativa
TGCTAAGATTATGTTTCTAATCTCCCTGTCCAGAAGTTTGAAAGTGTTAGCTGGCGTGAGCAAAGGGAGGTTATGGACCTTGTTATTACGCTGCCTCCAAATGTTGTAGATAGTAGCCTGAGCGACGAGTTTTCTGAGCAGAGACGGTGCTGCTTGGGATGAGGCTCGAGTCCAAGAAAGAAGCTCAGACCAAGAGATAAGAGGCCTTCTTGTTGGGTCAAGTCTTGAGAGAACAAATCTCCAAATGATTGTGGCATAGCTACAGGACAGAAACAGATGGTCTCGAGATTCAATGTCAGAGTCGCAGAGGGTGCAGGATTGCGAAGAAGAGATGCCCCATGAGTATAAGCGTTTTTTGGTTGGCAATCTGTTTAGGTGAGAAACCCAGAAGTGGAAAGCATGCCTTGGAACCGATCCTTTAAACCACACCAGATCAGACCAGTCAGTTTCCTCCATCCTTGGTCTTAGTACGCTCCACGTCCGAGATGAAGAGAAGCCCTTACAAATGACAGAATCAACAACCCATTCAAACTCGTCATTGCTTGCAGTGGGAGAAGGAACTGGGATAGTAGTAAGGTGAGTATGGAGCGCTAAGGCGGAGTCTGATCTTGGAGACGGTAGCATCCAACCAGTTTGATTGCAGGCCTCCGCAACCTTTGATTTTCTTGGGAGACGAAGTTGAGATGGTCCAGTGGATCCTAGCGCTTGAATAAGTGGTCCCAGGGGAGTCCAAGAATCAAACTAGAAACTAGCCAGGATACCATTGCCTACTCTGACATTGATGAATTGTGCTGCCAGCGGTCTTAACCGGAGAATAGCCTTCCAAGTCCATGAGTCTGAAGGGGAAGCCTTTAGGTCCCAGAAAATTCGGTTGCCTATATTATAATGCTTATGCCAACGAGCCCAAAGAGAGCCCGTATTTGCGAAAAGGAGCCAGACAAACCGTAAGCAGAGAGTGGTGTTCCAAGATGAGAACCTTCTTAACCCCAAACCACCTTCGCTCTTTGGCAGACAGACCGTGGACCAGGCCACTTTTGCCCCCTTGCTACCCTCAATGCTTCCCGACCAGAAGAAACGAGAACACATCGATTCAATTTTCTTAACGCAACCTTTGGGAAGAATGAAGGTTGAAATCCAGAAGTTAACCACCCCTGAGATGACTGAAGCGATAAGTTGAGCCCTTCCTGCAAAAGAAAGAGTCTTCACCGCCCAACCTCTGAATTTGCCTGCAATTTGGTTCAGGAGTGGCTCATATTCTGAGATTTTGAGCTTCCTGTGCATCAGAGGTAGCCCTAGATATCGGATTGGTAGGGACGCTACCGGGAAACCATATCTTTCGATCGCAGAGGATTGAGCAACAGTGAGACCCGCGTGAAAGAGCTGCGTTTTGTCACGGTTCATGGCAAGACCAGACCAGGAAGCAAAATCATCTAAAGCTTCATTAATGCCATGTAACGAAGCTTCTGATCCATCGAAAAATATCATCACATCATCCGCAAACATCAAGTGAGAGAGTTCTACGCCTGATGTTTTTGGATGATAACTGATATAACCTTGATCAAATCTGGATTGAAGCAAAC
>NC_025704.1:12821296-12830931 GCF_000633955.1 Camelina sativa
GTAGTCAACGCATAATTCCCTGATTTCTTTTTGAGATTCCACCTTTCTACCGCTTGAATCAAACAAATAATGTATATGGTTTTGAGCTTTCCTCATCGCTGCCATTCTGTGAAAATAGGCAGAGTTTCTATCTCCCTCTTTGATCCAATTGATGCTGGTTCGTTGCCTTAGAAAAGCTTCCTCCGCTCTTAACAGCAACAACCACTTTCTTTCTGCTTCAAGCTCTCGGGTTGCATTAATGGTTGTCGGATTGGTGAGCGTTTGGCTTTGACAGACCAGGAGGGAATCATGTGCTTCAGAGACTCTTTTTTCCAGGTCTAAGTAGTTTTCCTTGTTGAAGATCCTGATGTTACTTTTAAGGTTCTTCAGCTTTAGTGAGACTCTTAGCATCGCAGAGCCAGTGACATTACAAGAGAACCATTGTTGGGCTACCATCGGGATGAACTTCGGGTTTTGTAAGAGGAAGTTGAAAAACTTGAAAGGTCTTCTTTCCTTAAGGGTGCCTGCATCGAGGGTGACTTCACACGATGCATGATCTGAGAAATCCGGTTCACCAAAGGTAGCAAAAGAATTAGGGAACGTCGAGTGCCAGTAAGAGTTGACCAGAATTCTATCCAGCTTCTTCGCAATAGGTCTGGAGGGAGATTTATTCCACCAAGTAAAAGAGTGACCTCTAAAAGTAAGGTCCGAGAGATCAGCATTCAACAAACATTCTCTAAAATCCCGGATTCTCCTATCTACATTCAGGGAATGAGGGTTGGAGTGTTCTTGAGGATTAAGAATCTGATTAAAATCCCCCATTGCAATCCAAGCCTTGTCAAGAATCACCTGGGAATCCGCCAAAGTCACCAATTCTGCCCAAAGGTCTTTTCTTAACCCTTCCTCGTTTGCCGCATAGATGATAGAGACTACTATCCACTCTTTTGCCTCTGGAAGGAGAACTTCGCAAGTAACCATTTGCAAGGATTTTGCCACAACCACCACCTTAACACTCGGGTGCCACAATATCCAAATTTTACCTAAATCCGAGAAACTATAGTTATCCGAGAAAAACCAACCAGGTAGAAGATCATCCAAAAACTTCTTCATCTTCACCTGATTAACATGCGTCTCTATTAGACCTCCAAAAAGGGATTGCTTACCTCTAATCCATTTCTTAAAGCCGTTACGATGACTATATATATTAAATCCGCGGACATTCCAACAAAAAAGGTTTGTACACATACTTAGTGTGTAGATTTGAGGCTTTTGCCTCGAAGAACCTTCCGTTGTCTCTTCGACAACACTTTTTGAAACTTCTCAAATTCTTCTTCCCCACTTTCGTCTGCAGCAGATGAAGACAAGGTATCCGATGAATCAGGCTCCGCTTCAGAAGAGATGACAGTGTGTTGAGGTTCAATGGGAGGGGTTAACTGGGCTTTGCTGAGGACAGATAGGCCGCTGCATTCGCCCACTAGAATATGCTTCCCCATGTCTGGCTGGTGCAAACGATCCTTTTCTGAAGCAACCTTTGGTAACTCCTGTTGATTCACGGGGTTTGGAGAAACCTTGGGAGGCACCTTAGGGACATACACCAGCTTCAGACCAGCTTTCTTCTGCTGTCTGTGCTTCTGTTCTCCTACTTTCAGTCTCGGGCATGAATCCGTTTGATGAACAGTGGAGCTACAGGTTGAGCATGTGACCGGGGCTGATGTACAACGCTTGAGGGTATGACCAATACCCTTGCAGAAAGAGCAGATAGGGGGCATCCAGGGACTAGAAACAAGGATTCGGGTGATGTCCCCTGACTCAAATTGGATATTCACTGCTTCTGGAAGCGGTTTTCGGGGATCAATGATCGTGAAGACCTTAGCCACCTCCAAATTTGTCTTATTTGCTGTGGAGGGGTGGAGGAACTTCGGATCTACAACCAGACTCGCCACCTGCTGAAGACCTTCCTCGTTAAAGAATTGAAGGGGTACATTTCTTAATTCCAGCCATATAGGAGCAGAGGTTAATTCCGGCTTTTTTGGGATGACTCCTGGTTCCCATTTTGCAACAAACATGGTTTGGCCTTCTATTTGCCACAGTCGGTGGTTTATGACGTGGTGTCTAGTGGATGCATTAGGGATACGGAACAAGAACGCATTCCCATCTAATTTCGAGACTGAAATGTCTCTGAATTGCTTACTCCAAATTCCATTAACGATGTTATGCAGAGTACCTTGGGAGGGAGGGCCGGAGTAGAATTGGCCAAGCACAAAACATTCCCAGGATTTGCAGTTCTTTTCGATGACTGAGTTGGGAATTTTGACGCATAATTCACCAGATGGAAGAGTAAAGGGAGTCCCTTTCCTTTCAAGGGGTTTAGCTGTACCCTTGACATGGTTTACCCAAGTATCAACTGAGTGAGGACTTGGATTTGTGGTGGAATCGACGGGAGCAGCAGCAGGATTGATTACAGAGCTCTCCAAAACTTGAGGGGATGAGGGCGGGGGGACCAAATCATCGCCTATGTTTGTCTGATCTGAGGCAGAAGCTAAAAGAGCTTGCTTGGGAACGACATTAGACTCCGGATTAGGGTTTGATACTAGATCTGGAGATGTTGGATTTACCATGGCCAAGTCTTTCTTTTGGACAGTCGATTGGGCATAATCAGAGGACTTCGACAAGGAACAGAAAGGGATGGACTCTTCGGGGGGAGTTGATTGAACGGTCTGGGAAGGAGTAGGCGAAGACGGGATTTTCGAAGCTACCGATTTGGGGGTAGATCGAGATGACGGGGAGGGAGGTTTACGCTTCTTTTGCTTCCCCATGAGGAGGGAAGGGCCTATGAACAGTGGCGGAAGGGGGTTCCGATGCCGTGAGAGACGGCGGCGGAGGAAGGAAAAGGCACTCAGTAGGCACTCCTTTTTTTTTTTTGTTGACATCACTCATAATTCATAGTTCTATAATTCAATGTATCATATAACTAATTTCAATATCTATCTTATTCATAATTAATACATCTATGTATATTTATAGGACGTTAAGTTAATATTTCGAAGATTTGGCAACAACATCATATTCTCCAACGGATTGTTAGATCCGGATAGTGTCGGCAGGTAATTTTTTTTATTCATAATTTTTTAAGATGAGCTATCAGATATTAGATATATATATATATATATATATATATATATATATATATAATGGAATGTGTGTGCGAAACTTATGATTTTTGTTCTTTTCCATATATTTCAGCGTATTGGAAGATATCTCGGACACGGTTGTTGCCATATACTCGAGGATTTCTTATTGCTCAGGTTATTTTACCCTTCCTTCACCCTGACCAGGATCCCACCACACTTAAACGTAAGATCAAACTGTCTTGCTCGATCTTCTAGACTTTTAGTTTCTGAATCTTTTTTTGTAAACTTTTACCCTCCTGTTTAAGCAACCAATTTTGGAGTTCTCTTTTAATTTATTTAATGTTTGGTTGAAAAAAAAAATATTCTCTTTAAGATTTTGAAAACAACATGCTCTAATAATAAAATATTTCAAAAATAAATTAAGATTGCATCTACTATTTAACTCGTAACCAATTAATCTATAACCTATTTGTAACCAACTTATTAAAATTATATAGTTTACAAAAAATGTTGTGTACTTCCGTTTTATTATACAGGATCATAGAATCATTTTTTGTTTAGTGTGACTTTATAAGAATGAAACCAAAGTGTTTGACAAATTTTTTTTTTGATTCGTACCATTAACGATTAAATATATTTTATTAGTCTTTGATTTTTGTTTATTGAAAAGAGATGTAAATCTCGAAATTGAACATTACACTTTCAGAACCTTGTTATCAACAATCTTTAAGACAATTTCTAGCACAATCTGGGTTATCGCCACATTTGCTGCTGCAGTGCCATACGCAGACAGGGTCCGGAATATGTTGCGGAATTATTATTTTCATCCTGCATTAGTTTCATCCACAAATCATGACTACATATAGGTCAAAATACACACACATATCTATATCTATATATATATATATATATATCACTGCATTGATGTGAAATTAGTTCATTAGCTAAAAATCAAATAAATAAAATTAAAATTCTTATGTGAGTGTAAGATACATACGGTGAGTGAGGGTCTTCCTTTGAGAAGTTCTCCATTCCATTGCATGCTTTTAGGTGACATCCTACCATTATCAATGTCATCAAAATCATCACACACACTTTTTGCGTCATTCTTTTGCAAACTTTTTTCGTTAGATTCGGAAAATATGAAAAGATGTTTATTGTTTGCTATATAATTTGAGTTATATACAAACACACATATTTTATTATATAAAATTTAATGTCAAAGTTACTCATTAACAACATCGTGACACATGGTACTTGTATTAATAAGATGTCGACATGTGTCAATAATAAATGTACTAAAACATTTAAAAAAAACTAAAAATTAAAAAGTAAAAGTTCTAAACCTATTGTAAAAAAGAAATCCACTAACTATCAATATTTGTTAATTCTTTCTTTTTAATATTTTAATTTAATTAAGTTGTAATATTTTTAGATTTTTGTTATATTAGTTAGCTAAATTTAATTTCTTATTATAAATTCATGATGATTTTAAATAAATTTTTATATTATTTTGAATTTTATTTCATTATTTAAGGATATGTCAGATCAATATTTATTAAAAAAGAAAGTTACTCATTAACAAGATCGTGACACACGTTACTTTTATTAATAAGATGTTGACATGTGTCAATTATCAATTTACTAAAAATTAAAAAAAAGAAAACTAAAAATTAAAAAGAAAAAGTTATAAACCTATTGTAAAAAAGAAATCCAATCAATATTTGTTAATTCTGTCTTTTTAAGATTTTAATTTAATTAAGGTTTAATATTTTTAGATTTTAGTTATATTAGTTAGTTAAATTTGATTTCTTATTAGAAATTCGTGATGATTTTAAAATATCTTTTTTTATATTATTTTGATTTTTTTTTAGTTAAGGATATGTAAGATAATATTTATTTTTTCTTAATAATTTTAATGTTGTAGTATTTTTTTTTTAATCGACTGCAATATATTATAAGAGGAAGGTTAAAAAACAGAGCAATAAGAATAGAGAAACGAAACAGAGGAAAGAGAGCAAAAACTAATACATACGAAAAACTCAAAGACTCAGAGCTAAGCCCGACTATCTCTAGACTCTAGCAATCTGCTCATGTAACCAGGCAGGACCACCCATAGCTAGATATGACTAAAACCGACCATCTCGTGTAATTCTCCTTGCAATCGACCGCACCACTTCATTCGATTTCGAAGATGCAAGATGAAATGATACGACCTGCATTTGACTAACAACCTGACCAATCTTGTATAAAATTGAGCGGTACTTAGGCCAATCTTGCGGTCTCTCAATAGCACTTGTTACCGCTCCACAATCAGTCCAAACTTCACACGCAAATATCTGCAAGTCTCGTAAACTCTCAAGACACCATAAAAGAGCGATCAGTTCAGCAGCGATGCGATTCACTGTCGGTAAGAAAGCATTACGGGAATGGAACATAACATCACCAACATGATTACGAAGTAACCAAGCTCCACCCACGTAGGACTGACTATTAACCCATGAAGCATTGATATTACACTTCAGCGTGCCAACTGCCGGTCTAGTCCATCGCTTTGATAACACCAGAGCTCTATCACCACGTAGAGCAGAGACTTGTTCCTGATTCTGCAACCTGTTCTGTTTTAACCATTCCTCTGCATCTGCCATGGCTCCTGCGATTAGAACATTAGAATCCTGAGCCCTAGAAGTGAAAACCACCGGATTACGTGCCTTCCAAACCTCCTAAAGGAACCAAGGTATAGCAAGCCGTAGATTCATTGGTATCTCAGTTTTGGTGAGTAACCCCAACAAATAGCCAATGTTATCCGAAATAGATGCTGAGAAACCTTGGATAGGCAATGGTAGAGAAGAAACTGACCAAACCTCTGTCGCAAAAGGACAAAGAAATAAGACATGTGACACAGTTTCAACTCCAGCCCTACTGACCTGACACAACGGATTAACCTGCAGACCATGACTCCTTAAGCAATCTGCAACCGCCAAAGCACCAGACATGACTCGCCAAAAAACAACTTGATCTTAGGAGCCGTCTCTAGAGACCATATTTTCGTTTTCAGCTCATTCAAAACTTATGAACCGTCTGCATCTCCAACCAATCCCATAGCCACCTTAGATATCAACCAGTACCCACTCTTGACCGTATAGGCCCCATCATTAGAATACGCCCACACCATACGGTCTCGCAGACGACAGTCAGGAGGGAAAGAAACGATCTTGGTGACATCACAAGGAGGGAAAAGACCCTGTAAGGTCGAAAGATTCCAGTCCCCTTGAGGGGTTATAAGGTCAGAAACCCGAAGATTCAGATTGATCATTTGTTCCTTATTACACGGTCTCCTTGGAAGATCATCAAAAACCCATTTATCTGATGTGTCTGTATTTTATAGGGTTTTAACTATGGTTTTTAGGATTGTTTTGAGTCTTTTCTTAGGTCCAAGTGTGCTTTTAGAGTCCTTTTAGTCTTTTGTGAGTCTTTACAGGTCCTAGGTGAATTTGGAAGGAATCTGAGCGTTTTGGGGGTGAAATATGCATCTGGAGCTAAATTGGTTGAAGACTGATCGAGCTAGTCAGTAGATGGAGTGAGAGCAGAAAAACGTTCCGGATGGACTGATCCTTTCGGGATCGACCAGTCCCCGTCCCCGACGCAACTTTTCCTTATTTGTTTTAAACCGACTTTTAGGGTTTTATTTTGATATTTAAGTTAGAGGCACGGCCTCCAGAGACATAAGCTTTATTTTCTGAGACTATTTTGTATTGAGAGCAAAAGGGAGAAGATCTCTAATCCTTCTTGACACTTTGGAGAAGATTTCTAAACCCTATTTTCTATTCTTTTGCAATTCAATTATGTTTTCTTCATTATTGATTTGCTGTTTATGCTTCTCCATGTCTGAGTAGTTTTACTGTTGGGTTTAGGGTTTCAGAAGGGTTTCTATGATTTATTGATGCTAGATTTGTTAGATTAGGGATTGATCTTATTGTTCTTCATCTATAGTTGTTCTTAATGCTTAAGCTAGATTGATCACCTAGATTAAGATCTTAGGTTTAATTCATCGGGGCACCAAAAGTGTTGTTGAATTGCTTGAAAAGAACATAGGTGAGCAAGGTGATCCTTAGCCAACGAAGGTTGAAGTTGAGGCACTTTGTGAACAGATCAAACTTGAACTTGTTATTGCTTGCTTGGTTTGCTAGATCCAAACGACGGTTTAGGGTTCAGTAAATTCATTGCATAGATAGTTAATGCTGCGAAAGTAGGTTAGCTTTACAACAGTGATTTGAGTTCTAGAACGGTGTCTAATGCATCCCTATCTAACCATCTAAATTCGTGATCATAATCCCTAAAGATTCCCTGCGCCCAATGTTTTCCTTTTTGATTTAGAAACAACTTATTTACTTTCCGTTTTTGATTTATTACTTGTTTCACAAACTTCTTGTTTTGTCTTAGCTATATTTGATCTATACAATTTCATAGTGCATTGTTTGGTCTCTGTGGATTCGACCCTAAAGTGCTACGACGACACCACTAGATCGTGGTTGAGTGTGCTTTGGGTTATTAATTGACATGTTGATCAATTTGGCGCCGTTGCCGGGGACCAAAACGATTGCCTTTGAGATTTTAGAATTGAGTATAGTCTAAGATTTTTTTTTGTTTCTACTAATTATTATTATTCTCTCTTTTTGTAGATAATTAAAAAAAAAAATGAAAAATATTTTTGGGGCCATGGATTACGATGATTGGCCACAGGAAGAGGAGATCACATTTGATGAAGACATTCTAGATGAGCCTCTTGTGGAGCCACCGTTCGATGAGAGTGTTCTTACACCGGATCAAAAAGTTAAGTTGGATGAGCTTTACATGGAGCATCCAACAACGACAAGGAGGAACTTAGCAGCAATGATCCGGTTGAATCTCATCTCACATCGAGCAGTACTTGAAGGGAGGGAGCCCACTTTCACAGAGATTAGGGAAGCTCATGCTTGCGAAGAGGTAATACATTGGGTTCCACCAAGCCAAATAGAAGGTACATGCGTTTCCACCCTTGAAATTCATGATTTTGAGGATATTCACATGCCATGCATTGAAGATGTGACTTCTAGTTTGGATACTCCATTGCTTATTGATGAATGCTATGATTTGATATGTGAGTCTCAACGTCTAGACATCTTAAGAGCAGAAAAACTTGCTAGGGATTATCATGAAATATGTTTTGATATTGAATATCATTGTGCTTTGAATGTTCATGATCTCGAGTTTGAGTTTTCAATGCCTGATGTATCTAGCTCTCTTCTTGAAGAATCTTACCTAGGGTGTGTTCTTGATATTGATACAATTTTGCATGAAACAAAGGACCCTGAGGTGGATTATATGAATGAGGATATTGTGTTCTATGAAATTAATGGGGATGAAGTTAATTATTTTGTGAAAACCTCGTTTGAACCTGAAATTGACTTTATTTTTCCATTAAATGCATTTAACCCTCATGAGCATCCAACCATCAAGGAATATTTCAAAGTATATGCTACATTTGTAGTAAACTTCCTAGATGTGAATTTTATTGTTTTGCCATGGATAATTGTGTGTTACTTGACACATATTGTTTATTGCATTAACAAGAGAAGGACTAAAGGTCCATTGGCTCAGCCTTTTGATACACATGATTAACATTTTGTGCTGAGCGGTCAAGCTATAGACCTTAAACAAGCGCTTATGGGAGGCAACCCATGGGGTTTGTGCTGGCTTACCCTTTTCTTTTTATTTGTCTTAGGATTTTGGTTTTGTTTTTAGGATTTATTACGGTGAAATCATGTCTGGTGTTAAGTGTTTTCAGGAATAGGTTCCAAACGCAGAAGATGCGAATATTTTTGTTCCAGGAGCTTCGGATCGATCGATCCTCCTTAAAGATCGACCGATCCCGGTGGTTTTCTGTGGGTGTCTCTAAGTTCAATAATGTTGCAGAGCGGTCAATCCCACCCTGAGACTGATCGGTCCCCACCCTTGCCAACACCACTCCAACACCAGATACGAGATTACCGGTTTTGTTCCTTTTCCTTTCTTTTTCTTTTTTCATTTTTCTTATTTTCTTTGTCGGATTCATTCTTTTCTTGGTTTTTCTTTCACACCGGAACGGTGTGAAGTAAGTCCGGGGGAGGGATGTCTCCAAGTTACTGATGTCGTTTTCTTTGGTTGTTTCTTTTGATTTTTTCTTTTATTTGAGTCATTTTGTCGTGTCTAAAAAAAAAAGGGAAGCTATGATCTATTTTAGGAATTTCTGCTTTAATCTAACACTCTTATGATTACTTTTGTACCTCTGATTTGGAATGAAGCTTGGAATGAACATGAGCAGTCTCAACACGCCCCAAAAGACACTCGTCAAGGAGAACACTAAGTTGAACTAGAAGTTGTCTCTAGCTTTAACAGGACTTAAGCGGATTTAATTTCTTACCTTGGGGCTTGGTATACATCGGACAAGACTCCTCCCTTCAAGCCTTACAAGACGTGCATCTCCTCACAAAGTATGCTTCCCCT
>NC_025704.1:12835955-12860834 GCF_000633955.1 Camelina sativa
TATTAATTGACCTGTTGATCATTATCCAACCAGACACTTGTATCCTGACCATTACCAATAGACTTCATGAGAACCCAAAGATTCAGATTGATCATTTGTTCCTTATTACACGGTCTCCTTGGAAGATCATCAAAAACCCATTTATCCAACCAGACACTTGTATCCTGACCATTACCAATAGACTTCATGAGACCCTTATCCAGCAACTCCCTACCAAAAACTATGCTTCTCCATGCATATGAGGGTCACGGTCCAAGAGTAGCCTCCATAAACGATGTCGTCGGAAAGTATCTTGCCTTGTAAACCCGCGCCAATAATGAAGACGGGACATCCAACAAACGCCAAGCCTGCTTAGCAAGGAGAGCTTGATTAAAGCGGCCTATATCTCGAAATCTTAAGCCTCCCTATTCCTTTGACATACACATCTTTTCCCATGAAACCCAATGCTTTTTCTGTTTCTCTTCCACTGCATTCCACCAAAAAATTGGCCATAGCACTCTGTAACTCCTTACATTGATGTTTCGACAGCCTGAAACAGGACATCGCATACACCGGAAGAGCCAGCGCCACTGCTTTCAGCAATCCTTCCTTGCCGCCCAAGGAAAGAGTTTTCGCAAACCAACCACTTAGTCTTGAAGTGAGCCGATCTGTTATGTAAGCTAACATATCCCTCTTGGAGCCACTAAAACATTCAGGGAGACCTAAGTACTTTCCAGCACCTCCCTCTTGCTCAATACCCATAAACAGACCTATAACTCTCCTCATGTAAAGGTCTAACTTCTTCCCAAAGGTTATTGAGGACTTTTGAATATTAATCTCTTGACCGGATGCATCACCATAGAGCCGCAGGCATTGTAACAAGGTTGAACATTCTGACAAACTGGCTTGACATAAGTAAAGGCTATCATCAGCAAAAAGAAGGTGTTGGATCGACGGGCACACCGGAGAGAGCTTCAATCCCATGAGGCGACCCTCCTGTTCAGCCTTATTCATCACATGGACAAGCGCCTCGGCACACAGAATAAAAAGAAATGGTGATAATGGATCCCCTTGTCTTATTCCCCGCTCTGGTTTAATAAATCCATACTGCTTCCCATTGAGAAGAACCGAGAAAGTGACTGATCTTACACAACTCATGGTCCACTAGACCCACTTGATATCAAAATAAAGCTTAAGAAGCAATTCCTCAAGAAAATTCCACTCAACTCGGTCATAGGCTTTAGACATATCAGTCTTGATGGCTAAAAACTCTTCATCACAGCCTGATTTTGTCTGGAGCGCATGTACAAGTACATGTGCCAAGAGGATGTTATCAAAGATAAGACGACCCGCAACAAAAGCACCCTGGGTATCTGATACTATCGTTGGCAAAAACCGTTTCAAGCGCTCACATAAAACTTTAGACACTGTCTTGTATATTACAGAACAAAGACTAATAGGCCGAAGGTTTGACATGCGAGTAGGGTTCTGTACCTTTGGGATCAAACAAATCTGTGTAAAATTCCAGTTAGATGGAAGATGACCAGATTCAAAAAACTGTTGCACCTCCTGCACCACCTGAGGGCCAACAATGTCCCAGTACTCCTTATAAAAATGACTCGACATACCATCTGCACCTGGTGTCTTTCCCTTAATACTAAACACTGCATTCTTTATTTCAGCAGTAGAGACTGGACGGGTTAGCTCCGTATTCATACTTTCAGTAACCCGAGGCAGCATCCTATCGAGGGCATCCGATATGGTACTAGGGTTAGAACTAGTAAACATTTTGCGGAAGTAAGCTACAGCCACCTCCCCTTTAGAACCCTCAGAGAAACGTTTTGTACCACTATCATCAAAGAGCGATAAAATCTAATTTTGAATACGTCTCCGCTGCACACTGCCATGAAAAAACATAGTGTTACGGTCCCCACTCTGTAGCCACTTCTCTCTACTCCTCTCCTTCCAATAAAGTTCCTCTGCCCTATAATTCTCAGCCAGCTCCCAGCGTAATTCTCGCATTAACTGTAAGTTGGGATACAGTTTAGTACTATCATCTTCCAGTTGATGCCGAACCTGCTGAATTCGCACCTTGGAGTTCAAATTTTGCGACCGCTTCCATACAGAGATAGCTCTTCTGCACTCTGCAATACGACTCATAACCGAAGTCTGGCCCGTAGTCACTCCACTGGTCCACCCTGACTAGACCACCGCAGAGAAATCCGGCTTAGACATCCAACTTTTGTTAAACATAAACCTTCCCGATCTGGCAACATTATCATTAGCTAAACATAACAAGAGTGCCCGATGATCAGTGCCGATCCTTACAAGATACTCACTTTGTCCTCGTGGAAACAGATGAAACCACGCCTCATTACCTAAGGCTCTATCCAAACAGCATTGGACCCACATGTCATTTCGTTTACCAGCCCATGATAATCTGTTACCAATACTTGGGACCTCTCGTAGGCGATAGTCTTGAATCATATTTCTGAAAGGAAAAAATGATGACTCCACCCGTGCTGGTCCTCCTAGCTTCTTAGTATTGCTTATCATTTTGTTCAGATCACCGATAACCAACCAAGGTGCATCTCGAGTGACACCAATGTCAACTAATGCATCCCATACCGCTTGTCTCAAACCAACAACCGGATCACCATAGACGCATGAGACGTAAAACGTAAGTGTACCAAGTTTGGGCTTCACATCTATGATCCTATGATCCGCGTAGATAACATCAACTTCATAAGATTGTCTCCAGAACAGAGCAAGACCACCACTCAGCCCCACTGGATCCACAATATGGGAATACTCATATCCCAAACCTTGCTGTAACTTCACCACATAGTCTCTGGAGTTTTTAGTCTCCAGGAGGAACATGAAATCCGGAAAATGTAGACGACGCATTTCCCTCAGATAAGGAATTGTCAAAGTGCCCCACAAGCCTTGACAATTCCAGCTCATGAAGCTCATACCTGATGCGGCAGTTCCTCATGCGGAACCGCCTTTTGCACATCGTGTTTAGCGATCTTTGATGATACTTGAGCCTCATCAGTAGCTTTCCTTTTTGAAACCACACCCTCATCACTCTCACTGACCACATATAGAGTCGTGAGTCTATTCTTCTGTGCATTCAACGCAGCCTGTGCCTTTCGCCGCCATTGACTAGGTCGTCTATGCTTTTTCTGAGACTTAGTGGTGCCGGAAGAGCCAGCAGAAAAGCTAGCTCGATGCCCCGCAGCACCCTGACCAGACGCAAAAGCAGAGAGAGGAACATTCGGTTGTGACTGCACAGATGTTGCAGTCGAGCAGACTCTTTGTCAAACGCTGGATTAGTACCCTCACCTTGATTTCCATCGCCAGCTGATGAAGCTGAATGTTCAAAATCAAAAACGAATCCTTTACCTTTGTCCATATCTGCAGTAAGCTGCGCAGGAGCCTCCAATCTCAGCATTGTCTGTTGGCCTTCAATATCTCCCTCAAGATCCCAAACAGACTTACGGACTCTTGTAATACGAATTTGTTTCTCTGTCTCATCTCATCCAAAACTTCCTTAGCAATCTTTGGCTTACCAGTCAGCCCATCAATGCCAACATCATCATCAGTTAAAACCCCAAACAAGGGATCATCACGACTTATCTTCGGTACCAAGCGACTTGGGATCACCATTTGACTTTTTCCCCTCCCGTAGCAGCAGTGTGCCGGTTTGAGGGAAGCAAAGGGCAACAAAGTTTATCATGTGTCAACCGCAGACAGTGATAGCATCGCTTTCTAGTTCTCTCATACTCAATCCCAATCTCCACAACCTCTCCCGATGGGGTCTTCAACTCCTTTCTGTTTCTCAGTGGTTTGCTAATGTCAAATAAAACCCTAACACGCACATATCCCCTGTTTAAAGGTTTCAGTGGATCAAAAGCAATATTCGTGACAAGACCTATGTGCCCTGCAATTTCCTTTATCGTATCCACAGTAAGATAGTCAACATGTATATGTCTGATACGCACCCATATCGGAAGAACCTTAAGGAAATCACTTGGGGGGTTCTCCACCCATCGCTCTAATGTCATACTCCAGTCATTGAAGGTCCACACCCCAGATTGCAAGACCAAAGACAGGTCTGCTTCCGAATCAAAAATAAATTGGAACTTGTCATTAGGTAATGCAATTCCACGCACTCTGTTATAGACTCTCCACGCCCTTGGCATCTCATGAATCATACTTGACATCTTCTGATTTTCTGGACACAGAAGTTTACCAATGATACTACACTTGTTTCTCACGCTTGAACTGAATTTCGCATGGTTCTGCAACACTATCGGTTGATCTTCATCAAGCAACATCTCTTTTAAAGCTTTATCCAAAGCGTACTCCATTCCAGACCTCAAACTAAAATCTCGTCGCCCCCAAAGCAAACTCCTAACCGTGTACCACGCTTAGCAAAGGATGACGGCGGCCGTAAGAGAAGAAATTAGGTAAAAAACTTTCAGTAACCCTTCAAAGAAACACCGTGGAAACAGAAAAAAATCCAATCAAACCCGGCGAGAATCAAAGATTTTCCCGGTAACACAATCTTTTTCAATAGAGATGAGACCCTCTAATTGAAAAAGCGTATCCTAAGCCCACTCTATAGGAATTCTTCATCAGTTCATTCAATGTTGTAGTATTTTTAAATTATTTTTTGTTTATAATTTATATCTCTAAATTATCTAAGACTCATATATCAACGTGCTTATAATTTTTATTTTTAATTTTTATTATATCAAGTTGACTATTTTTGAATTTCTCAAATTTTAGTGAGTTGGTCATAAACTCATTGCAATCATGTAGATATTTTTTTCTTTTTATCCACAATATTTTTTGAGTAAATAATTTTAAAGAATATTTTAGTGGTTATACAAACTGATATAATAAGCATAACACAATTCATAAAAGTTTAAACTTTATTTGGCTTAATGCAATAGTTCTCGTGTAGAAATATCTCACAACACCCATAATTGATCAGTTAATTTTATATTCTTTGTGGATTATTTATAAGTCAATAGAAAAAAATTAAGTCAAAAAGATATATAAGTTAACTTTCAAAAAATTAAATTATTAATAAATAAACATAAAATATAAAAAATAAAAAAATATTAAAAAATATGAATGAACACAAAATAAAAGTAAATCAACAGTTTAAAAAACCAGCTATGCAAATAAACAATCAACAAAAGTATAGGTTGACTATTTCAAAATAAATCACTAAAAAATAAATTTAGCCGATAGAAAAGAAATATATGTCCACAATTTTAAAAATGATCTTAATAATAAGTTAACTTAGAATAAAATAATTGATAAACAAGTTGACAAAAAAAATTCAATTGATAAAAAATTAAGTCAAATATATATATATATATATATATATATATATATATATATATTATAGACAAGATTGTTATGAATGTGGCAAGTCTGGCTAGTTTCACTTCATCTCTGTAAATAAATAATTTAAAATATCAATATGACTATTTCGTTTAGTAATTGAGGACTTTCTAACGATGACAGGTCATGATCCTTTTTTTTTTTTTTAAGGATAGACATATCAGTTTAGCTACTGCATAAAACCACAAAGTATTTGGCTAATGACAATCGTTTCTGCAATTGGTTGTTTAAACAACAAAGACATATAGTATAAGCTGATAAGAATGTACCTGACCACTAAAGTAATTTCTTTACTACCTTTGTTTTGTCTCTATTATCATTTTAGGAGTAAGGTTCAAATAAAACAACTTATGTAACTTTACTTTCTTATGTCACAAATTCATTTTTGCCATCAAATTATTGATGTGATTTATGTAGAGTGGATGCATACATTTTTCCAATCCTCATAAGTTAAAATGTTGCTAACATGAAAAGGACACTTGAGCCAACTTAATAGTCCATTCTATTTAAAAAGGGGTACATAATCATAGAGTTTTAGTAATTTTGGAAATATCGTAGAGGTAAAACTTTCTTTTGTGGGTATATAGGTAACTGATAATCGTGTTTTATTTCATCTTTTGTTTATAATTCTCAATAATATTGGCAACTACTTTCAAAACAAAATTTTGTCGTTTTTTAAAACAAACTTTCTTTTCAATCTACTTACTAGAAAAGTAAAAATGCATTATCACACACGGATGTTGAAAATCTGTTTGACAACGGTTAAATTTTTAATTACTAGATTGAAAAATTAAAATACGTAGCTTACTTTGTTGGTGTAATTTAAGAAGATACCATACCGATTTATGACCATTTTTCATCTCATCCACACATTAATTTGAACATACTAATAATTTGACACATGATAAGAGAGTTTAACAAAAAATAGTTACAAGTATAGATTATATAATGTGAATTTAAAATTTCAAAATAAATAATTAATTTGATGAGCATTTTTATATATAATGCTATCTAGTGGCATATTAGGTATAACTTACAAATCAAAGGTTACCTCATCAAAGAACTCATTCAACAACAAATCTTTGGCTGCTTATTTCTTTGACACATCTCTTAATTATTACCTAACGGATGTCACATGTAAAATCAGTGATAAATGTGAAGAGGAAGATGCGGTGGAGGAAACAGAGGAGGGAAAAGAGGCAAAGGATACGGACCATTTACATCTCCTACTAATCTTGATGATGTCCCGCCTGCGAATCCGCCTGTGGACGTACAGAGCTCAGTGGCTGCTGAAAATAATGCTCAAAAGAAAACTCGGGGTTTAAAGGTCAGTGTTCCACCACGTGAATCTATCCCGCGAGCTTCGAAGGACTCTCATAAGTTCATTTCAACATCCTCCACTCAACCTCCCAAGGATCAGGGTCGGCGGACCCCCCACCAATAACTCCATGTCGAGCTTCTTCTGGAATGTTCGCGAGTTCAATAAAATATCTAAACATTCCGTTTTAAGAGACTGGGTTAAGAAGGGAAGTTTTCAGTTTGGTGCTCTCTTGGAAACAAGAGTAAAAGAGAAGAGAGTAGAGAATATAGTAGGATCAGTGTTGCCGGGTTGGTCCTGCCTCTCTAACTATACGTCAAATAGGAGGGGACGCATTTGGGTTGTTTGGGGTCCTAATGTTCGTCTCACACCATGTTTTACCAGTGGTCAAATGATCACATGTTCTATCCTCATGGACGGTGAAACGCATGAGTTTTTGTATCCTTTGTGTATGCGGCTAACGCTGCAGAGGAACGAAAATTACTGTGGGAGGATTTGAAAGCTCACCAAGACTCGCCTATGTTTAGAAATAAACCATGGATGGTGGTTGGTGACTTTAATGAGGTTTTAAAACTGGAGGAACACTCTCTTCATGATGTGCATAATGTGGTGATGCCGGGTATGAGAGATTTTTAGGAGTTGGTGCAGTATTGTTCTTTGACTGATATGCCTTTTCACGGACCGTTATACACTTGGTGTAACAAACGCGACCATGGTCTTATCTGTAAAAAGCTTGACAGAGTTCTAGTCAATGATGCATGGACTACTGAGTACCAACAGTCATATAGTGTTTTTGAAGCTGGGGGATGCTCGGATCATCTCCGGTGTCGAATAAAGATTGGAGCTGATATTATTCGCCCACGCAAACCCTTCAAATTCACAAATGCAGTAATCCATGACACAAGATTTTTGCCTTTAGTTAAGGAATTTTGGGGAGCCACTGAGCCGTTATATCATTCCACCTCTGCCCTGTACCACTTCTCTAAGAAGTTGAAAGCGTTGAAGCCACATTTAAAGCAGTTTAGTAAGGATTCTCTTGGTGATTTGGTTAAAAAGGCGAAAGAAGCTTACACGCAGTTATGCAAAGCTCAACTGGCCACTTTGCAGAACCCTACCGAGCTCGCCATGAAACAAGAATCAGTAGCATATAGCCGTTGGTTGCTTGTTTCAGGTTTAGAAGAGAGATTCCTCAAGCAGCGGTTGAAACTTCACTGGCTCAAAGTGGGAGATGGCAACAACAAAGTTTTCCACAATGCGGCAAAACTCGACAACTCCATAATACGATTCGAGAGATAAAATGTGCAAACGGATCACTTGTTAACACGCAAGAGGAGATTAAAGTTGAGGCTGAAATTTTTTTTAAGGCTTTCTTAGGGTTCAAACTCCCTCACTATCAGGGAATCACAGAAGCAGAGCTATCTTCTTTGCTGCCTTACCGTTGTTCTGATCAGGCTCGGGCACAGTTGGAAGCAGAGGTCACCGAAACTGAAATAAGAGACATTCTTTTCTCCATGTCTGCGGATAAGAGTCCAGGACTTGATGGATATACAGTTGAATTCCTCAAGTCGACCTGGTCAGTTGTGCAGAAAGATTTTATCAACTCTATACAATCCTTTTTCCAAGTATGGTTTCTTGCCTAAAGGGACCAATGCTACCATACTAGCCTTAATCCCAAAGAAAAAAGCGGCTACGGAAATGCGAGACTACCGGCCAATTTCGTGTTGCAATGTAATCTACAAGGTGATTTCAAAACTCCTTGCTAGTCGATTAAAGCAGCTGCTACCAGATTTTATTGCTCCCAACCAATCTGCTTTTGTCAAGGGTCGTCTTCTGATGGAGAATGTTCTCCTTGCATCTGAAATTGTCAAAGACTATCACCATGACTCTGTCTCCCCTCGCAGTGCGATAAAGATTGATATCTCTAAAGCCTTCGATTCGGTTCAGTGGCCATTCCTTCTATCCATTCTGAAGACTCTGCATTTTCCACCACGTTTCATTCGCTGGATCGAACTCTGCATCACTACAGCATCCTTCTCGGTGCAAGTTAATGGTGAACTATCGGGTCTATTTCGTAGTGAGAGAGGTCTCCGCCAAGGCTGTTCCTTATCCCCTTATCTCTTTGTCATTTGTATGCAAGTCTTATCTGCTATGCTTGATAAAGCTGCCTTAGAACGACGTGTGGGATACCATCCTCACTGCCACAATGTCAAGCTCACACACTTGTATTTCGCCGATGATCTCCTGGTTTTCACTGATGGGACAAAGAGCTCTATTGAGGGCATCCTGCAACTCTTTGACCAATTTGCTGCTTTCTCTGGTCTTAATATTAGCCTTGAAAAGGCAACCCTCTATATGGCAGGAGTTTTGACTAGTGATAGGGATGCAATTCTTAGTTCTTTCCCTTTTGCTACTGGCTCTCTGCCTGTCCGCTATCTTGGCTTACCTCTCTTAACTAAGCGCATGACCACATCTGACTACACTCCTCTGGTAGAATGTATTCGAGACAGGATTGGAAGTTGGACTGCGAGGCATCTCTCCTTCGCAGGCCGTCTGCAACTCATCAATTCGGTTATCCACAGTCTTACAAACTTCTGGATGTCCGCTTATCGTTTACCTAAGGCTTGTATTGCAGAAATTGACAGCTTATGTTCAGCATTTCTTTGGTCTGGTCCATCACTCAATACTAAAAAAGCTAAGGTAGCCTGGACAGATGTTTGTCTTCCCAAAGACGAAGGAGGCTTGGGACTGCGTTCTCTGCATGATGTCAACCATGTCAGCTGTTTAAAACTTATTTGGCGCCTTCTCTCAGGTAACTCACTCTGGACGACTTGGATTCGAGCTTATTTGCTCAGGAAGGGTTCTTTTTGGTCCATCTCTGTCTCCTCCACTGCTGGATCCTGGATGTGGAAGAAGATGCTGAAATATCGCAGGCTAGCTTCTGATTTTATTAAATATGAGGTTCATAATGGCACAAGCATCTCCTTCTGGCATGATCTCTGGTCGCCGTTAGGCCGTCTAATTGATGTTGCAGGTCACCGTGGCTGCATCGACATGGGCATAAGCATACATGCCACTGTAGCGGAAGCTCTGTTGCGTAGACCGAGACGACACAGAGTTGACCATTTTAATCAGATCGAGGGAGCACTTAACAATTTGAGAAACAGGGGATTAGTGGAAACAGAGGATATTGTTCTTTGGAAAGGGAAGCAGGGCAAATACAAAACGTCATTTAAAAACAAAAGAAGCATGGGAATTCATTCGAGTTGCTAAGCAGCAGAAGAGTTGGTATGCGGGAGTTTGGTTCCCTCAAGCCACACCTAAGTACTCCTTCATGGTCTGGCTGGCCATTTTAAACCGACTTACGACAGGAGATCGAATGCAGAAATGGAACACACAGACTGATGGCACTTGTGTGTTTTGTTGCAGTCCACAAGAAACCCATGACCATTTGTTCTTCGCCTGCACTTACTCCAGCGAAATCTGGAAAGGACTTACCTCGACACTCCTAAGATCCACGTTCTCCACGGACTGGGAAACACTTTTAGCTCTTCTAACGGACGCATCACAAGGACAGGCCACCCTGTTCCTCCTACGTTATGCGTTTCAAGCAGCAGTCCACTCTCTCTGGAAAGAGCGGAATAACAGACGCCATGGTGAACAACCGATCCCATCCAATCTGCTCATCAAACAACTAGACAGACAAGTCAGAAACCGCTTGCTCTCCATACAAGACAACGGTTATATGGCAGCCTGGCTAGCATCGAGATGAAGATGATCGCCTCCACAGCAAATTCTTTTTATATCTTTTAAACGTCTATAGTTCGAAACTCAATATTCTTATATAAACAAGCTGCACTCTGATGTAAAAAAGTATTTTTTTCGAATAAATTTTACATTTTATTCAAAAAAAAAATATATAGAGTTACATAGTGTTAGGAGGTAGTATATGGTCATTATCGTTGAAATACTACTTCGTAGAATATAGATAGGGTGAACCCCACTTTTGTCCAAAACAAAAGAGAGTGAATCACTGAAATCATCGAGTATGGGATCCGACACCCACAAACACCATTGATGCTTTCATTAAATAGAGGGAATTTTCAGCCGATAGTAGATTTGTTGTAAATCTAAGGGCGTGGTGTGGATCTAGTTAGGCATATTAGATTTGTAACACCCACAAACCAAAATGAAGGTTCGAAGTGGGAATCGACACCATGAAGGTATTCAAGATATTAGAAGCCAACTATAGGGCTTTCGTTAGCCTTCTATGTTTTCCTAGAGAAAAGAAAGAATGACAAGTTTCATGAGACTCTTTTGTAAGTTTCTTAAGCTCTATTGGTTGATTGGTTTATTGGTTTGAAATTACAAATAAATAAATAGAATGAAACAAGATTTATTGGTTTAAAATTACAAGATCGAATATCTAACGTTAGAAACTTAAATTTGAATAAGTCTTGTATTGGTGTCTAGCCTTTTATATATTCATGTCACATGCATATCAATGAATGGTGTGTAATCTAAAGGTGGTTGATAAATGGATTAGAATATGAAGTAAGTAATTATCTATAGATGGTTAATAAATGATAAATGAGTCAAAGTATGAAGTAAGTTGAAGATGCAATAACTAAAATTAGCATGCTCTCAAGTTAATTTGCATATAATATAAAATTCATATTTTCCTTCAGCATTCCAATTTAGGTAGTTTAATTCTTGATTTGAATTATTTAATCAACTCAAAAAAAACATTTTCATTTATTATTTTTTTTCTTTCGCAAAAGGTAAATGGTACCTAGATTAAATAGATCCATGATTCTCTCTGCATCCGTCACATACTTCAAGTGGAAGTTTCAGCAATTGATATGCATGGATGTATAATCAATCACTTAATTACACATACTAGTCACAATCTTAACGGTACAAAGCCAATCTAACATTAACACGAAAATGTTAACGAGTGACAAGAATATACATATCCTAGTTTTGGTAATGAAAGCTAGATGGCTGACAGCCGTTAAAAATAAAAATAAATAGTAGTGATATCATTATTATTTATTCCAAAACGTGTACGTGCAACAAAAATTAGAGATATAATAAATATAACATCAACGTATATTCACCCCCATCTACTGTCTTCTTTCTGGTTATGTTCATAAATATCTCCCTTACATACTCTAAACTTAGTGCTTTTCCAAAAAGACTAAAGTACACATCTGAGGGACTCACGGAGAAATTGGACGACAACTTGGCAGACTTGGGAATCGAAATGTTCTTCTTTGAACAAACTCTTGACCACTTTACCTACACTCCGGGAAGTAACATGAAGTTTCGTCAAAGATATGCGATCAATTCCAAGTATTGGGAAGGTGGAAAATGCAATGCACCTATCCTAGCTTATCTTGGAGCGGAATCTTCAATGGACTACGATTTGGGCAGTATTGGCTTCATCGAAGATAACGCTCCTCATTTCAAAGCCCTCACCCTCTACATAGAGGTTCGTATATCAGATTTTTGAGAACAAGAAAAGAAACAGAAAAAAGCAAAGCGTTGTAAAATTAGCCTAAAACAATCTTTTATTTAACGAGCGTTATATATATATATATATATATATATATTATCTATCACAGGGAAATTAATTAGAGAAATTGATTTTAAATTTTTGGTTACATATATCTTAGCCTAATATAAAAATTACCTTTCAGACCTAATTTTGTTTAATGTGGAATGCAGCATAGGTTTTATGGCGAAACAATGCCATTTGGGTCAGCGGAAGAAACCCTAAAGAGCGCCAAAACCTTAGGCTACTTAAATATTGCCCAAGCCCTAGCGGATTATAGTTATTGGTGGATCCTACGGTGGAAGTAAGTTTACCGTTTACCACTATACAATATACATTATAGATTCATAATAGATCAAAATATTTGAATTCCATAGTTCCATACATATTTATTTTTAGATATTATAAACAAAAAATAACTTTTAATAATCGATTACTAAAAAGTTATTGACATAAATATTAATAATTTTAGAATAAAATATGAACTTTCTCTAATTAATGTTTCATGCCTCTTTTTTTCTTTTTTTTGAATGAATTAATGTTTCAGGCCTCTTTGGTTATATAATTGTTTGATTTTCTACATTTTAAAAGTGTTAGCAGCTTGGTTTAAACTCAAATACCCACACATAGCGCTTGGGGCTTTAGCATCATCAGCCCCTCTTCTCTATTTTGAAGAAACATGTCCAAAACACAGTTACTTTTATATGGTATCCAAAGTCTTCAAAGTAAGTAAAAATATTTCAATAATTATACTGTCAATAATATGCATTACTTATATTTCAATATATATCGTATATTCCTATTAATAGATTTCAATAATCATGCTGTCAACAATATTCATTACTTACATTTTATATGTCAGAAATGTCATGACAAGATACGTAAATCTTGGGATGAAATAGACAGGATTGCTGCCAAACCCAACGGTCTGTCAATCCTCAGCAAGAATTTCAAGCTTTGCAAATAAAAGATTATCCTAATTTGATATACAGTATATAATTATGAGTAATAATCTATCAACTCAATAATTAATTAATTTTATTTTTTATGTTGATTCATTAGTCCTTTGAACGACACTTTTGAACTCAAAAGCTTTTTGAGTTACGTATACGCCGGGGCAGCTCAATACAACAATAATGTGTGTTCGGTTGCCAGCATGTGCGAGGCTATCAACACGAGCCTATGATAGAGAGCGGAAGCTTAATTAACGGACGAGAACTCTAGATCTGCAGGTCAATTGGTGACAGCTTGTCCTGTGGGAAGGTTGTTAAAGGGTGGGGACCAGGGTTCGAGGAACGCCTGGCGCACCAATAACCTACTGTGGATTTGGATGAATAGTTCCATTTGCCCAGTGAGGGGTTATGATCGATGCCCTGCAGGGCCAGCTTCGGGCCTATGGGGGCAAGCTAGCGGTAGGCTAGTGGGGTCAACGGGACGGGTTGTCACACCCTTTACTCTTTTAATTTCAATTGCTTGTTATTCAGAATTATGATTTGTTCTTCATTAAACATGTCTGAGTAATTTGCTTGTTAGGTTTAGGGTTTTTCATAGGGTTTTTATGATTTATTAGATCTGAGATTTTTAGGGTTCTTATTCTTTTATGATCTTCATCCTTGGTTGTTCTTCACAATAATTCTTGATTGAGCACCTAGAATTGTTATCTTAGGGAAATAAATTGATATGAGAATATAATTGTTTTCCTTATTAAACCATTGATGAACAAAATTACTTTTTGCAAAGAGATTTGAATTAGTGATTTTGTGAATTTATCTAAACCTATTCTTAAAGCTGATTTTTAACTTAAAATTTTACAAAGAGATTTGAATTTTCTGGTTTTAAATTTAGATAATACTTGCAGTGAGAACTGATTATTTTACCAAAAGTTTAGAGTTCTAGATCTGATTTTTATTGCTTGAGCCTTAATTATTTTATTGATTTAATATTTCTTAATTTTCTGAGAAATTCCCTAGGCCTAGCTTTTTGATCTATTGAATTTACAAAAACTTTTATTAACTATTTTGCATTGTTTTTCTTTATTTAAATTAACTTGTTTAGCGTAATAACAAAACTCTATAATCCATTGTGTTTGATCTTGAGTCTCTGTGGATTCGACCCCTAAGTACTGCAGTGATCTCTTGTTTGAGAGAGTAGCTCTAGGGATTAATTTGAGCTTATCAAATTTTGGCGCCGTTGCCGGGGACTCTCTGATTCTACTATTAGATTTGAGTTTTTAATTTCGTCTAAACTTTTCTTTTTATTTTCTACTTACACGTTTTTGTTTTTCTTTTCTTTGGTGTTTCAGGTGCATGCCTCCTAGACCTCACACAAGGAGCAACAAGTCTGGTCCTACTGTGAATTTTTCAAACCAAGAGTTGGGAAAACTTGAGCGTGAGAACAGAAAAGCAGCCAAATCTCTGAAGATGGTTAATCCAATCATTCTGATGCGTGATGAGGCTGGTGTTTTGAGGGATCAAGAGGGCCACTTGCGCAATGAGCATGGCCAAAAGCTTGATGCAGAAGGNTTAGTGATTTTGTGAATTTATCTAAACCTATTCTTAAAGCTGATTTTTAACTTAAAATTTTACAAAGAGATTTGAATTTTCTGGTTTTAAATTTAGATAATACTTGCAGTGAGAACTGATTATTTTACCAAAAGTTTAGAGTTCTAGATCTGATTTTTATTGCTTGAGCCTTAATTATTTTATTGATTTAATATTTCTTAATTTTCTGAGAAATTCCCTAGGCCTAGCTTTTTGATCTATTGAATTTACAAAAACTTTTATTAACTATTTTGCATTGTTTTTCTTTATTTAAATTAACTTGTTTAGCGTAATAACAAAACTCTATAATCCATTGTGTTTGATCTTGAGTCTCTGTGGATTCGACCCCTAAGTACTGCAGTGATCTCTTGTTTGAGAGAGTAGCTCTAGGGATTAATTTGAGCTTATCAAATTTTGGCGCCGTTGCCGGGGACTCTCTGATTCTACTATTAGATTTGAGTTTTTAATTTCGTCTAAACTTTTCTTTTTATTTTCTACTTACACGTTTTTGTTTTTCTTTTCTTTGGTGTTTCAGGTGCATGCCTCCTAGACCTCACACAAGGAGCAACAAGTCTGGTCCTACTGTGAATTTTTCAAACCAAGAGTTGGGAAAACTTGAGCGTGAGAACATAAAAGCAGCCAAATCTCTGAAGATGGTTAATCCAATCATTCTGATGCGTGATGAGGCTGGTGTTTTGAGGGATCAAGAGGGCCACTTGCGCAATGAGCATGGCCAAAAGCTTGATGCAGAAGGCAACGTGATCGCCGAACCTGTTGTCAACGAGCAGGCTGTCGTGAACCCGCAAGCTGGTGTCGTTGATGAGCCAAACCTTGGTGTCGATCGACACCAACCAGGTGGCGTCAATCGACACCAACCAGGTGGCGTCAATCGACACCAACCTGCAGCAGACGTACGTGGAGCTGCCAACCACGTCCAAAACCCGGTTCAAAGACAGGAGCAGAACCGAGACCTGATATGGAGCATTGCTGACTACAACCGGGCTGATCTGGTGTATGAGAACCGGTCCGCTATTGTTCCTCCTCCATTCTAGAGGAATGATTTTGAGTTGAAACCTGCGTACTTTCAACTAGTTGGGCAGAGACCTTTATCTGCTTTGCCCAATGAGAAGCCCTTGGACCACATTGAGCATTTTGAGGATCTGGTGACTAGCATAAAGGCTAATGGGATGACTGAGGACTATATCTTCTGCAAACTCTTCCCTTACTCACTTGCCGGAGAGGCATCTCAGTGGTTGAAGCAGTTGCCAGCTGGATCATTGACAAACTGGCGTGATGTCAAGGTGGCCTTCCTCAACTACTTCTATGATGATGCAATGTCAGATGAGTTGAGAATCAAGCTGTCTTCTTTCAAGCAAAGGCCAGATGAAGCTTTCAAAGCAGCTTGGGTGAGATTCAAGGCTTACCAAAGGGACTGTCCACACCATGGGTTCTCAAAGGTTCAATTGCTAAGTATCTTCTTCAGAGGATGTGACTGGGAGTATCAGTTGGCTTTAGATGCTGCAAGTCATGGGAATTTCAAGACAAGACTTCCAGAAGATGCTGAATGTTTGATTGAGAACTTAGCTGCTAGCAATAGTACTAAGAGAGCAGATGCTGAAAGGAAAAGATTACATGGAGGATATGATTCAAACCAGTTAGCTTCTGTTAATGTTAAGCTGGATTAAGTGCATAATCTCCTTGTGGGTAAGAAATCTGTTCACTTTGCTGTTGAAGTTGAGACATATGAGCCAGAACCTGATCAAGGAAATCATGAGGAAGAGGAGGTGAACTATGTTTATGGGAATCAGGGACAGCGGTTTGGAAATCAGCAAGGTAGTAGACCTTATAGTGGAAACAGCCAGCGCAGTAACTTTGAGGGCAACTCTTCTAGTTTCACACCCAAACCTGAATTTCAGAAGCAGCAACAAAACAGTGGATACACAAGGACTTATGGCAACAATTCATATCAGTCCCCACCTCCTAAGTCAGCTGAGACTAGTAAGATGGAAGCTATGCTTGAGCAGCTTTTGCAAGGTCAGGAACAATTGACAGTAACTTTTAATGGGAAGCTGGATAATGTCTACTCAGAGCTTAATGGCAAGTTTGAAGCTTTGAACATTCATGTCAAGAAGCTGGAGAATCAGGTTGCGCAGACTGTTGGGTCTGTGAAAAGGCAAGAAGGTTATCTCCCTTCAAGAACTGAATCAAATCCTAAACATTCTTGCAATGCAGTCACATTGAGAAGTGGCAAACAACTCCATTCTATACCCCGGAAGAATCAAACTGATGATCTACAGGAGCTGATTGATATAGAAGACGAAGAAGATGTTTATGTTGAGCCAGTATCGACCGATACACAGGAGCATCGGTCGACACCAAAGTCACCCGAAGTCATGAGCAAAACACAAAACGATGGTGTCGATCGATACCAACAAGGTGGCATCGATCGACACTCTTCACGGACCGAACGTGAACTCGCGAAATCTCCTACTCCAGTTACAGAAAGAGTCTACACACCTAAGGTTCCATTCCCCAAGAATCCAAGGAAGTCTAAACAAGAGCTAGATGATGCTAAATGCAAAGCCATGATGGATAAGCTTATTATTGAATTGCCTTTGGTTGATGCTGTTAAGACTTCTCCAATGCTTAGGAGATATGTCAAGAGGATGGTAACCAAGGATTTTAATGCTGAGCAAGGAGTTATGATGATATCAGCCCAAGTCAGTGCCATCATTCAGAACAAGATCCCATAAAAACTTCCTGATCCAGGGAGCTTTGTTATTGATTGTACTATCTTCACTGACAGATTTGCTAGATCTTTGTGTGATCTTGGTTCTAGTGTCAACCTAATGCCAAGATCAGTAGCACTCAGCCTGGGAATGACAGACTTCCAGCCTACTAAGCTCACTCTCATCCTTGCTGACCGGTCTGTTCGTATTCCAGATGGTGTTCTTGAAGATGTTCCAATTAAGATTGGTGAGTGCTTGATACCTACTGATTTTGTGGTGTTAAAGTATGAGGAGGAACCCAAGGACCCTCTTATTCTGGGAAGATCATTCTTAGCCACTGCTGGAGCTATAATTGATGTCAAGAAGGGTCAGATTGGTCTCAATATTGGTGATCTACAAATGCGCTTTGACATGGAGAAGCTGGTTAAGAGGCCAACCATTGATGGCCAGACATTCTATGTAGACACATTGTCTAATCTGACTGAAGAGATATTCTAGGAGTTGCATCCTGAGGATCCATTACAGAGAGCATTGGTTGCTTCTGCTGAAGAAGCTGAGCATCTAGATGACATTGCTGCTGGGTATGTCAAACTGCTTGATGCTAATGAACAAGTGAAGAAGCTGGTTGCACAAGAGTAATTGGTTAGTACTTCTTCACAAGCTGCAAAGGTTTCTGATTGGAGTCTTGAAAAAGCTCCAAAGCTTGATCTCAAGCCACTTCCTGCATGTTTAAGGTATGCATTTCTAGGTGAGAACTCTTCTTATCCTGTTATTATTAGTGCTTCCTTAAACAATGCAGAACTCACTTTATTGCTAAGCAAGCTGCGCATGTTTCGCAATGCTCTTGGCTATTCTCTTGATGATATTGCAGGAATCTCTCCAGACTTGTGTATGCATAGGATTCATCTTGAGGAAGGAGCTAAGACATCTATTGAACATCAGAGGAGGCTGAATCTGAATTTGCAAGATGTTGTCAAGAAGGAGATCATGAAGCTGCTGAATGCTGGGATCATCTATCCGATATCTGACAGTAATTGGGTTAGTCCGGTACATGTTGTTCCTAAGAAGGGTGGAGTCACAGTGGTGAAGAATGACAAGAATGAGCTGATCCCTACAAGGACAATTACTGGTCATCGGATGTGCATAGACTACATGAAGCTGAATGCTACAACAAGGAAAGATCACTTCCCACTTCCTTTCATTGACCAGATGCTGGAGAGGTTAGCTAATCATCCATACTACTGTTTTTTGGATGGTTACTCAGGTTTCTTTCAAATTCCCATTCATCCCGATGACCAAGAGAAGACCACCTTCACTTGTCCCTATGGTACCTTCGCTTATCGCAGAATGCCTTTTGGTCTCTGTAATGCTCCTGCAACATTTCAGAGATGCATGATGTCTATCTTCACTGATATGATTGAAGATTATATGGAAGTGTTCATGGATGATTTTTCAGTTTATGGATCATCATTCAAAAGCTGTTTGGATAATCTCTGTAAGGTGCTAGCAAGGTGTGAAGAGAAGCATCTGGTGCTTAACTGGGAAAAATGTTATTTTATGGTTAGAGATGGCATAGTGCTTAGCCACAGGGTTTCAGAAGCTAGAATAGAAGTTGACCGCGCTAAGATAGAGGTGATGACAGGTCTTCAACTACCAGAAAATGTGAAGGCAGTGAGGAGTTTTCTTGGACATGCAGGGTTCTATAGGCGTTTTATCAAAGATTTCAGCAAGATAGCAAGACGACTTTCTGCTTTGTTGTGCAAAGATGTCAAGTTTGAATTCACTGAAGAATGTCGCATAGCCTTTGAGAGGATTAAGCAGGAGCTTGTGAGTGCACCTATTGTTCAGCCACCAGATTGGGATCTTCCATTTGAAGTAATTTGTGATGCTAGTGACTTTACAGTGCGAGCAGTGCTGGGACAAAGAAAAGATAAGAAGCTTTATGCAATCTATTATGCAAGCAGGACACTTGATGAGGCACAAAGAAATTATGCAACAACAGAAAAAGAGTTGTTGGCTGTGGTGTTTGCTTTTGAGAAGTTTAGGTCTTATCTGGTTGGTTTAAAAGTCATTGTTCATATTGATCATGCTGCATTAAGGTACTTGATGTAGAAGAAGGATGCTAAGCCTAGACTTTTGAGATGGATTCTTCTTCTACAAGAGTTTGACATTGAAGTGAGGGATAAGAAGGGGATAGAGAATGGTGTTGCTGATCACTTGTCCAGGATTAGGATTGATGATGATGTCCTAATTCGTGATTGTCTACCTGAAGAGCATGTTTATTTTGTGGATACTGGGTTTCGGACTGATGATTTGAAGAATTTGTCTTCGGATGCATGTGGTGTCGATCGACACCATACTGGCATCGATCGACACCCTTTGTTTCCCAAAACAGATTGGTCGGATGATGGGGATTTAGCTGCTGTGGCTAGCTCCAATCAACTGGTATGCTGATATTGCCAATTATCTTGCTGCAGAGGTAGAACCAGACAAATTTACAGGCTATCATAAGAAAAGGTTCTTGAGAGAGCTAAGGAGATATTATTGGGATGAGCCTTATTTGTATAAGCATTGCAGTGATGGTGTTTATAGAAGATGTCTAGCTGAGACAGAGGTTCCTGATGTTCTATTTCACTGCCATGGATCGGATTATGCTGGACACTTTGCTACTTTCAAGACAGTTTCTAAGGCTCTACTAGCTGGATTTTGGTGGCCAACAATGTTCAAGGATGCTAATGAGTTTGTCTCTAGATGTGATGCTTGTCAACGCAAAGTTCATATTAGTTTGTCTCTAGATGTGATGCTTGTCAACGCAAAGTTCATATTAGTAATAGGCATGAGATGCCACAAAACTTTATCCTTGAGGTTGAAGTTTTTGATTGTTGGGGCATTGACTTTATGGGACCATTCCCTTCCTCTTACAAGAATCAATACATCTTAGTGGCTGTTGATTATGTCTCCAAATGGGTTGAAGCAATTGCAAGTCCAACGAATGATTCTGCTGTGGTTCTTAAGCTGTTTAAGACCATTATCTTCCTGCGGTTTGGAGTTCCTAGAATTGTCATCAGTGATGGAGGTAAGCACTTTATCAATAAAGTGTTTGACAAGCTGCTGAAAAAGTATGGTGTTCAACATAGAGTAGCTAGTCCATACCATCCGCAAACTAGTGGACAAGTTGAAGTTTCCAACAGACAGATTAAAGAAATTCTAGAGAAAACAGTGGGTGTTACAAGGAAGGATTGGGCTATGAAGCTTGATGATGCACTTTGGGCATATAGAACTGCTTATAAAACACCACTTGGCACCACTCCTTTCCATTTGCTTTATGGGAAAGCATGTCATATATCAGTGGAGTTAGAGCACAAAGCAGCCTGGACAGTTAAGTTGATGAATTGTGATGCCAAGACAGCTTCAGAGAGAAGGTTAGTGCAGTTGAATGAGTTGAATGAGCTGAGATTTTATGCATTTGAGAATTCCAAGCTGTAAAAGGAGAGGACCAAGGCTTATCATGATAAGAAGATCATCTCCAGACAATTTGAGCCTAATGACCAGGTACTCCTTTACAACTCTCGCTTGAAGCTGTTTCCTGGCAAGCTGCGTTCTCGCTGGTCTGGTCCTTTTACTGTTCAAGAGGTTAGACCATATGGAGCTATTGTGGTGTTGAACTCCAAAGGAGAGAAATTTACTGTAAATGGCCAAAGGGTGAAACACTATTGGGCAAAAGCTGAGATACCAGACGGACACATTGTGCGATTGGATGATGCACCCTCTGCCTAATCCGCTGCCAAGTCAAGCTAAGGCCATGTTTATTGGCATAACTGATGGCCTGATCTTAGGCCTTAAAAAAATAAAATTTAATGAACAGTGGCCTTTAGATCAGGCCTTTCGATCTTATTTCGGATTAGTTCTTGGGCCTGATCCTCGGGTATGTGGCTCGCTGTGATTGGTCGAAAATTTTATTCCGAAATCATTTTTTTTACTTCGTTTCATTTTCATTTTTTTCTATCTGGAACTCGTGTTTTCTTCTTCTTCTCTCCCGAAAGGCGAAACGCCGACTGATCTCTTCTTCTCCGATTCCGGTGTGTTCCGGCCATTAAAACACCAATTACACCGATCTTTTCGTCTCTTCTTCTCCTCGTATCCTCGGGTCCACCGATCTCGTCGTCTCCACTGTCTCTGTTGTCTCGCCAAGTCAACCGATCTCTTCGCCTCCTTGTCTTCTCCGTCTCCTCTATCTCCTCCGTCTCCTGCGGCTTTATATAGAAGGTAAGCTCCGTCGATTTAAACATAATTTCATCTCTTAATTTGGTGTCGATTTAGGGTTTGATTTAGGGTTTCGATTTAGGGTTTTTATATAGGGTTTCGATTTAGGGTTTCGATTGAGGGTTGCGATTGAGGGTTTCGATTGAGGGTTTCGATTGAGGGTTTCGATTTATATTTACGCGATTTATGGTTTTTATTTAGGGTTTCGATTTTAGGGTTTCAATTGAGGGTTTCGATTGAGGGTTTCGATTTAGGGTTTAGATTTTATGTCTTTCGTGTGTTGTATATTCTGCCTAATGCTCACCAACTATACACGAAGCTGTACAAAAAGAAGTTTGGTTTGGAGTATGCTTGGAATGTGCTTCGCTATGAACAGAAATGGAATAACTTAGAGCCTATGAACCCCACTCCAAAGACAACCACCTCTTCGAAAAGAAAAGCGGATGAGGCTGCACCATCTGTAGGGTCTGTTGTGGGTGAGCTCGAGAGCAGGCCTGCTGGAATAAAGGCAATGAAAAAATCAAGGAATAAGGGTAAAGAGAAGGCTGCACCAACGACAGAGTTTAGTCAAATGTGGGAGATCAAAAAGAAGGACTTAGAGTCCATGAAAGTACTTCAAAAGATGTCCATTTTGGACACTCTCATTGCCAAGAAAGAAACGCTAGATGAAGATGAAAAAGCTCTAAAGAAGAAACTAATGGCTGAATTGTTTTAGCTTTAGGGTTTATGCTTGTTTATGTTTATGAACAAGCTTTTAAGTTTAGTTTTCTTTGATGTTTTTAATGAATCGGCTTATGTATGTTTTATTTGATGGTTTTAATGAATCGGCTTATGTTTATGTTTATATTTGCTTATGTATGTTTTATTTGATGTTTTATTCTAATGAATGGCGAATGTTTTCGTTTATTTTGGTTTCTAATCTCATCTCGAATTTATATGTTTTGGGTTCAGGTTGAGGAAGACATGTTCTCTGACTATGACGAGGGCATAAACAGCCCCTTAAACTATAGTTCCGATACAGAAGATGAGGGTGAGACCGCTTACTATGAACCGCAACCATCGAACCGTGTAGCTGAACCACAACCGCAACCATCGAACCGTGATGCTCAACCCAAGGACGAAGTGATCCAACTGAAGGACCAAGTGATCCAGCTGAACGACCAAATGATCCAGCTCAAGGTACTTGTGATACAGCTCAAAGATCACGTGATCCAGCTCAAGGACCGAGTGATCCAGCTAACGGACAAAGTGAACCAGCTCAAGAACCCGTGATGTACTCTCTTGTGAACCCTTGATGTTTTGTCACAAAGTGAACCGAGTCATGTTTTGTCACAAAGTGAACCGAGTCATGTTTCTTCTTGTAAAACCCGTGATGTACTCTCTTGTGAACCCTTGATGTTTTGTCACAAAGTGAACTGAGTCATGTTTTGTTTGGAATTTTGTTTAGGCTAGGTTGATATGTTTACTTTGGTGAACCCGTGATGTTTAACTCTATCAATATTTCTCCCTGATCACTCTATATATATGAGAAGAGCACAACGTTTCCGAACTCAAATCTTCTCTCAACAAACACTTCTCTCAACAAACGTTTCCAAACAAACATTTCTCTCAACAAACACAAATTTCTCCCTCTCTCACCAAACTCAAATCTTCCTTTCTTTCATCAAACACAAACATTTCATCCTTGGCCAAACTCAAATATTTCTTTTCTTAAAGAACTATCATTTTCTTCTCACCCAAAACAAATATTTCTTTATTTTCTTCATTCCTATGGCATCTTCTTCCAACAATTTTCACTACCATTATGACCCAAATAATGATAGTTTCAACCAATACTTTCAAGAGCAATTTAATAACCAATTTGAAGCTGTTGAAGAGGAAATTCCAGTGGAAAGGAAACCACGTGAATATATTGATAGAAAACGAGAAGAAGGGCATGAACGTTTGTGGAACGATTATTTTTCTGATAATCCGACTTACAATGCTCACCACTTCCGGCGATGGTTTCGAATGAACAAGCCGTTGTTCTTGCGTATTGTGAATCGTCTCAGTGAAGAAGTTCCATATTTTAAGCCAAAAAAGGATGCAACCTTCCGGAATGGTCTATCACCCCTACAACAATGTACTGCAGCAATTCGACTTTTAGCATATGGGACTGCGACGGACTCGGTTGACGAATACATACGTCTTGCTGCTTGTACTGCTCGTAAATGTTTGGAACATTTTGTCGTCGGGATAGTTGACTTGTTTGGCACTGAATACCTACGCCGACCAACACCAGAGGATCTTCAAAGGCTACTATTTTATGGAGAACAGAGGGGTTTTCCCGGGATGGTTGGAAGCATTGACTGTATGCACTGGCAGTGGAAAAATTGCCCAACCGCTTGGAAAGGAATGTATTCAAGAGGCACCGATAAGCCAACAATTGTTTTGGAGGCAGTAGCTTCACAAGATCTCTGGATATGGCACGCATTTTTTGGAGCTCCAGGTACTTGTAACGATTTAAATGTCCTTGATCAATCACCAGTATTTAATGACATTATTTACGGTCGAGCTCCCGAAGTTACGTACTATGTCAACGGAAATGAGTATAATTTGGCTTACTATCTGACGGATGGTATTTACCCGGAATGGGCGACATTTGTTAAATCCATCCCACAACCACAACATCCGAAACATCGTTTATTTGCACAAAAACAAGAAGGTGCACGAAAAGATGTTGAGCGTGCATTTGGAGTCTTGCAATCTAGATTCGCCATGATTAAAAATCCAACTCTTTTATGGTCAAAGGGTAAAATTGCATATATAATGAGAGCATGTCTCATACTGCATAATATGATTGTCGAAGATGAACGAGATTCATACACACTCTATGACGAACAAGAATTCCAACAAGAAGATGGAACTGGAACTACTCCGGATCTTACCTTTTCAGTAACTATGTCTTCAAATCTTGAAGGTTTAGGTGATGGCCATATATTAGTTCGTGATAAACAAGCACATCGCAAATTAAAGGAGGATTTGATTGAGAATATTTGGAATAAATTTGGTCATTTGTATTAATTAAATAAAATG
>NC_025704.1:12861264-12867447 GCF_000633955.1 Camelina sativa
CGAGCTCCCGAGGTTACGTACTATGTCAACGGAAATGAGTATAATTTGGCTTACTATCTGATGGATGGTATTTACCCGGAGTGGGCGACATTTGTTAAATCCATCCCACAACCACAACATCCGAAACATCGTTTATTTGCACAAAAACAAGAAGGTGCACGAAAAGATGTTGAGCGTGCATTTGGAGTCTTGCAATCTAGATTCGCCATGATTAAAAATCCAACTCTTTTATGGTCAAAGGGTAAAATTGCATATATAATGAGAGCATGTCTCATACTGCATAATATGATTGTCGAAGATGAACGAGATTCATACACACTCTATGACGAACAAGAATTCCAACAAGAAGATGGAACTGGAACTACTCCGGATCTTACCTTTTCAGTAACTATGTCTTCAAATCTTGAAGGTTTAGGTGATGGCCATATATTAATTCGTGATAAACAAGCACATCGCAAATTAAAGGAGGATTTGATTGAGAATATTTGGAATAAATTTGGTCATTTGTATTAATTAAATAAAATGTTTGTCTTCTTTAAATAATTAAGTCATATGTTTTTTTTTTTTTTAATTTAATAAAAGTTTAATAAGTTTGCAATTAAAATGTTATTTTATAAATTTTTATAATTGTAATATGTTTAATAAGAATATTAATAAACATTATATTATTAAATAGTTTTAAACATTAATCTTTGTACTTATTAAACATTTTTAAATTTCTATAATAATATTATATTATTAAATCTTAAGATCTTATACCTGTTCTCCCAATAACTAACTTCTTAACAAAAGTTCTTAAGACCTGATCTTATAATATTTTTACAATATTTCTCCCCTAAGATCACCCTCACCTGATCCCCCTATAAACATGCCCTAATGACTTAAAACAAGCGCTGAGTGGGAGGCAACCCACTGGTAGAAGTTAATTATTTTTGAATTTTTGCTTTTAGGATAACTAACTTATTAATTTTTGGTTTTGAGTTTTCATTGTTTCAAAAAAAAAAAAAAAAAAATCTGATGGGAAAAGTTTCGATTATCATTGATCAGAGCTAGCATCGACCGATACCATTTAAATGGGCATCGGTCGACACTAGTATGGACCAGAGACGAGAAAACGGGCCAATCGGGTTTGATTTTGTTGGGTTTTAAGCTTACTAGGCTTTGAATGAAGTTGGGCCGGACCGAATAAAAGCAGCATCGATCGATACCACTTAAAGGACATCGGTCGGCACCGTTATAACCGAGGCACTCCCGACTTAAACCCTCGAGCCGTCCATCTTCTTCTTTATTTCTCAAACCAGATGAGATTCTTCAAGACACCATAACTCTCTCAATACAGCTCCGTTTTGAGTGATTCAAAGCTCTAATCCACTCGATTTTCTCTCCTCTACCTGGATCTAGTGTCAATTTCGTGTTTTGGAGTGATGGTATCCAACAAGAAGGCTCGAACCAACGACGGCGAAGCTTCCTCTTCAACTCGCCCACCTCGCCAGACCAGCCGCCGTCCGCCTCCGTCAGCTCCGGCGAATGCTCCTCTGCCTCCGCAACGTCCGACGACAGCCCCCACCACCTTACGTGACCTCTCTCTTCCATCTCCCATTCACTCGAGATTTCCATGGCCAAAGGAGGAAGGTCAACCAATTCCAACTGAGAGAGAATGGCCCAAAAACAACTTTCCTGAGCTTAGCAAGCCTGAATTCATCAATAGGCCAGTGGGTGTTTTGGGAGATTATGAGACAATGCTCTACTATGCATGGCTGGGAGTTGAGATTGAGCCTACAAGGTTTGTTGATTATGTTATTCTTCATAGGTTGGGAATTCATGATGAGGTCTTGGCTTTGCTTGATAGAATGGATTTAGGAACTATCTGTACTAGGAAATATGATTTGTATCCGGATTTAGTGCGACAATTCATGGCATATGTTAGGATCACTTATCAGAATGAGCAGGCACCAATGGCAAGAGACGGTGAATTGCATTTCTTCATTAACGGAATGCCTTATAGTATCACTTTTGCTCATATTTGTGATGTATTTTGTTAGGTCCGTTATTATCAGAAAGTTGCTTTGTCCAAGCATTATGAGGATCTCTCTCCTTTGTGGTCTTACATAGGACTTGGTGTGTATAATTCCAAGAAGATGCTTCAATCAGAGGTCCACCATCCTGTACTCAGATATGTCCTTAGAGCTGTTGCTACCACTTTTCAGTGTAAGATGGAGCCTAACAAGATGAGAGCTGTAGAGCTCTACTTTTTGAGTTGTGGTGTTGGCAACATGATTCCTTCTATGTCTGTTGATGAGCGTCGTGACCCTATGCTCCTCAACTTTGGAGCTATTTTCGCTCGCCACCTGGTTGATTTGCAGACTAAGCCATTCCTGGGTACTGGCGCTAAGACAGAGGGTGTAGGGAGCCTTATCACTGCTATTCTTCAGTTCAGGAGAGTCCCCTTGGATGGTTACAGCGTTGTTACTAGGAGAGTTCTCATTGATGAGAAGTATCTGAAGAGTACACATTGGTTGAAACCGGGTTTGTTGTGGAGGTTTGTTGATGACAAATGAGACCTTTTTGTTCGCCTTCCGCGACCTGATCTTACCACCATTGGTAATGATATAGAGCAGTTACGTTTTCGCCCTTCTGTTGATGACTACATTGCTTTTCCTCCTTCTCGTTGCCATCGCACTCCGCGGACTGCTACTGATGCTGCACCTGCTACTAACCCTGCTGGGGGTTTTGAGACTGGTTCTTCTTCTGGGACTGCGGCATTTGAGTTTCCAGAGCCACCGCAGGATCCTGCCACTATGGACCAGGGAGCTCATCAGACCTATGTGGTTTCTGCTTTGCGTGCCATCTGGAATGGCATGGCTCGACTTTCTCAGTGTGGCTGCATTCGTCCTACCAAGCGTACTAGGCACAGGTCCCCTTCGCCATCTTCACCATCTGCTGATCCCGTCTCTGATGATGAGGATGATGATGATGTTTCTGCTGAGTTTTAGCTTCTGATCATGGTTTTTCTTTATCTTTTTCCCTTCTTAGGATTGAGTCATTTTTATTCTTACTTTGAGTCAGTTTGTGTTTGAAATTTGTTTGAACTTATGAACTATCTATCTATCATGTTGCTTTTAACCTGTGTTTGTGTTTGAGTGCTTCTTAACAGAATTAACATCAAAGGAGTGATCCAACAACACATGAACACAACTAACTGCAACTAACAAGGAGATTCGGCCAAGAATTCACCATTCGCCGAGGGTGTCGATCGATGCCGCCTTGAATGGTATCGGTCGATACCGATGGGTAACCCGAGAATCTGTTCAATTTTTCATTCAATTTTTCAACACATTTTTGTTTATTAACTTTTCCCTTACTTGGTAACACTGGGGACAGTATTGTTTAAGTCTGGGGGAGGTTAGTACTAACTACTAATTTGTTTTTTGTTTTATTGTGTCAAAACCGTATTTTTGTTTTTATTGAGTCAAATTTTTCAAAAAAAAAAAAAAAATTCTGTTGAATTATGATCTCTAACTAATGGTTCTTGTTCTTTGGCTAACACTCTAATGATTCTTGACTAAGCTTGACCTCAGAACTGAAGTGTGGAAAAGACTATGAGCTGTATCAACAATCCTGAAAGCTCTTATTCAAAGGATATCTAGTTCAACCAACGCTGTCTCAAATTTTATCAGGATTTTCACCGGACTTAATCTCTTACTTTGGAGGTAGAAATCAGTGGACTAGACTTCTTCTTCAGGTCATACAAGACAGTGCAATTTTTCAAAGTATGTCTTCCCTCTCTTCCCTTCAGTGCTTAGAAAAAAAAAGAAAAATCAGAAAAAAAAAAGAGAGAATAAAAGATGAGATGATTTTGATCAGTTTAGAGAGGTAGGTAAATTACCAGTGACCTCATTATTCTACTCTTGAGTCAAATGATCACACAAAGCTTGGAAGCGAGGGGTAGGTAAATTACCGATGACCCCAGTATTCGCTTAAACCTTTGATTAGAAAAAAAAAATAAGAAAAGAAAAAATTGGAAGTGAGAAAAGGGAGAGGAATGGAGATGTAAGAAGAATGTTTTGGCCTGAAGAGAGTCCATATGCCACTGTTTGATACACCAAGGTAAGAACTCACATGTACTTGCTATAATTTATGTAATGAGATGACAATGGTGAGACTAGAGATTCCAAAGAATTGTGGGATTTGAGTAAGGAATGTTGATGCTTTTCAATTGACAAAGTATATAAAGTAAGTTCTTGAGAGTCAAGGCGATGAAGAGTGCGAAGATCAGTTACCAGCAGTTGAGTGAATTCTATGTTTTCAAACCTCTTTCATAGGTCTAAGTTTCTGTTTTGCTTGAGGGCAAGCAAAGGCTAAGTCTGGGGGAGTTGATATATCATGGTTTTTACGGTTTTTAACCATGATATAAGTGTGCTTTTTGAGTCTTTTGATTTGTTTCTAGGTTGTTTTTGAGTCTTTACAGGTTATCTAAGAATTTGGCACGGATGGAGCAATATGGAACAATTTGGAGCATTTTACCGAAGGAAATCAAGTTGGAGTCGGATCAGAGTCATGGCATCGATCGACACCACTTAAATGGGCATCAATCGACACTCCTGTTTACCCGACGAGAGAACAAGAATTAGAAGTTTTACAAATTTGCCCAAAGTCTTCTCTAATTGCAACATAAGCCCTTGGACGTGTTTTAGGATGTATATATATAGTATTTTTAGGTTTTTACAAACCCTTAAGTTGTTTTCTAGCAATTATTGTTTTCTAGCAACCTTGAGAGCTTTGGAGAGAGAGAGAATCTGAAATGCTTTGTAGAGAATAATTTCTTGAACTCCCTTTACTCTTTTAATTTCAATTGCATGTTATTCAGAATTATGATTTGTTCTTCATTAAACATGTCTGAGTAATTTGCTTGTTAGGTTTAGGGTTTTTCATAGGGTTTTTATGATTTATTAGATCTGAGATTTTTAGGGTTCTTATTCTTTTATGATCTTCATCTTTGGTTGTTCTTCACAATAATTCTTGATTGATCACCTAGAATTTTTATCTTAGGAAAATAAATTGATATGAGAATATAATTGTTTTCCTGATTAAACCATTGATGAACAAAATTACTTTTTGCAAAGAGATTTGAATTAGTGATTTTGTGAACTTATCTAAACCTGTTCTTAAAGCTGATTTTTAACTTAGAATTTTACAAAAAGATTTGGATTTTCTGGTTTTAAATTTAGATAATACTTGCAGTGAGAACTGATTTATTTTACCAAAAGTTTAGAGCTCTAGATCTGATTTTTATTGCTTGAATCTTAATTATTTTATTGATTTAATATTTCATAATTTTCTGAGAAATTCCCTAGGCCTACATTTTTGATCCATTGAATTTACAACAACTTTTATTTACTATTTTGCCTGTTTTTCTTTATTTAAATTAACTTGTTTAGTGTAATAACAAAACTCTATAATCCATTGTGTTTGATCTTGAATCTCTGTGGATTCGACTCCTAAGTACTGCAGTGATCTCTTGTTTGAGAGAGTAGCTCTAGGAATTAATTTGAGCTTATCAACGACAAAAGACGGTAAATTATTAGATAACTAAGCGTTAATCCAAGGGGTACATGAACTCTCTCACTAATGTTCTATATATATTTGTCCTATAATAAACAAACATTGATTAGGGTCTCATTGTATGGATATTGACTTGAAGCGCAAGGAAGACCCGGATTGGCTCATGGAGCAACGTAAGAAACAGGGCCGGCAATAGGTATGTGCAACAAGTGCATTTGTACTGGGACTAGGGGTGTCAATTGGGCCTTAGGCCTGCGGGCATGGCCCGTTAGGTATAGTAGCGGGTCGGGCATGGGCCCTTAATTTCATGCCCAAAAATCGGCGGGTCTCGCGGGCATAGCCCGTTTGGTTTGCGGGTCAAATGGATTTTGTCCGCTCACGCCCGCAGTCATGTGGGTGGTCCGCGAAATTGCCAACATCGCAGAGTTCGCCTTTGAGAGAGGAGGAAATTCAAGGAGAACAGAGGAGATTCTTTTGCTTACTGAAGCAATTCTTTTGCTGCTGCTGAAGCAATTCTTTTGTTGGCCTTTGAGACACCGATTGGCAATCGATTTTGCTAGCCTTTGAGACACCGATTTTGCTGCTTACTGAAGCAATTCTTTTGCTGCTGCTGAAGCAATT
>NC_025704.1:12868595-12918598 GCF_000633955.1 Camelina sativa
ATCTTCGATGTATGGATGTGGAAGCTTGCATTGTTTTGGCCACTGTTCTTGACATCATTGTGAGAGGTATCGTAACTACACCATTCTCTCTCCCCAGTCTCCACTCACCAACCAAAACCTCTCTGCTCCGTATTGTTTTGACGCCATCGGTGATGTTCTTGAGAAGAAGAGATGCCCGCGGGCATGCCCGTTAGTCCGCAAAGATATGCGGAGCGGGCATGGGCATTGATATTTCACCCGCCGCCCGTGGCGGACATGCCCGCAGTGGATCACTGAAAATACAGGACCGTCACGGTCGGCCCGTTCGGGTGCGGGCATGCCCGTTTGACACCCCTAACTGGGACTATACTAAATTTACATAAAAATAATTTTTTTAAAAATTTTATATGTAATTGAGTACAAAATGTTTTGCAATTATTACACTAAGAAAGAAGTTAAGATCGTTGAATCTTGGATTCCCACCTATCACAATGATCTTAAGGATCTTAAAATATCGATTTAATAGTTCACTGGTTGTAATATATATGAATATATGATTAAAGAAAACATATGTAAAACAAAATTGGCTGTAATAAATTAAGGTATCGTTGTTAGTCAAGGGCTTCTTTAAAATTAGACCTACGAATTAGGATCGTAAATCTATAAGATTTCCATCATGCAGGTATGTCGAGTGCATAGGCATTCATAAACATGACACATCTGCAGAGAAGAAAACCGGCGGAGAAAACTCCGGCGACCCAAACCGCCGCGGCGGCAGAGAAGAAACCAAAAGCCCTCAAGAAACTCCCCAAGGAGCCAGCCGTCGACGGAGACAAGAAAATGAGGAAGAGATCGAAGAAGAACGTGGAGACATACACGATCTACATCTCCAAGGTGCTGAAACAAGTCCACCCAGACATCGGGATCTCGAGCAAAGCCATGGGAATCATGAAAAGTTTCATCAACGATATTTGTCTGTTTGGATTAATAACAATAATACAAACTAAAAAATTAAAAACCATTCTTTTCTCCTCTGCTAAAATCCTTTTTACACTACAACAAATATTGACATTGTTAGCGTGAGAAAACTGCTATCATAGATATTACATAGCGTTATCGTAAATGCTGTGACATCGGCAGCCACGGTAGACCCCCCACATACAATAGCGTTTTTGACATGCTATAATAAATACCTACATACGATAGCATTTTCATATTATAGCATTCGATTACTGCTATAATACATTTTATGGTAACACAAAATTAGTGTTATTTTTTTGGTATATAAATTTTATAATTTGTATATTTGAATCCTATTTTGCAGAATTTATTTAATTAGATATATATATATATATATATATATATATATAATATTTTTATTTCATAAAATCACCAACATACATAAAATTATTATTACATTAACAAAATGAAGTCTTACATAACATAAAGTCTTACATAAAAATCTTAATTAAAATAAACTAACATCACCAAAAAATAGAGACAAACTTCTAAGTTCTAGAACATATACATGTAACTCAGATGATGATTAACCTCAGATGCTTCTTTGGACAAAGTATCGTTGTTGTTGCAGTTCATTCACCACCACCTGAATCAACCAAAGCAATTAGAAACAAACAAATTATCTATCAACCAAAATGAATGGAAGATGATAGAGTTTAACAAACCATTCCATTAGGTAGAGATCCTGATTCTGATGATTCATGAATTATTTCAAGCAGCTGAAATAATACATAAAAAGTTAGAATGACAAGCAAGATTATTAGGGTACCAAGGCAAAGGCTTGATAGCCTCCAGTTCACCACTCTCTATAGCCTAGGTAGAAGGCAAAGAATTCAACATTTGAGAATTGTACAAAATGATACAAAAACAAAAGCAAGAGTCAATGTATTATTTACCTCATCCTGAAGAGATTTCATGAAATCATTCTCCAACTTGAGTCGAAGATCATCGCAAATTAACCACTAAAGAATCACATAATAAACAGAGATCCAACCAAATTAAAAAGTCAAAAACTTAAACCATGAATGAAACTGTTAAACGGTTCAAGGATGTAGATAAACAAAGCATACATAAGCAATTGGAAATAACTCTGAAAGCAGCAGACAATGGCTTAAGAAGGATCTCCATTAACGAAGCCCACTCTTCTGCTTTCACTATCCTTTGCTCCTTACACACCACAACAAGAAAGAACAATACACAATGTTGTTTAGAAACCAAAAACTTGTCCTAAATCCTAATCCGTGAGAACAAATTCAAACTTCCTAAGAAATTTATCTTTGCAAACCTAAATATTGCAGAATTCAATCCAATGGATAACACTTATATATGTTGTAACAAGTCAGATCATGTTCTAGTTGACATAAAATAAATATGTCAACAATAAGATGTTAACTAAGATAAGAGTAAGAACCAAGACTCTTTCTTTCTCCCTCCGCCAATTTTATCGAACCCAGACTCCTCTCTTCGTCTCTCTCTCTGGCTTCATAATCGCTATATCGTGGGATACAAAATCAGATCTGAAGATTTAAAATAACAAACACAATATTAATTTGTAATTGAAATCGATTCTGGTTCGAAATTGCATATAAGTAACCTGAGTCCTCTTTGCAATAGCTCGGACGGCGAGTAAACTCAGACTCAACTCAGGATGAAGGAGATTTGAGTTCAAATAATACCAAATCGGAGAAATTTCTGAGTACAGGTGAAGGAAAAATAATTATAGTGTTTAATGGTGATGTGGTTGAAGGTTATGAGCCGAGAAGGAGGAGAAAAGAAATAGAAGACGATGAGAAGAGGTTGAAGAAGATCTGGGTTTGATTCTGGGCTGGTCATCGACGTAGACAATAGGAAGATCAGATCTGATTTTTTTTTTTTATTGCCTATGGGTTTGAGTTATGGAGATAGAGAAAGGGGATTAGGGTTGAAGGAGAGAGCGTGAAAAAAGTATTGAAAAATAGATGTAGAGACTAGAGAAAGAGGAAAAGACGTTTTTCTGAATTATTTGGCTAAGTGTTGGCGGACTATGGGATTTTAGATTCCCGCTTAGAGATTTTTTGGCTTAGCATTTATTAAATGCTATCATATCACGTCTAAAATTACAAACTTATCTTCAATAGCAATTGAGTAAATCGAGCTATTTTCATGTGCTATTAATGTAGGTTTTTTTTGTAGTGTTACCCCGATCAAATGACTCAGGGTACTATGGCATATGATCACATGAATATAGTTATTAAAACAAATTAATAGAACGAAACAAGCTTTATTGGTTTGAAATTACAAGATCGAATACTTAACGTTAGAATAAGTTTTTGGTTTTTAATAGATTCAAATTTGAATAAGTCTTGTATTTATGTCTAGCCGTTTATAGATTCATGTCACATGTATATCAATGAATGATGTGTAATCTAGAGGTGGTTGATAAATGGATTCGAATATCAAGTAAGTAATTATCTATAGGTGGTTTATAAATGAAAAATGAGTCAGAATATGATCGTAAGATGAAGATGCAAATTATGCAATAACTAAAATTAGCATACATTAAAGTTAATTAGTATATATTATAAAATTTATATTTTGCTTCAGAATTCCAATTAGATAATTTATTGATTTAAATTATTTAATCAACTCATAAAAATATTTTGATCATCTTTTTTGAATTTTTTCTCGCAAAAGATAAATGGTACGTAGATACATGATTCTCTCCGCGTCTATCACATACTTCAAGTGAAAATTTCAAAGTTATGTGAAACAGTTTATGTTAATTTCTGTATTTAATGGTTTTAGATTTCTTTTTTGCTATAAACAAGAATGAGAATTTTATGGCATATTTAGAAAAGAAGTTGTGTTTGTGATCGTCGAGTATCATGATTGTTGGGAATATCGTTGATTTTTACGAAAACTATTTAAAGAAAAAAAAACTATATGTAAATGACTAAAAATTCATCAATCTCCTTCCTTCTTTAAAGCCCACCTCCGTATAGATCGGAAAGCTCGATCTAAGAACACAAGTCCAACTCTCTAAATAATTCTAAGATATTTTTCCGTTTCTCTTCCTAGCTATGGATAATAACGAGCGTGTGGAAAGGACTCATACTTTCCTTCACTCCACTAGGTATTGAAGTCAAATTCTGGTGACAATGTTGATGCATTTGTGGTCTTTCCCAACAGAGATAGGTACCACCATGCTTCTGCTCTTCCTGGGTAAGCTAATATTAGGTTGCTTATTAGTGTAATTCTGATTTTTTTTTACTCTATATCTTTGTGATTTGGTGGTGTAGACTCATGAGAAAGACCAATGAGAAAGATCTCATCCCACTTGGTAAGTTACATGAGGTAGGAGCAAGTGTGGTTGAAATGACGGCCGCTGTGCGCATTCAGTGCTTGGATGCTTTGGAAGATGTGACTAATGCAATAAATCAACGCAACCCTGAATAGGTAATCCAACCATAACTGATTTGCTTTTACCCATGTTCTCTAATTCGTTTAGTCTTGTTGTGTAAAATGCTATTAATGTGGGGTTTATGACTGGTTTTTATCACAAGAATTTGTTTGGATGTTAATGCTAGCTTGTTTGTGTCTCTCTCTCTTGTTAATCCACATGAACACACATCAAGGTATTCTTAACTCTTCGGCATCACCAAAGGCCCATACAAAAAAAAAACAAAAACAAATTCAAATAGATTGATCAATTTTACACTGAGTTTCCTGAGTTATACAAAATGTTATATTGCATGGTAATTGCAATAAAAAAAACAAAGTTATGTTAAACAGTTAATGTTATTTTTTATATCTAATGGTTTCTAGATTTCTTTTTGCTATAAACAAGAATGAAAAATTTGTAGCGTATTTAAAAAGGAAGTTGTGTTTGTGATCGTCAAGTATCATGATTGGTGGGAATATCGATGAATTTTCAACGAAACTATTTAAATTTGCCTACATTAGTTTATAAATTTGTTTATAAATCGCAAATATGTGTTAGAGATTTTTCCTGTTTAATTTTCACCAAAGTTTTTTGATATATTAATTTTTGATATTCTAAAACTGGTTTATTGGTTTCAACTTTCAACGCAAGTCTTATATCAAGATCAATATTTTGATTGTCTCTTAACGTTCTCACATGTTTTGGGTAAATTAAAGAATCATGAATTGTTGGTAGTATGTAAATATCAAGTATTTTTTTTTGTTGGTAGTATGTAAATGCCAAGTTTTAAAAAAAAATATTTATGATATATGAGAATATAAATGTCTTGTTTCTATTTGTTCGGATTACTAAAGATACTTGAGAAAGTTTAACTACAATACTGTCAGTCATGTAAACTAAATATTCCAAAAATATCTGAAAGAACAAAAGTAAAATGGTTCTTGGATTGTTACGTGCTTTTACATATAGCATAAATCATAGTTACTTATAATTATAATTTTTTTTTGTAGATGTAGGAGAAGTATTAGCACAATTTTATTATGTTCTCTTTTGTAGTTAACAGAAAACATCACATAAGCTAATGTAAAATATAAACTTTTTTTTTCTCTTTTTTTTTTGCCTTTTTTGGTTTTAAACATTTTATAACATCTTAAAATTTTAGTGAGCTTTTTAATAAAAATATACATCAAACAATGACAAAAAAACATATATCAAACTGTATTAGTTTAAAGTTATACATTTTAATTAAAGCATCTCTATGTACACAGTTAAGAACCACATTATGCTCGTATAAATTAAAGAGCAAAACAATTTTTATATTTATGTATTTATCTTTGATTAAGAGTTTTTCAATCAATTAATAATCTCCTCTAGATCCATAAGCCACAATCTAATGGCTATCGTTTATAGCATTTGAGAGTCGAATCCACAGAAAACTAGAGATCTAAAACACTAGGAATACACAAAAATGTTAAGCTAAGCAAATAAAGATTGGAGTTTATTCTAACAACCTAAGTGAAATTGCAAAAGAGAAACGAAAGAAGTAAAATGCAAAATGGAATAGAAAAACTAAGGATAATTGACCTACCAGCGGAAATAGAGAAACCTTGTTTTCCCTTCTTGTTCTGGTTTTGGTTCCAGGTAGTCTTATCCCAAAGATGAGCTTCATCCATCTATGTCTGCTCTAGTCAACAAATATAACAAAAAGAACGCATCAACCCATCTCCTACTGTTCTGAGACAAAAACCGTAGGCCAAGGCTAAGAACAGTTACTCATTTCTTCTGATTTATGGCCTAGTAAAATTCTAACTCTTGATTTATTACCAAACTTTGTAAAACTCTTGCATCGTCTGGTATTCTTAAAAATCTAGAGAGAGAGAGAGAGAGAGAGAGAGAGAGAGAGAGAGAGAGACACACACACACAAATTGCTCATCAATATGATTATCCAAACAAGCATTCAAAACATAAGGATTGGTTATATATTTAACACACTGTTGAATTGTATTTTACACCACCTAAAAGAAAGACAAGTTAACTACTAGAGAAAATGGTAATATGGTCTCTTAGTCACCAAGATTGTTGTTTTGTGCCACCACTTTCAGAAGGAGTTCTCTCAGTTCATACAACTCGTCCAGGAGCAGGTCACTCAGATCAGAGGTGAGAAGCTGTAGGTAATGGAAAAACCTCTCGAAGGGATCTGATACAGTAAACTTGTAGCCAAACTCATCAAGTACCTCGTATATCTCAGTACCACTATCCAAAATATTATTCAAACACCAATCAATCAAGCTTACCAAAAAAAAAAAAAAAAAAANATGTTGTAATTTCAAACCCTACCCGCCAATTGTGTAATTTTCTTAAAGACTTTTCTGAGCGAAAAAGTGCAAACTGAAACAACATTTGGACTCATCAAAGAGTTAAATCAATAAAACTCTTTAGGTCATATGATATTTATTACAAATCACAGAATCCACTACCAACTAAAGGCATCCTAATATATTAATTGGGAAGTACAAATATAAAACTAACCTTAAAATGTGTAAAAAATTGCATTCACTTGCCATTAGAAAACCTTAATTAATTATTTAATCTTTATTAATTATTAATAAACAAAAAAATTATTAACATATCAAATTAAATTAAATCTACAAAATTAAATAGAATCTATTCGAATCTAAACTAATTTGTACTTAAAATGAAAAATATTATTAAAAAATTAACAGCTAAGATTTTAAAATCTAATCGAATAAAATCTACAACTACAAATTTATCAATATTTTTTACCAGCACAGGTTTAAGATTTTAAAAATTAATAAATAACATAATACGAAAATAAATTATTACAAATTTTCATCAAAAAAAAGTTCAGCATGCGGTTTTCCACAGATTAGTACCTAGTAATATTTAATTTCAACCTCATGAACAGAAAAAGTAGTTAAAAAGCAGTAAAACAGATAACATCTTTATGACTACTCAGATTTCTCTCGCAATATATTCAACAATCACTTTATTCAGAGGATTGTTAACCACGCTCTTCAATGCCACCAATTCTTCATCACTCATTTGGCTGAGAATTGCAGTTGCCACAACCACAATCTCAAAAAGGCTTTCCAACGCTTTGTCGGTCTTTGACTCGTTCCCAGATGCATCTATACTACCAAAAAAAAAAGAAAAAATTAACAGCCCTTGAAGGTTAGAAAAAACAAAAAATTTGATATAAGATCAATTTTCTAGGGTTTGATATCGATTTTTTTTCCTATCTTGTTACCTCGCTGGCTTGCACATCCTCCTCAATTATTTGTTGAAATTTGAAGAAGAATTAAGGGTGAATACTTATTATTAAATCATGTTGATCATCTAATCAAGCTACAACAAGATGTCATATCATATTATATTTAAAAAATAAATCAAAATTTAAATAGAAAAAGTAAAATAAATTAAGGAAACAAAATATGTATATATTTTTTTTTAGAAAATTAAATGTGAGTTTGGATTTACAAAAAATGGTTTTGGGTTTTTAGATTTTACAATTAAATGAAACTATATGTCGATTTAAGATTATAAAATGGTTAAGATTTAGATTTTACAATTAAACAAAATTATGGCCATGAATGGAATGATTTTTCAAATTGGTTTTTAGCTTTTGGTTTTTAGATTGTAGTTTTTGGTTTTTAAATATTTGGTTTTGGTTTCTGTTAAAAAGATTAAAAAATAAAAAATTGAAAATAAAAAATGGAAAAATGAAAGGAAGAGAATGACCTAGAGAAGAAAATGAGAAACCAACTACTAAACATTTAGGGCCTAAATATCATTTTGTAAAATTTAAGATACAAAGCTAGCCTTGTTGCCAAAGGTTTCATCCAAAAAGATGGCATTGACTATAAAGAGACCTTCTCTCCAGTTTCAAAGAAGGATTCTCTTAGAATTGTTTTGGCTTTGGTGGCTCATTATGATTTGGAGCTTCACCAAATGAATGGGAAAACCGTCTTTCTTAATGGAGAGCTTGAGGAAGAAGTATATATGGATCAGCCTGAAGGGTTTGTGGTCACAGGAAATGAACATCTAGTGTGTAAGAGTATCTCAAACCCCACTCTATTTTAGAGTCAAGACTCTATTATAGAGCAACATTTGCTTCAACCCTACTCTATTTTACACTAAAATAGAGAAAATGATGAGATTGCTCTATATTTAGAGTAACTCTATTCTCAACTCTATTTTTTTACACTACTTCTATTTTAGAGTCAAGTATAGAGTAACACATTGGAGAAAAACCATGCTCTATTTTAGAGTTACTCTATAATAGAGTAAAAAATAGAGATATACATTGGAGATGGTCTAAACTGAAAAGTCAATATATGGACTTAAACAAGCTTCTAGACAATGGTATTTGAAGTTTAATGATACCATTACGTCATATGGGTTTGTAGAGGATATTGTTGATCGATGCATCTACATAAAGATCAGTGGGAACAAGTTTGTAATTTTAGTCTTATATGTTGATGATATTTTGCTTGATGCGAATGATATGGTTATGCTACATGATATAAAGATATATTTATCTAAGAACTTTGAAATGAAAGATATGGGTGAGGCATCTTATGTGATTGGAATAGAAATAATCCGAGATAGATCACGAGCATTACTAAGTTTGTCTCAAAAAGGATATATCAATAAGGTCTTAGAGAGATATAGAAGGCTGCAAAGAAGGTTCTCAGGTACTTGCAAGGCACCAAAAAGCTCATGCTTACATACATGAGGTCTGATGACTCGAGGTCATTGGATATTCAGATTCAGACTATGCCGGATGCATTGATAGTAGAAAATCGACGTTTGGATATTTGTTCTTGTTAGCTGGAGGAGCAATATCGTGGAAAATTGGAAAGCAGTCTGTCATTGGTTCTTCCACTATGGAGGCCGAATTTGTGGCATGCTTTGAGGCCACAATTCATTCATTGTGACTGCGGAACTTTATCTCAGGGCTTCGGATTGTCGACAACATAGAGAAGCCGCTGAGAATTTACTGTGATAATTCTGCAGCTGTCTTCTTTTCAAAGAATGACAAGTACTCGAAAGGTGCTAAACATATGTAGATAAAGTACTTGTCTGTCAAAGAAGAAGTGCGGAAACGTAGAGTGTCTTTTGAGCATATAAGGATGGATATGATGGTTGCAGATCTGCTAACTAAGGGATTACCACCCAATGTGTTCATTGGCCATGTAGAGCGTATGGGTGTTATAGATAAGACCTTGCTGTTTTGATTATAAGATGCTTATTATGTATGAGACATTATGAATTCACTTAAAGTTATGTTTCTGTTTTTTATTAAACATGTTATCATAAAAGTATGTGTACACATTTATTGTTTATAGATAACATAACTATTTTGAGAATTAAGGTTCTTCTCAATATAAAAAAATAATATAAAACAGGAATTGATTTGTGATACATGGAAGGGAGCATGTCGTTCAATGACTTGTGACCGCCATGATTCGATTAGTTCTGGTTTTATTATGGTCAAATGATCTTGATATAAAAGCGCGCATTAAAGTTATTAAACCATTAAGTTGACATAAAGTTCAAGTGGGAGAATGTAAGAATATTTATATTCTACGTGGCCTATATGTCTTTCGGTTTAATTATAAAGTTCAAGTTCATATTAACGTTAATGAATTCTAATATATAAGACGACACCGTGATGGATCGGTTTCGGTTAATGATTATAACTAGGTGTATTGATAACCCTCCTTCCTTAACAATATATATATTTGTAACATCCTTAAACCAGATATTGCATTTTTGGTCTGAGTGTCGATCGACACCATGGGTGTATCGATCGTCACCAACAATTCTGGTTTCAATTGGTTTGTTTTAATTGCTGTTTAGTTCGGTTTGGTTCAACTAGAATCCCTAAACCGACATATTTAAGAGGTGAGTTGACGAAAAAGGGTTGGGAGGTTCTCTTTTGTCGCCGTTTGAGAGTTTTAGGAGAAAAGAGTGTTCTTGGGGTTTTGGTAATTTTTGAAGAATTGTTGGCTGTTCTTGAGAGATCCGTTGCTGGGATTGCATAAGAAGCTTGCTAGGAGTGTGAGGGCATTAGTTTTGTGTCAGAATCTCCTGCAAAAGAGGTGAATGCTTGAGCATGGCTAATCTAAGCCTGGGATCTCTTTTGTTTGGTTGTTCTTTGTTTATTTGTGGTGTTTGCTTGCTTGGGTTTGTTGTTTTCGTGTTTCCCATAGGTTCCTGAGGTGTTTGGGACGGTTTTGGGATTATTTGAAACGGAGGATCGACGTTCGGATTCTTGTAGTTCGCGTCTGCAAAAGCAGTGTCGATCGACACCTGTATGGTGTCAGTCGACACCTGTATGGTGTCAGTCGACACCTGTATGGTGTCAGTCGACACCATGTTGTGCTAGCTTCGATTGACACCAGCCTAGTGTCGGTCGACACCAATCTTATCTGATTCTGAGTTTTGCCTAGTTTGATGTGTTGATTGTGTTTATTTGTTTAGCTTAACAATGGAATCTCAGGATCTTGTGTGTATAGCCCAGTAGATGGGAGGATGGCCTCACTGAGTGTTTATGACAATACTCATGCAGTGGCTATTATTGCATTGTTGTGTTTGTGGTGCAGAAAAAGACAAAGTGTGATTGTGGAATCAAGGCGATGAGGAGGAGGATGTTCTAGAGGCTTGATTGATTGTGGTCTAGCTATTGTTAGGTTGCTAGTGTTCAGTTGATAGAACATTGTAGGATGTTGGAACTTGGTTATTTCATTGTTGGTTCTGAATTATTGCATTGTTGGTTATTGGATTGTTATTGTTGGAATTCTTATTGGTTTAAAGGAATTGTTTTGTTTCAGCTGTTGTTGATTATTGTTAGATTGTTAGTGGGTATGGGACCACTAGTGAATTAATATTATTATAAAAAAAAACGGGAAGGGTTGTTTCATTTTGGTATCAGAGCCCTTACAATTCTAGGTTTGGGTTTACTAGGCTTTGTGCTGTAGATGTTTGGGATTGCATGTCTTGATTGATTATGTAAGTTAGTCAATTGTGCGTGGCATGGAGTCCTAGAAAATCTTCTTTGAGCCTACAGTGTGATTCCACGGTGAGTTTTGGTTTTTGGATTTTTGTATTATGTTAAGATTGCTTGTTAGCCTCTGTTCTTAGAAGTGCAGTGGCTAAAGGTGTTTGAGTTGTTGGTCGTGGACGGGGACGTGGTCGTGGTCATGGTCGGCGGATCCCTAGGCCAGCGAGTATGTGGTCATGAGTTCCACGAGGAGGTACGTTAGAGGGTCGCAAGCGTATCAGGAGGGACCAGAGGGGGTTAGCCGGTGATCGTGCCGGGGGTGCTGGGAATCCAGGTGTGGGGTTGCAGCAAGTAGAGCCCAGGGTCGAGATGATCGCTTGGCGGATCTGTTGGCGCATCTGTTGGAGCGGTTACCGAGAGGGGTACAAGTGCAGGCTCCAGTTGTATCGCATGTGGCGGGGTGCAGCCGAGGGCTGCAGATGTTGAGGACTTTCGATCTTATGTAGGAGGATGGAGCAGTGGTAGATGACCGGTACGAGATTCTTCGCGAGAGGTATCGAGCCTAGAGAGGCGGATAGATGGACATATGTAGTTGGAGCAGATATTTCTCTGTTTGGTGGGTAATCCAGTTGGATTTTAGAAGTTGAGTGGGCAGGTGTAACATTGTAATATTATACTCGTACCACGGGAAGTACCTTTGGTCGAAAGATGTTTATAGTCTTTAAGGATTGTTGCTACTGAGGGGATGAGTAATTCTCCTGATACCGAGATCTTGAGGATGGTGATCCAAGAGTGTGACGGTAAAACTCGATGACGCTGGTCTGAGAGTGAGGTCGGTATGGCCTAAGGGTTGCGACCTATGGGTGGAGGAGTTTGGAGGAAGAAATGCCTAGGACGTGAGTATAAACATAACGACTGAGTGTAGACCTCGAGAGAGTGCTGGTGGTTTAATCTTGGGTTTTGGATGTGTTGACCAGTGGTCAGGGTTTTATGACCGGAGCGGTCATGAATGTGTGGCTGTTGCGCCGGTGGTGCTGGAGTCTCGGGAAGGGGAGTTGCAGCAGGTATGAGCCAGGAAAGGCATGTTTGCTAGATGCATAAGTTCACGAGAAGCCTTAATGGCAGGATAAACTAATCGTTGCGACGATGTTGGATGAAGTTCATTGGAGATGGACAGGGTTGCTAGATTCATGGTTTTGATAAGCTTGTTGGGGGAAATAAGTCAAGTGGGTTGAGTTGGCGGCCTGCAAAGCATTCGATACGGTGAATCAGAATATGCGAATGTATGGTACTTGTTTATTTTATTACGCTCGTATTGATGATTTGCTGTGGAGAATGGCTAACCGGAAAGCTAATTTTGGATTAAACTACCTTGTGAAAGTTTCGCTAAGTGACAAGTTACTAGAGGTTCTTGGATGGAATAAGAGGTGTTGATATTCGGGTGGTGGTGAGTTGATGTCGGAATACTTGATTATTAGTCTATTAGAGCTGAGGAAGTAAATAGGGGATTATTTCGTCTTATCAGTGTCGGTGTTGTTCGTCAAGTAGAAGGACTAGGTATGGATTTATGAGTTCTTGGCGATGCCTTTCTGGTTGACTAACATGCCAGCAGCGTTTATGAGATTGGTGAGCAGCATGTTTCAGGAATTTTCTAGACTTGGCTGTCATCATTTTCATCGATGATATCCTAGTTTATTCTAAGAGTCCTGAGGAGCATGTAGTGCATTTGAGAGCAGTTCTAGAGAAGCTGCTGGAGCAGAGATTGTTTGCTAAGCTGAGCAAGTGTAGTTTCTTGCAGCGTCAGATGGGTTTTCTGGGTCACATTGTTTCTGCAGAGGGGGTTTATGTAAATCCGGAGAAGTTTTAGGCTATCCGAGTTTGGCCTAGACCGCAGAATGCCACAGAGATCAAAAGTTTTCTTGGGTTGATAGGTTATTACAGGAGGTTTATGCAGGGGTTTGCGAGCAGAGCACGTCCGATGACTAAGTTGACAGGGAAGGATGTTCCTTTTGTTTGGTCACAGGAGTGCGAGAAGGGCTTTGCAAGCCTAAAGGAGATGTTGACTATTACGCCAGTGTTGGCTTTGCCTGAGCAGGGAGAACCCTATGTGGTTTATACAGATGCATCCAGAGTTGGTTTGGGGTGTGTGTTGATGCAGCATGGGAAGGTGATTGCCTATGCTTTGCGGCAGTTGCGGAAGCATGAGGACAACTATCCAACTCATGAATTGGAAATGGCTGCTGTAGTTTTTGCCCTGAAGATTTGGAGATCTTATGTTTATGGTGGAAAGGTACATGCGTTTACAGATCATAGGAGCCCGAAGTACATATTCAATTAGCCCAAGCTGAACTTGAGGCAGAGGCGGTGGATGTAGCTGGTGGCGGATTATGATTTGGAGATAGCCTATCACCCTGGTAAGGCTAACTTGGTTGATGATGCTTTTAGTCGGAAGCGGGCGGCTTTGGCTCAGGAGCAGGTAATGGAGTCTCTGGTAGGGGTGATCAGTGCTTTGAGTTTGTGTGTGGTTTCTCAGGAGCCGTTGGGTTTGGTTGCAGCCGATTGAGCGGATTTGTTGAGCAGAGTGCGGTTAGCTTAGGAGAGTTATGAGGGGCTGGTGAATGTCTCTAAGGCTGCGGATTCAGAGTATCAGGTCTCTACTAATGGGACTATCATTGTGCATGGTCGGGTCTGTGTGCCCAAGGGTGAGGAGTTGAGGCAGGAAATACTGAGAGAGGCTCATTCGAGCAAGTTCTCTATTCATCCATGAGCGACCAAGATGTACTGTGACCTCAAGCGGTATTATCACTGGGTCGGGATGAAGAAGGATGTAGCCAAATGGGTTGCGAAGTGTGACACTTACCAGCTAGTGAAGGCGGAGCATCAGGTTCCTGGTGGATTATTGCAGAGTTTGCCCATTCCAGAGTGGAAGTGGGATATGATCACGATGGACTTCGTGGTGGGATTGCCTGTGTCAAGGACGTTTGATGCGCTTTGGGTCATTGTGGACCGTTTGACTAAGTCTGCGCACTTTCTGGCCATCAAGAAAACTGATGGAGCAGCGGTTTTGGACAAGAAGTGCGTGAGGGAGATAGTCAGATTGCATGGTGTGCCTGCTAGTATTGTGTTTGATAGAGATTCCAAGTTGACCTCTGTATTCTGGAGGGCGTTTCAGGCAGATATAGGCACGAAGGTGCATATGAGTACAGCCTATTGTCCTGAGATGGACGGTTAGTCGGAGAGCACGATCCAGACTTTGGAGGATTTACTGAGGATGTGCGTGTTGGATTGGGGTGGTCATTGGGCAGATCATTTGAGCTTGGTGGAGTTTGCTTATAACAACAGCTACTAGGCGAGTATTGGGATGGCTCCTTATGAGGCATTGTATGGGAGGTCGTGTCGTACACCATTTTACTGGACTCAGGTGGGGGAGTGGAGCATTTATGGTGTGGATTTTGTTCAGGAGACCTCGGAGAAGATTCGGGTTTTGAGGCTGAACATGAAGGAGGCTCAGGATCGGCAAAAGGGCTACGCTGATAAGAGGAGGAAGGATCTTGAGTTTCAGGTTGGTGATAGAGTGTACCTAAGAATGGCCATGTTGCGGGTCCGAACAGGTCATTGACAGAGACTAAGTTGAGTCCGAGGTACAGGGTATGTTCAGAGTAGTTGACAGGTGGGACCAGTGGCCGGCTGGAGTTGCTTGAGGTTATGCGTCCGTTCCACAAGGTATTTCATGTGTCGATGCTGAGGAAGTGTCTTCAGGAGGGTGATCGGTTGTTGGCTAAGATTCCTGAGGATCTTCAGCCCAACATAACCTTGGAGGCGAGACCGTTGAGGGTGCTCGAGAGGAGAGTCAAGGAACTTCGAAAGAATAAAATTTCTTTGATGAGAGTCATGTGGGACTGTGATGGAGTAGAGGAGCAGACTTGGAAGCCAGAGGCAAGGTTGAAGGCAAGGTTTAAGAAGTGGTTTGAGAAGCAGGCTGCGACTTGAGCTTGTCTAGCCGGGTCCCAATTGTAGTCCATGGCTGGAGCGGGTACGGAGTATTCCAGCCCATCTCTCTTGATACTTGGTCGCTTAGGGGTGGTTGGTTGTGCGACTAAGTACCAAGATAAGGTGGTTCTCGGGATGCGGGTTGATGGCTTGGATTGTGTATCTTATTTTGTTTTTATTTTGTATTTTCGTTGAGGTTGTAACGATTATGACATTTTGGGATTAATAAGATGAGTATTTTTCTTTATGTTTGACTGTTGCTGTCATGGGAAAAAGATAAATAGCTCAAGTTTCTAATTTTGGGAAGTTTCCATAAATAGAAAGTTTCCACAAAAGGGAGGTTTCCAGATTTAGAAAGTTTCAAAAAAGACAAAATTTTGTGGAAAGTGTTGAGGTAGATCTAGTCGGGAGATGCTCGTGACATCAGACTTGTTTGCTCAAGGCGTGTGGGCCCAACTCATGTGATACCGATAGCTCAATGGAATTTGTGGCCAGAGAGTGGGAGTGGTATGTTTGCTTCGGATGACGATCCGAGAGTGCGCTTAAGGGTGACGACCCAAGAGCGGGATTTTGAGACTCTCTGGATACCGTAGCTGTGAGCCGCGGCTCGGCAGTAACCCGGTATGTCTCGAGGGTTGCAACCTGAGAGCGGGGGGAGTGTGTGTGAGTGACTTCCTGGATGTCGTAGCTTAAGGTGGTTAGCCTGATAGCGAGCCGGCATGATTCGTTGGTTGCAACCACGGACGGGAGAAGCACTGAGTTGTTAGCAAATGACGTCTTGGATGTGAGTATATTGGCTAGAGGGATACCTCGGGGTTTAGTCGGAGGTGTGCGGGCTGTTGCGACAGTTGCACGGGAAACCTTGGCTGACGGTGTTCAGTCCGGTCGGAGGACGTGCGGGCCATGTTGACGGTGGCACGGGGGTCCTTGGCGGATGGACGATGTTGCGGGATTCGAGGACAAATCCTTGTTGGTGGGAGAGAATTGTAACATCCGCGAACCAGATATGGCATTTTTGGTCTGAGTGTCGATCGACACCATGGGTGTATCGATGGACACCAACAATTCCGGTTTCGATTGGTTTGTTTTAATTGCTGTTTAGTTTGGTTTGGTTCAACTAGAATCCCTAAACTGAGATATTTAAGAGGTGAGTCGGCGAAAAAGGGTTGGGAGGTGCTCATTTGTCGCCGTTTGAGAGTTTTAGGAGAAAAGAGTGTTCTTGGGGTTTTGGTGATTTTTGAAGATTTGTTGGCTGTTCTTGAGAGATTCGTTGCTGGGATTGCATAAGAAGCTTGCTAGGAGTCTGAGGGCATCAGTTTTGTGTTAGAATCTCCTGCAAAAGAGGTGAGTGCTTGACCATGGCTGATCTAAGCCTGAGATCTCTTTTGTTTGGTTGTTCTTTGTTTATTTGTGGTGTTTGCTTGCTTGGGTTTGTTGTTTTCGTGTTTCCCATAGGTTCCTGAGGTGTTTGGGAGAGTTTGGGACGGTTTTGGGATGATTTGAAACGGAGGATTGACGTTCGGATTCGTGCAGTTCGTGTCTGCAAAAGCAGTGTCGGTCAACACCATGTTGTGCTTGCGTCGATCGACACCAACCTAGTGTCCGTCGACACCAATCTTAACAATGGAATCTCAGTTGCTTGTGTGTATAGCACAGTAGATGGAAGGATGGTCTCACTGAGTGTTTATGACAATACTCATGCATCTCAATATGTGTTTGTGGTGCATGAAAAGGCAAAGTGTGATTGTGGAATCAAGGTGATGAGGAGGAGAATGTTCTAGAGGCTTGATTGATTGTGGTCTAGCTATTGTTAGGTTGCTAGTGTTGAGTTGATAGAACATTGTAGGATGTTGGAACTTGGTTATTTCATTTTTGGTTCTGAATTATTGCATTGTTTGTTATTGGATTGTTATTGTTGGAATTATTATTGGTTTAATGGAATTGTTTTATTTCAGTTGTTGTTGATTGTTGCTAGGTTGTTAGTGGGTATGGGACCACTAGTAAATTAATATTATTATTATAAATAAATAAAAAAAAAAAAACAGAAAGGGTTGTTTCAATATCGTTAATATCTTTCTATGTTATTCGTATATATGATAACGTGTAATTAATCTGAAGTATTATATTAATTACATGAAAGGTTGTCATACATATACATATGTTATTATGTGGTTGTTCAAGTAAGTGACGTACGTGGATTGTTATGTTGGTTCACTAGTGACGTTTGGTCACCTATCAAAAAGTGAACGAATGTCGTAACAAAACAACAACAACAACAAAAAGAAACATAGAAAGAGAGAAGAGTGTGGATTCCTTGTCCATCAAAGGAATCATAAGAGAGAAAAGGTCAAAGGGAGGAGAAAATCAATTTGAAGACTTGGATCCATCATCAAGCATAATCAAACAATGGATCAAGGTTAGTGTTTCTTCTTCTTTAAGAAAGTGTTCGTGGTTGAATTAGATCAAATCTAGATGATCTTTGGGATATGTTGATTTCACAAATATAGAAATCTGAATTTATAAACTCATCAAGTACCTCGTACATCTCAGTACCACTATCTAAAATATGATTCAAACACCAATCAATCAAGCTTACCAAAAAAATAATAATTCAAAAAAAAATCAAAAACAAATTGTAAGGTTTTTACACTGGTCTGAGAATGGTGAACGGTGTGTGGTTCAGAGTAGGAGGAGATATGCGAATGGAAGCTATCCGAGCGTTATGGTGTTAGATACCCTCGTTGAGGGATTGAAACATAATGTGACGGAGTTGTTGTCTTTGATGGGTCTCTGCGTACCAGATAACAGGTGGAAGAGGAGGGTTTTGGTCGGGTTGATTATCTTAACTAATAACGATAAAATTTAAAGAAAAGTATATCTAAAACTATCTCACAAAACCAATTTGTACATAATGAATTTAATTTTCATTCAAATATTTTGTGTTTGTTGATGCGTGAGACGCATGATTCTTGAACTATTATTTTTTTTTTCTTCAGAAAGAAATTGTTTCTCCAAAACCCTTTTCGCGGATTGTGTAATTTTCTTTAAGGCTTTTCTGAACGAAAAAAATGCAAACTGAAACAACATTGGACTCATCAAAGTGTTAAATAAAAAAAACTCTTTAGGTCATATGATATTTATTACAAATCAAATAATCCATTACTACCTAAAGGCATCATGTTTAATTTCAACCTCATGAACATAACAAAATAGTTAAAAAGCAGTAAAACACATAACATCTTTATGACTGCTCAGATTTCTCTCGCACTATGTTCAACAATCACTTTTTTCAGAGGATTGTTAACCACGCTCTTCAATGCCACCAATTCTTCATCACTCATTTGGCTGAGAATTGCAGTCGCCACGACCATAATCTCAAAAAAGCTTTCCAACGTTTTGTCGGTCTTTGATGAAGGTTAGAAAAAACAAAAAAAAATCGATATAAGATCAATTTTCTAGGGTTTGATATCGATTTTTTTTTCTATCTTGTTACCTCGCTGGCTTGCACATCCTCCTCAATTATTTGTTGAAATTTGAGGAAGAATTAAGGGTGAATACTTATTATTAAATCCTATTGATCATCTAATCAAACTACAATAATATGTCATGTCATATTATATTTAAAAAATAAATCAAAATTTAAATAGAAAAATTAAAATAAATTAAGGAAACAAAATATGTATATTTTTTATTAAGAAAATTATGTGTGAGTTTGGATTTATAAAAAATAGAATAGGAGTTTTAGATTTTATAATTAAACGAAATTATATGTCGTTTTAAGATTATAAAATAGTTAAGATTTAGATTTTATAATTAAACAAAATTATGACCATGAATGGAATGATTTTTCAAATTGTTTTTTAGCTTTTGGTTTTTAGATTGTAGTTTTTGGTTTTTAAATATTTTGTCTTTGGTTTCTGTTAAAAAGATTAAATTTTAAAAAATTGAAAATAGAAGTTGAAAAAATGAAAGGAAAAGAATGACGTAGAGAAGAAAATGAGAAACCAATATAAGAGAGTTTTTGGTTTTTCTTTGAAAATGGATTAAATCTTTCAAAAACTAGATTTCCCGTTTTTTAGGGAATCCAAGTTTGTAAAATCTTGAAAGACTGTAAAATAAGTTTTAAAAAAAAAACAAAAACCAAAATCTAGCCAAAAACTACTAAACATTTAGGGTCTAAACATCAAGAATTGTTCAAATTGGAAACTAGGATTCAAAATGAGAAAAACGGAGCTCCAAAAGAGCGTAGAATATTATTATCTATTTTCTGTTACTGGGCGGCTTGGCCTCTCCATCTTGTATTATCATAAATATTTACTTTAGATATTTTGATAGTCAATATTTTTATTAAACTATTTATCTATGTCAAAAACAAAGAGTACAATCTATTAATTCTGTGCTCCAAAATTTCTATAATTTATTTGTATTTTGGTCAAATATATTGATTTAATTCTCTCATTCAAAACTTTAAAAAAAGAGAGAAAAACGTAACACTTCCTTACGTACCTTCTCTTTAATATCTCTATGTAACAAGTAAACGAGGAACTTCATCTCTAAATCTCCTTCTGATGGTGAAATCGTAGGAAAGACTAACGAGTTAACGTTTCTCTAAATCTTCTCAAGCCAAGCTTCACGTTCTGTCCTTGTAGATAAATTTTCTTCGAATAATTAATTACCATCATTTATCGTTGAGACTATCCGGATCTCGGATTATAGGATCATCTTTACCATATTATTCATATAAATCTCTCTCTCTCGGCGCAATTTTGTATCCAATGTACTTCAATCCTAGCTTCTTAGCCGGTTCTCCGTAGTATGTCTCTGCCGCCCAGTCCATCCCTAACAGGATGATCTGGATGAAGACAGTTTTCGGTTTCAAGAATAGGAAATGAGTAATTGCTGCACCATGTACATCGATCATTACATCGCTTGTGTTCATCGATCGATAAATCTTAGCCATCTCTGTTGTTTTTTGTGGTCTTAGAACCTCGACATTGAATTCTTCTGCTAGCTCCACGAGAAGTTTCTTGTTAAGTATCGCCCTTGTGACCCGTTTCTTGATAGAATCACCAGTTTTGGCTTGTTCTTGAAATCGAGTTTGGTCACGTTGGCTTCTGTTTCCTCCTGGATCAAGCCTTGGATACAGTGAGTATAACCTCGATCCAAAACGTTTCTGAAAACGCATATTTGTGACTAATTCTAATTACGTGTATGATCAACTTCGAGTATGTATGAGCATAAAGTAAATAAGACACAAGCTTTGTTAACGGGGTTCGGATATCATACATCCCCGGGATCAAGTCCAGAATTCATTCACTAGAAAAGGCTGCAACCTACAATTGCTATATGGCATCCACCACTCTTTCCTAGAATTACAATGAAAGAGACTACCACTAATTGTCTTTTCTGACTAGTGTAGATCTTCAACTAAACCATCAAAAGATCTCTCTATCTTGTTGATGGGACGACACCACACATCTTGTGTGCATCTCTCAAAACTACCTTGAAGCGTGCAAGTCTTCATGAAGCGTTCATGAAGCGCCTTCTTGATATTTATATCAATTGCACAACCCCTAGGGTTGGCAACTTTCCTATTATACAACAAATAGAAAATTGAATACTTTCCTTTTTCTTTTTGGATAAGGAAAGTTTCTCTCCATGATCTCATCTTAAATCTTCCATTCAATATCTTCATCCAGCTAAGCAACCGCCACTTGGCTTGTCCAAGTCGGCCTTAAGCTTTTGTACTTAAACTCTTCAATTCAGCTTTTTGTACTACTTCCTGTATTAACATCGAAACTAGTACAAGAACTACTTAAGACGTTTGATACATCCTCTGATATATCTGACCCTCTTGGCTTGTCTAAGTTATCATAGAGTCATGTATTCCAACTCTTCAAGGTAGTCACACAGTTGGCTTCTTGTACTACTTCGGAACTTTGCACGTGTTCTTATTGCAACTTTGTCAAGTAGTCCCTTAGCATCTTTGCTAGTTCTGCTCATTGTCTCCACACCATCTATGAGGCATCTATGATGTTTCTATCTCTCAACATTTGTATCACCTCTTGTCTTAGCACTAATCTTATGACATTATCTGATAGCTTATAAAACTCAGTCAACACATATACCTTCAGTTTCTGAAGTCAACAATGGTTTGATTCCCATTGACCAGTGAAGAATTCACAAGTAACTTGTCGTGAATACGCAATCCAACGGTAGGTTCTTTGAAACAATGGGTTCTCGCATCTCCACTAAAATCAACCAGTGGAAAATCTGAGAGCTGCGAAATGATATCTTAGTACTTCATCTCCCACCAATCATGATATTTGACGATCACAAACACAAAATTTTAGTTGTAATGCTATTGACAAGCTAAACAAAGGCTAAAGCTGATGAGTTTAGCTTGAGTAAGCTTAAACCAAGGATTTAGAGAACTTAACTAGGTTTGTTTCTGAATAAACACTCAATATAATGAACTCAAAACCCAACAGAACTAAAACAGAACAAAAGAAAAAACAGAGCACACCAACAGATGTTTACCCAGTTCACTTCCATTAACAAGGAAGCTACATCTGGGCCAGGATCTATCTCTCGCAATACACTAATCATAGAGTTTTCTACAAAGAGATCTCTCACCCACTAAGCCCCTTACAAGCTCACTCGATTCAATCTCTCTTGTCTCTCTCTGTTTCCTGAAGAACACAAAACACAAATTTACTTTTTGTTTTTGTTCTCTCTACTTAACCTACTGCTCTCTCTCATACATACACTTGCTTTAAATAGATGCTTGCTCAGTAACCCTAGTTCCCTTCTAGCCGCTTCTACAATGTTGCCTCTTCCTTGGCGTTACTGTAGTGACGGTCTCTTTGTAGGGAGCAAATAAGACGAATACCGCTTTTGCTTTTGCTTTTACAGGCTCGACGAAAAAAACGGTTAGCTGCAGCTTGTAGTCCTGAACGTGAGTCATCACTTGAGCTGGCACTATGTGTCCTTCACGTTTCTTTGAATTTTGTCTTGTTCTTTGTTCACTAATTCCTAACAAAACTCCATCTAGTGAATCAAGAACAACAATAAGAAAGTAGTCTAATTCTTGATTTAAATTATTTAATCAAGTCAAAAGTGGACATATTTAGCCTAACCGAAATTTACCTTTTAGAACTAATTTTGTTTAATGTGGAATTCAAATTATTTAATGTAATGCAGCATAGGTTTTATGGCAAAACAATGCCATTCGGTCACCGGAGGAAACCGTAAAGAGCGCCAAAACCTTAGGTTACTTAAATATTGCCCAAGCCTTAGTGGATTATGCTCTAATCCCCTATATATTAATAGTGAAGCACTCTTGAAAAAATGCTGATGTGTCGTCGCCAGAGAGCTTGAATCACATTTTAGCAAATATCTCCTATATATTAATAGAGAAGCACTCTTGAAAAAATGCTAATGTGTCGTCGCCAGAAAGCTTGAAGCACATTTTAGCAAATAAAACTTATTAATTAATCCTAATTACATCTATGCCATTATAGACTTAAATAAAAGTTCATTAAATAAATTAAACTATTTGTAGTCATTTAATTTGAAACTATATTATATTTCTTTAAAAAATAACAAATTAATTTCTTTTTTAAAAAATTAAATAATTTTCATGTTTTATTAAAATAAATTTCATAGAAATATTTTCACCGCGTTAAAATTATTATTTACTTTCCAATATTTCACAGGTGAAACATATTTTTATATAAAATAACGTAAATTTGAATAAAACAAAAAAAAGAATTATTTACATATTTTATTTTACACAAACAAATATCAACTTCCCAATAATAAATTTATTTAAATTGGTTTATCTACAATATGTGCTGGTTGTTACCTAGTTCTTATGCTTATTAAGGAGTAATATTCGGCAAAACCCAGTCCGATAATAGTTATCGGTGGATCCTACGGTGGAAGTAAGTTTACCGTTTACCATTATACAATATACATCATAAATTCATAATAGATCAAAATATTTGTATATCATATTTCCATATATATTTATTTTTAGATATTATATATAAACAAAAAAAAAACATAACTTTTGATAATCGATTACTAAAAAGTTATTGACGTAAATATTAATAATTTTAGAATAAAATATGAACTTTCTCTAATTAATGTTTCATGCCTCTTTCGTTATCGATAATTGTTTGATTTTCTACATTTTAAAAGTGTTAGCAGCTTGGTTTAAACTCAAATAAATACCCACACATAGCGCTTGGCCGCTTGGGGCTTTAGCATCGTCAGCCCCTCTTCTCTATTTTGAAGAAACATGTCCAAAACACAGTTACTTTTATATAGTATCCAAAGTCTTCAAAGTAAGTAAAAATATTTCAATAGTTATACTGTCAATAATATGCATTACTTATATTTCAATATATATCGTATATTCCTATTAATAAATTTCAATAATCATGCTGTCAACAATATTCATTACTTACATTTTATATGTCAGAAATGTCATGACAAGATACGTAAATCTTGGGATGAAATAGACAGGATTGCTGCCAAACCCAACGGTCTGTCATCCTCAGCAAGAATTTCAAGTTAAGCAAGTAAAAAGATTATCCTAATTTGATATACAGTATATAATTATGATGATAATCTATCAATTCAATAATTAATTAATTTATGTTGATTCATTAGTCCTTTGAACGACGACACCTTTGAACTCAAAAGCTTTTTGAGTTACGTATACGCCGAGGCAGCTCAATACAACAATAATGTGTATTCGGTTGCCAGCATGTGCGAGGCTATTAACACGAGCCCACCAAACACTCTACTAGACATCTTCGCAGGTGATTATTTTTCCTTCTGTTAATAGGTAACTTATATTTTAAGTAATGCTGATCAGCCTTTATTTTTGGTACGGCCGAAAGCTTCAAATTACATTAAGCCCTTATATAATATATTTGAATCCCGATAATTAGTGTAACATTTCTTTAACTCTGGAAAGTAAAATTCTGTAAAGAAATAAATCAAAGTTGCTTCCCAGCCTTTAAGATAGCTAAGCTTGATGATGAGGTTTCACAAGATTTCTTTTCCGCAGGTGTGGCTGCTTCTACAGGAAATAAACCTTGTTATGGTTCTGATCAGCTCACAGACAGTGACAGGGCATGGGGATGGCAGGTAAACAAAGTTCTATGACAAAAAGATTAAAACCTAGCTAATCTTAGATAATAAAGTAAGGTTTCCACAAAATCTAATCTTGGAGAAAATACCATGTGTTTCAGAATTTTTTTGACATGTCATACTATTAAATTTAAAAACATAAATTCTATTAATTTTAGAGAATTTGTTAAAATACCCTTTTTGATATACATCTTTTCAAAAATACCCTCTTTTTTGGTCATTTTTATTTTTACCCTCCTTTAATTTTTAATGACAATTTTATCCTTAGATGAAAAAAATTTTATTCAATAAAAATAAAACAAAATTTTCCCGCCAAAAAAATTTTCGATATATTTTCCTGCCAAAAAGTTTTCGAAAAACATTTCCTGCCAAAAAAGTTTTATGTCAAAAATATTTGGACAAAAAATTTCAACAAAAAAAAATTTACAAGGTTTTATAAGGTAGAAACCTTATAAAAACCTTATAAACACCTTGTAAACGCTTTTACAAGAGTTTTAAAAGAGTTTTAAAAGATTTTAAAAGAGTTTTAAAAGATTTTAAAAGGTTTTAAAAGGTTTTTTAAAAGGTTTTTTAAACAACTTGTAAACGCTTTTACAAGGTTTTTTAAACACCTTGTAAACGCTTTTACAAGGTTTTTATAAGGTTTTTAAAAGGTTTTCAAAATGTTTTTAAAAAGGTTTTTAAACACCTTGTAAACACTTTTACAAGGTTTTTAAACACATTTTAAACGCTTTTAAAAGGTTTTTATAAGGTTTTTAAACACCTTTTAATTAAAAGGTTTTTATAAGGTTTTTAAACACCTTGTAAACGCTTTTACAAGGTTTTTAAACACCTTGTAAACGCTTTTAAACACCTTGTAAAAGAGTTTACAAGGTGTTTAAAAACCTTTTACAAGGTTTTTAAAAAGGTTTACAATGTTTTTATAAAGTATAAATTTCAATTTTTTTGGTGGGAAAATTTTTCGATTTTGCCGGGAAATTCTTTTTTTTTGCGGGAAAAATTTTTTTTGAAGGAAAATTTTTTCGATTTTGGCGGGAAAAAAACTAATTTTTGGCAGGAAAAATTTTGTTTTTTTGGCGGATTTTTTTTTTATTTTGGTGACTGTACATTCTTGTTGTCATTTAAAAAAAAAGGTAATTTGGTCATTTTGTTCATAAAGAGGGGTAGTTTTAAAAATGATCAACATGGAGGGGTATTTATAAAAAGGGACATGAAAAATGGGGTATTTTTGAAAATGCCTCTTAATTTTATTAAGTTATTAATTAAAATTCATTAAAAATCTAGTTTTAGAAACATAGATAAAAATTATACATTATTAAATTTTTAGATTTTTATTTGTATTAGTAGAGTATTATAATGTATCGAATGTTTGAAAGGAAGATGAAAAGCCACATTAAACATAATTTTGGTTGGATTAAAAAATTTATACATTTTATCGCTGTGAGTGTTGATAGTATGAAAAATTAAATTAAAAAAAAAATATATGCAAAACATATGTAAAATTTACGTAAAATTTATTTTACTTATGTTTTGTTTACATTTTACATATGTTTTGCTTATCTTTTTTTTAAATTTAATTTTCATTCTATCAACACTCACGGCGATAAAGTATATATAATTTTTAATCCAACCGAGATTATGTTTCTCATGTTCAACCTAAGATCAATTTTAAATCTAATTTTATTAGTATATTTTTGTTAACCTTGACAACTATATATGAACGAAACTTTTTCTATATAAATTAGTAGCTAATAATATGTACATGAATAATTCTTTTTTTTTTTTTGAAAACGAACTCGTCCAACTAGTTTATGAGTTAAAAATGCACACACTATTATTATAAAGGTTTGCAGCAAAATCTTTATGCCCATCATCGGACACAACAATGAAGATTCTATGTTTCAAATGAAACCATACAATATGAGCAGTTTTACCCTTATCAGAATACGGTGTTCGCCTCATCCGCATTGGGTTAGATCACATTTTGGTACTAAGGTGCTCATAATTCTTTTTTTTTTTTTTTGACATCACTCATAATTCATAATTCTATAATCCTATATATGATATAACTAATTTCAATATCTATCTTATTCATAATTTAATATATCAATGTATATTTATAGGACGACGTTAAGTTAATATTTTGAAGATTTGGCTACAACATCATATTCTCCAACGGATTGTTAGATCCGTATAGTGTCGGCAGGGAATATTTTTTGTTCATAACTTTTTAAGATGAGCTATCAGATATTTTTTTGTTCATAACTTTTTTTCAATATATTTTCAGCGTATTGGACACGGTTGTTGCCACTACGACAAAAGACGGAAAACTATATTTATTAGACATGATTTGTTTATTAACTAAGCGTTAATTCAAGGGGTACATGAACTCTCTCACTAATGTTCGTTATATATTTTTACTATATAAACATTGATCAGGGTCTCATTGTATGGATATTATTAACTTGAAGCGCAAGGAAGACCCGGATTGGCTCGTGGAGCAACGTGAGAAAGGAGTTGAGATCATTGAATCTTGGATATTCACACCTATCAGAATGATCTTAAGGATCTTAGAATATCGATTTAATATTTCACTGGTTGTAACTTGTAATATGATTAAAAAAAACATATGTAAAACAAAATTGGCTGTAATAAATCCTATTGGTATATTTACTCATTTTCTTCATTGGTCAAGGACTCTCGGGTCTGGTAATCGGCTTCTTATAATTAGACTAGAGCTACGAATTAGGATCGTAAATCTATAAGATTTCCATCATGCAGGTATGCCGAGTGTATAGGCATTCAAAAACATGACACATCTGCAGAGAAGAAAACCGAGATCGAAGAAGAACGTGGAGACATACAAGATCTACACCTTCAAGGTGCTGAAACAAGGCCACCCAGACATCGGAATCTCGCAGCCATGGGAATCATGACCAGTTCCTTCAACGATATTAGTTTATAATAATACAAACTAAAATATTAAAAACAATTCTTTTCTCCTCTGCTAAAATCTGTTTTACCCCGATCAAATGACTCAGGGTACTATGGCACATGAATATAGTGCTACACAAGGGGTTAGTTGGTTTCAGGGCCCACCTGCGTCATCATCTTCGGCACTTTTCTTGTATTCAGGTTTAAGCTCATATGTCCCTTGGTTCGATCCTCTCTTATTGTACACGCACAGCTCGTTCAGTATTTCTTTCAGGAACTGTGCTGGTTGGTCTGTCTCCTGTATAAGCTGCTTCAGTGTCCAGTTAGGTTGTCCTTCGAATAGCTTGAACATTATAGCTTCAAGTTCACCACGGTCTCTTCTCGTCCTCTTCACCTCTGTTTGCTTGACTTGGGCAGGTCTCTTCTTTTCCTGCTCATTCAAACACAAAACACAAACTCTAGTTTTAAGCTGATATGGGAAAGAAAAGATTAAAAAAGACAGAAGATTTTGAAGTTTCAAATCATTAGTTGAAGTATCCATCCAGACAGAATCGTATCTAGTCTGACAAAAGAATGCTGAATTGTTGCTTCATTACTCTTTACCATCTTCTTAATGATTTTACTCCATATATGCAAAATCATTGACAAGAGAATAACATTTTACCTTTGAATAGGATGAAACAAAATTAAACATTCCAGGCATGGGCCTCATATGTACTCCGCGGTCATTATCGATAACCTATAGGCGCACGCAGTTCACAGAAGAAAAGTCCTTATACAATTAGGTAACCAAAGAGACAACATAGGAGGAGAATAATAGGAAAAGCAAACGCCTCAATGTTTACCTGTATCTGTCGATTTTTAACCATGGCTTTGGTCGTTCTCTCCCGACAAAGCCTTGCATATTCTTCAATGTCTTCGCCATATGGCTTCATATCGAATTTGTGATCTATCTTTCCTTCAACAGCTGTATTCAATCACTATAAGAGTAGCTTGCCTAGTATGAGATATGGAAAGCCAAACGAAGGAGAAGAGACAAATCTGATGTTATCAATCAGAGAGGTAAATAGGGAAATCACCTTGATTGATATCCGAAAAGGCCTGCATGGGAACAACGTCTTTGAACATGTTCAAAGCGTAGCTCTTTGGCATGTTTTCAAACTCAGCATTATGCATCTTCATAGTGAACTGATTGATGATACCAGTACAAGGATATAAGTTGCAACAAAGTAGAAAAAATACAGAACTAAAGCAGGATCCTTCCCTGAGCTACATTTTTAATAAATCAACCACATGGAACAAGTAACCAAATATATATATATATACCTCGGGGGTAGGTCGTAGAGGATCAATGTTGAGAACAACCTTGGCCAAGTCAATAGATTCCGAGGAAGGAGCTAGCTTCCCCCACGCCTTGGCGACAATTACAGGACACTTCATCAACCAAATTGGTCGATCGGCTTTCTCAAAATCGAGTTCATGAGGGTTACTTGGATCGTCTTCCATAGACACTACTCTATTTGCTCCAACTTCAAGACTCTTCCTCTCTTATTCCCAATCAACTTCACTTCCAGCAAACATAAATAAATTACAGCCCTGATCAGATTTGAATTTCAGTTCGTAACTAGAGCTTCTCGAGCAGCTAATTTACCAGATTTTTAGAAGAAAGCAATGAACTTGACCCCCTGACCGGGGAAGAAGAAGAAGCTGGTTCGCCGGAGATGTAATGGCCAGCGACAGAAGACGGTTCGCCGGAGGGGTACAAAGGAGTGATTTTTCTCCAAACCCTTAATCACTAATCGTTCAGGATTGAAGAAGAAGAAGAAGAAGAAAAAATTGAAGAACCAAGGAACAAATACTGTAATAAGTGGGCTGGGCCCTATTTTAGCCCGAAATGGTTTTTTAAAAGCCCTTTAATAGTCCGATATTGTTATTGTTTCATTTAATTTAATCAGGTTCACGGCTGTGTGTTTGCGATGGAAAGCTCATCTTTTTATTTTAGTTTATTTCCCCTCTCTTTTTTTTTCGACAAATCAAATATATTATTATATCATAAAGAGTTTTACATGATATATAAATCACTCATATACAACTATTGACACAAATATAGAAAATTGAACGCAATTTCGATAAAAGAGTGGAAGTGACCCTGCTTTACGATAAAGCCTTACAGGCTAACAGATAAAAATCTATTACGTCTCCCTTCACATATTCGTAATTGGCTATCATCTTATAGATGAAACTCTAAAATGCTTTTCGCATTACTTTTGTTAAAAGTAAAAAACTGAAGAGTTGCTTGGAGTGATTCTGAATCTTGTCTTCTGAAACTCAAAACGATATGCTAGAAATGCCTTACGCATCGTTGCCGATTATTGACCATGATTTTTCTTTTCATAGAAGTAGAAATTCCCAACCAAGGAAAAGAGATATCATCATCATCATAGTCACTCACCACCATTTTCCTTCCCATCACGCTCGTGTCTTGTTTTGGATAATACGAAGGCCATAGCAATTGAATAAACCAACGAACCAGTTCTAGTAAAAAAAAGGCTTTCAACCGGGGAAAGTGATCACCATCATCGTCATAGAAAATCATTGCCTTCATTTTAGAACGATACACTCCACATCCCATGTAATCAATCAACAAAATAAAATATTCCAACCAAGGTAATGGGAAAACATCACCATCATAAGACAATGTTAACGTCACAAGAAAAACATTAACACATCCAACACAAGAGTACACATCCCCAAATCTTACACATATAAGGATAATTAATCCCAACTCAGTGTGAGGGACATACTCACATCTATTTTGGATTCTGATTTCATCAAGCAGACTGATTCCTCCTTTGATTCCACGATCAAAAACCCATGTCAAAACTCCATACATTTGGGTAAGAGAACATTCACCGGTTGAAACCCAGAAATTCCACCGGCAGTGATCGAGCACACCGGAAAAAAACTTTCTACAAAGAAAGACATCACAATTCCTTCGAATCGACACTATGTGAAAGGAGCGACAATGGAGATGAGATGAATCCCTCATATTGATTAGTGAAATCTCACCGATTTGATAGATAATCCAAATCAAGGATCGATCTGATGGAGTGACCATAGTCTGATTTGGAAATGACGGACTCAGTCCATGAAACACTGAAGAGGCAAGTTGCGTGGGTTTGATAATATTGATTTGCCAGTTTTAGTTACTGAAAATTTAAAACTCTGCGGTAATTAGGAGATGTTAAAGCAACTGTACAAAGAAAACAACGATGGCCGACGCCGGAGAAGCCGACGCCGGTCGGAAAAAGTGGAGAAGAAGGGTTTTGCTGTGAAACGGTGGTTTGGAGAAATCGCCTATGGCGAGAGAGGAAAACCGTCTTATCTTGAACTCAATATGCTATCTCTAAACTACATATAGCATAAATCATATTTACTTATAATTATTTCTATTTTTTTAACCAAAAAATTATTTATATATACTTATAAATTTTTTTTGTGTGTGGATGTAGGAGAAGTATTAGCACAATGTTATTATGTTCTCTTTTGCAGTTAGCAAAAAAAATCACATAAGCTAATATAAAATATAAACTTGTTTTTTCTCTATTTAATTTGTTTTTGTTGGTTTTAAACACTTTATAACATCTTAAAACTTTGTGAGCTTTCTAAATAAAAATACACATCAAACAACGACAAAAAAACATACATAAAACTGTTTTAGTTTAAAATATACATTTTAATTAAAAGATCTTTATTGTAGACACTTAAGAACCACATTATGCTCGTATAAATTAAAGAGCAAAAACAATTTTCATATTTATGTATTTATCTTCTTCAATCAGTCTAATTTTCTCATGGTGATCATTAAATTCTATATTTTTTTATGATACTCAAATGCCTAGACCTAAATACTGCTATATTTTTATATGCATATAAAATCCTATAGATTACTTTGGATTTCAGTTTTGAATATCCTGTTCATGTGGTTTTAACTATTATTGAATAATCAATAAATTTATACTTAATTAGAGATAAAAAAAAATAGGGTTGTCTCTAGCAATCCTCCTATATTATATAAACTTTAGTTTCAAATTTAGTAATTCATATAATCGCGACATGTGTCAAGTGTACCGATAATATTTTGACATGTGTGAGAAGAAAATTTATAATAATTCTGAAAAACTAAAAAATCTTAAAAATAAAAGGATTATAATTAATATTTTTGAAAGTATATAAAACCAAAAGTAATATATTATATCACTAATTCTAATATGAAATTTATCTATTAAATTATTAATTTCAATAGGAAAATATGTGCAATTAATAAGGAAAATATTTGCAATTTAATTACAATTGTTATTTATTATAATTATATAGTAAAAATAAATTTATACAGAAAAGTGATTAAAGTATGAAAATGTTTAATGTGTTAAAATTAGTAATTAACATAATGTAAAAAAAATAAGATAATCAAAATAAGAAATTAATGTAATTTTCTTAAGTTTTTCAATCAGTGAATGATTTGATAACATATTCAATATTATGTTATTATATAAACTTTGGTTTTCAAAGTTAGTAACTCATGTGATCGCCACACGTGTAAATTTAGCAATTAAAGATTTTGTCATGTGTTATACAAAAACTTTTTTAACATATTTGTAAATTATAAGAAATTAAAAATTTAAACAATTTAATAAATGTAAAAAGATAGTTCATATATTATATATAAAATAAGGCTAATTCTAATTTTAAATTACTAATTCTATAAGAAAAAGAATTAAGAAAATTATACAATTAATTATTATAATATCATAATTAAATAAATTATATTGTCAATTATTAATCCTAAAAGAAAAAAGATTGTCGATACTCACCTTTACATAAACAAATAATTTTCTTATATATATATATATATATATATATTTATATAGTTCTGATTTTGATTCAAATATTTCAGTTTGTACCGTTTAAATAAAATTTAGTCAGGTTCCAGATGATAATCAATTTCTGGTTCAATTCATATTACAGAAAAACGGAAAAATATATATTTACCTCAGGTCCTTCGGTAACTTCAGCTCCAGCCCATAATTGGTAGTTCCGTTCTCCTGAGAGACCGTTCTCCGTATCGGAATGGTTCCCTCCTGACATTTGGAAAACATTGTATTAATAACAATTAAAACACATTTTTTTACAAAAGAAAAACTAGAATTATAAAACACATGCAATATTTTGTAAATGAGTACGTAAAAATATAAATATAGAAACAAACAAAAAAACCTGTAGCTTGTGATCCTTTAGAAGAGGATGAATGAACCCCGGCTGAGCTAATATTTCTGAAAAAGCAAAAAAATTGATGTGGACGTACGTGTTATCACTTATATTCTTGAAATTATTAGTATTTTGTAAATCTGGTTGTTGTTCTTGAGACGACTATAAGACTAAATATTGTTTTAAAAGTGAAGTTAATTACGGACTTGAAATTTAAATATGTGCTTTCTAGATAACGATCCATAGTTTTGAAAACAAAATATTAAAAAGGAAACCAAAAATTAAGCAAAAGTTGAGCAAAACATAAAGCAAAACATAATTTTTTGAAAATGTGATGAAATTTTTTTTCAAATAACAGAAATATACATATATGTATATATCTATATATATATATATATTTAAAACATCTAATTACTAATGACACAATATATATATATATATATATAACAATATACATAAATACAATTCCAAAAATTCTATCTATAACGGTGATCTTTACAAAGTGAGAATAGTCAGTCATATTGTTCTTGTTACGCTTTTTTTTATTTTAATTGTCTATTATTTGTGACTTTTTTTTTAAGTCACATCATTTAAAGTTTTTAAATTACACCAATTTAAAAGTAATCCTCATAAAAGTGGTAACCAATCACCCCCAATGATTTTGTAAGATTATTCCCATGATTTTGTTTAGACACCTCGTTTGGGAATTTTTCTATGAGAAACTCTCACTATAAATAAATCATTTTTTTTGAGATTTTAAATCCAAATTTAAGAGACAAGCATATTCTTGTACTTATATAAACGTTCAACTATGATTATCTTATACTTTTAGTCTATGTCCAACTTACTATATATTAGTTATAATCTTTATAATTCTACTTAATCTATATTTTTTCAATTAATCAAATTCAATTAGTTTCATTTTAAAATCGTAAAATTGTACTATTTCGTGAAAAAGTAAACGTGAATTTAAATCGCAGTTAATTAAATTTGGTTAATTGAAAAGAATTTAATAGATTATGTGAAATTATGTAGTTTATAGCTAGTATATGGTAAATTGGGAAGAAACTTAAAGTACACCATTTGTCAATAGCTGAACCGGTAAAAACTCTCATGCAATTTAAAAGTCGCTAGTTCAAATAATATTTGGAAATAGATCGTATGAAATATTTTGATCTCTGACCTTGGAGAATGCACGGACGTATGCATGAAGACCTTTTAATTATTAAAAAAAGTATTACCAACCAAAATTATATATCTCTCTGTCATATTGGAAGTTGGAATGTACAATTTATCATAGAATCTAAATTCTTAAGAACGTAAACTAAGTTGAATATTGTATACGATTTACACTTTTATTCTGCGAATTATCTTCTTTAATTTATTCTCGGGTAAGTTTTATAAATTATAAGATAACATGTTACATGTCCCACTTGCCAGTTTGAGTGTTGTCTTAGAATTGCTCAATAAAGCTTTGAAACATAAATATTGTTAAAAGAAATGCTGATGGGAAAGCAAAGTAGATGATGAGACACGAATGTCCCAAAGCGACAATATAAAATATAACTCATATCTCTCTACAGCTGAAGCAAAGAACATCGGAATCCAAGGCACTTTCCAAGTATCTTGCATCACAATCATCTACTCTATATATACAAAATCATACAACTAAACCAATGTGTGACCACAAACCCAATCTAGAACCAATGGCGTTGAAAACTTTGCCAGCGCAGCCACAGCGCCGCCCTAGCCTTGTATGCTACGTTTTTCTCGTCATACTAACTCTAATCTTCATCGCAGGTGTAGGTTTTCTCATTGCCTGGTTTGAAACCAAACCCAAGAAACTTCATTACACTCTTGAAAACGCCTCGGTTCAAAACTTTAACCTTACCAACGACAATCACATGTCAGCTACGTTCATATTCACCATCCAGTCCCACAATCCCAACCACAGGATCTCGGTCTACTACAGCTCCGTCGAGATATTCGTTAAATTCAAGGATCAGACGCTTGCGTTCGACACGATGGAGCCGTTTCACCAACCGAGGATGAATGTCAAACAGATTGATGACACGTTAGTCGCACAAAACGTCGCCGTTTCTAAATCCAATGGTAAGGATTTGAGGGCTCAAATCTCGTCGGGAAAGATCGATTTTGAAGTGTTTGTTAAGGCGAGGGTTAGGTTTAAAGTCGGGGTGTGGAAGACAGCACATCATACAGCTAAGGTGAAGTGTTCTCATGTCACGGTCTTCTTGTCGCAGTCACACAATTCCCAAAATAATTCATGTGATGTTGATATTTGATTACTAAGTTTGCATTTTCACACTACTAATCGTATCGTTCATCCCCTGATATGTGATGCTGGTGATTACTATTATGCATGAACGAATATTTGTACATTTATACTTGTTTTTAACGTCAACACTCACATTTATTATACTCTTTCTTTCTTTCTTTCTTTTTTTATTGGATCAAAGAATTCTCTAACAACACTAGGTATTAAAAACAAATTATGGATGTAGAGTATTTAATTTTCATTGGTAGAATTGTAGAAAGATAGAAGATAGTAGATACTGTTAACTTGTAAAACTAATTTAACCTAATCTGATCTTCATATTTTAAGAGACTATGGGCTCCAAAATTTCATTAGTATTTTTCATTTTTTCATTTTTCATTTATTTATTGGTTCTCTTTTAAATTGCATAAAAGAACACAATTGCTAGATTGTATATGGCCCACATGTTTTCTTTATATTAATCTAAGCCCAACTAAAATACATATTTTGGAACCAAATTTTGGAAGCTCAATCCACAAGATAAGGTAAAGGTGGGAAATCCTAAAGCCCAAATGAGATGGAAGTGAACAGTTTTTTCGTACAAACAATAATACCAAAGAGTGTCTAGGTTTCATACAGAAACCAGATGGTGATTAGGTTGCCGTCGCAAACCGTATTTGAAAGAGGGATGAGGCCAGATAAGGAATGTTAGGTCGGAGCTGGAGGCTACGTTTGTTGTATCAAAACAGAGACAGTTATTTGTTCCCTACAAGGTAAATTTGTAAAGTTTCCATAGTTATGTATTCTCTTCTTCAATTAGTCGGGCCGGCCGGGTTCTCTGATTATGATGATCATTAAAGACATAAAGTCAAGATTATCTTTCATAAACCAGCCTCCAACAGATCATTTTTTCTTTTTCTTTCTTAAATCAATTAATTTTATAAAACGCATTAGCGCATTAATTGCATGGAACGAGAGACGATTTCATATGGTTAAATGTGAATTGGGTTTCGATAAATTCTACTCTATTTTTTATGCGTCAAAATTGATTACCTAGGATCTCGGTTTTGCATCTCCGTTTTATAAAGAAAAGAATATTGATAAAATAATCATTAAGGTTAGAAGCAACGTAAGATTCTGATATTTGACACACACACACAAAACATAAGATTCTGAAGCAAAAAACATCAGATTCTAGAATCCGAAGCATTATCTGTCTATATATAAAATCATCCAAATCAACCAGTGTGTGACCTTAAAACTCTCTAGCTAGATCCCATGCCTCCGATAACTTCGTCAAGCCGCCATAGCCTTCGCCATGTTATCTTCTTCATATTTACCATAATATTCATCGTAGCTCTAGGTGTTTTCATTACCTGGCTCGTAACCAAACGCAAGAAACTTCATTACAGTGTTGAAAACGCGTTTGTACAAAACTTTACCCTTACCAACGACAATTACATGTCAGCTACATTCAAAATCACCATCCAGTCGTACAACCCCAACCACCAACTCTCGGTTTACTACACTTCCGTCCAGATATTCGTTCTATTCAAGGACCAGACGCTTGCGTTCGACACGAAGTTGGAACCGTTTCACCAACCGCGAATGAACGTTGCGGTGATCGATGACGCGTTGATCGTAAGGAACGTCGGCGTTTCCGAATCCAGTGGTGAGGATTTGAGGGCTCAAGCTTCGTTGGGGTATATCGACTTTGAAGTATTTGTTAAGGCGAGGGTTAGGTTTATAATCGGATTTTGGTGGACAGCACATCGTACGGCTAATATTGAGTGTTCTCATGTCACATTCTCTTTGTCACAGCCAAACAATTCCCAACATAGTTCATGTTACGCTAATATTTAGTTAGTAAGTTTAGCATTGTCACACTAATAATTATATTGTTCATAAATTGACTTATGTTATGCATGCATGAACGAGTTATATTTATAGTCATTTTTTACGTATAAATGTACATGTATATATACTTTTGTAGTTTTTTTTTTATTATTTGGGTCAAAGAACTCTCTAACAACACTATAGGTATCTAAAAATGTAGCCCCTGAAATTTTAATATATGTGTAATAGTTTTGAACGTAAAGTAATCTTTTTCATTGGTTATATACTGTTAAATAGAGACGACGTAAAATAAACTATAGTTAACCTAATCTGATATCTGACCTCCAAATTTTATGAGATTATGGACTCCAAAAATTTATTGGTTGAGTAATTTTTTTTTTTTTTATGCTGTTGTTGTTAACTCTAAAAATTAATTAAACAGCACTAAAATTATAGGACTACTAGATCTCGATCGAGAAGATGTCTTTTTTTTTTTCTGAAAAATATCTCGAGAAGATGTCATATTTGCTCATCATGGGATTTCAACATTTTCAGTTATAGAGTGTACCAAATTCTATGGACTGTTGAAATGAAGAGGAGTCTAGTTTTTTTCTATTTTTCTTCTTAGTTGTTGTTGTTGTGATCATCGAACTTTAGTTGCTGTTGTAAATAAAAGTTGTAAACTATTGCACGAGACAATGTACAATATACATAAAAAATCTTTCAAAAAGTAGTTAATTCCACAATTTGTACTCTAGGAACTTTGACCTATCTAGTCATCTTTACATAGCACCATATATAAGTACATATAACATATGGAGTATAAACACATTTATCATGATACAAAATCTAAATTTATTATCGATAAAGCGTCGTGAAGACATGAAAAGAGAGATAGCTCTTCTGATTAGAAATGTTGGCATGAAAGAGACAAAATAATTATGTGGGGTGGGAACACAGTCTAGCTGGTTTGAACCTTATCGAAGAATAACAATAGTACTATAACATTATGCCTATCATGGAAGTGCTAAGAACTTTATTTAAGGAATATAGGTTCCAATAATCTCCTATATACTAATATAGAAGCACTCTCTTGAAAAAGCTGATGTGTCGCCGCCAGAGAGCTCGAGACACATTTATCAAAAAAAACCCTTAAATTTTCTACTTAATTATATTAACATGCCACTATATTTAAAAAAAAAACAATTAACTGAATAATAATTAGATATGTCATCAATTCTCACACAACTTTAAATATCACATATGAAAACTAATAGAATAATTACATACTATTTTTAGTTAAAATTTCACTAAAATTTACTTACAAATATACAAATCAAAGTTATATTATTTTTAAGAAATCAATATAAAATATTAATTTCTTAAAATCAATATAAGTAAAATATTCTAAAAAGACTATAAAAACATATAAAGTTAATAAAAATAAAGAACATCTAACTTATTAAACATATAACTTATTAACAAAATCATATAAAAATGTTATTTTATGTTAGTATTATTACCATAATTATTTAAAAAACAAGCTTTCAATAGTTATTATAATTGATTATAAAAAGAAATATATTATCCCTGAATGATCTCCAACTCATTAAAGGAAACTTAATTCCCAATAAATATAGATTTATATATATTCATAAATAAATATAAAAATGACAACAAATTAGGGGATATCATGATGTGTGATTACTTATAAATATCTAAGTATGTAAACTAATTAATCTCAATATTTAGTGTAATTATTCATTAAAAATGAAAATATTGATAACCAAATAGGAATATACGTTTTAATTTTACATTAATCAATGTGCTATTAAAAAGAAATGAGACAATAACCCTTATCATTATAAATAAACTTAGTACCAGAAAAAATCATAATATATTTAAAATGAGTGATTATTAGATTATGAAAAATTGTTACAGTTACTTGATTAACCATAAAAATAAAAATTTGATTTTTAAAGCACACAAAAAATATATATTTCCATAAATTGTAAAACTATATAAATATTTTCTTTACCACATTCACATAATTCACGGGTGAAATGTATTCTTACACGAATACATTGATTTTGAAATTTCATTAATTTTTTCATAATGGTTTTTTTTAAGAATAATCCGTTATTTATAGAAAATATTAACAAACCGACTAACTCAAAATATTTAAATAGCCTAATCATAAATATTAAATCAATAAATTAGATTATTTTTAAAAATTTTAGTTTAGAATCCAATTGTTACTAACATATAATAAAATTAATTAATTAAACTACCGAGTAATTTAGTGTATGTTGTTATGGTTACATAAGAAACATGCAAAATTGTTATGATTACAAAATAAAACATAAAATATATGAATTTGATTTTCAAACCACACAAAAGACATGTTGCAATAAATAGTAACATTTTATCAATATTTTATCTTCCACATTTAAAATTTCACGGGTGAAACATATTTTTTACACGAAAAAACGCAGCTTTGAATAAATAAATAAAAAACTTTAGTTACATATTATGGCCCTGATTGGTAACGGCTGTTACTTGTGGCTGTAGATGCTTTGACTGTAAAGACTTTGCTGTAGAGACTTTTGCTGTAGAAACTTTAACTGTTAAAACTTTAATGACTGTTGTTTTTCATAAATATAAATTATGCTAAAAATAAATTTATACTCAATTTAAAAGTGAGTAAACAGAATTCCATACTCGATTTCAGAGATACATATAGAATTCTGGCAACATAATGAATTTTATTTAAAAAATAAAAATTTTAAAATTAAAATACAAAAACTCATAAAAATGAATAGATATATATTTTCAACAAATTAAAAAATATAAAGATATGACATAATTGATCATGTGTTATAATGGTTTTTGATGCAAAAATAATTATGAAAAATGGATTTCAAAATAACAGAAATAAAAAATCTATTTTTAATGAATCATAATATATTTGTGATAAATTATACATAGATTGAAAATGAATGTTTTAATCATCATGGATAATAAGAAAGAGAAAAATAACAACAGTTTTATTATTATTTATTTTTTTACAGCCAAAAAAGTCTCACATTTGTGACTTTAAAAATTTGTACGTACAAACTAAAAAAAGTGGGCAGTTAGACTTTTAAAACTTTTAAAAATAATAAAGTAATAAAAGCATGATTGGTAAAATTTTGCCTTTTAAAACTTTAAATTAATTTTAAAGTCTTAAAAGTGTCTCCCAATTAGAGCATATGTTTGACACAAACAAAATCTTGGTTCTAGAATAATAATTTATTTATAATAATTTTCTTTATATCAATTTATCCCGCACATAGTACGGATTGTTACCTAGTATGATATTATAGAAAAATAAAAATGGATGTCAATATAAGAAGATAGGTTGCAAAAGTTGGAAATACTTGTGAGCTCCATATAATGGTTTATTCGGATGACTTTTGTATATGTGGTCATCACCTGTAAGTTCAAAACCATATCCCTGGAAGTACTGTATTCATATTGGGCAAGTTAAAGTACCTTGGCTCCAAGCCTGCTCTAGTATAACTGAGCAAAATCATCTCCCCGTATCTATATAGAATATATCAAGAGCCATCGTTTTCTAATCTGAACAATAATATATTGCGACGAGAAAGAGCATATTCAGTTATGTATGTAAATCCTATTCCTAAATAGACATGGAACTGTCGTGTATTCAATAAAAGCAAGCCATTCAAGTCGTTGTTTATTGACTAATTATTGTGTCTCGAGAAAATGATATATGGTCTAGATGCATCACATCTTAAATATTATAATGGTTGGTCTATGGTCTCTAAGTTAAAGATTCGATTATTAACAATAAAGAAAAAGAAAGTGGAACTCTGGGCCGAAGACACCACACCATATGATAACATTTGGTGTTAACAATTTATTATGTACATAAAAGAAATAAGAAAGGATTGCAGATTCATGAAGCAAAGCATGTACAATTTGTGGTGTTGATTGCTAATATATGCCCATCGCTTTGCACGCGCAACTTTCACCAACTTGATAACATTTAATACGCATTTTAACTTTTTTTTTTTTATTTTGCTTTTTTATGCTTTAACTCTTTATAAAAAATGTGGACGTACGCTTAAATTTCTCTAATTCTGGGACAATATTGGCTTCTCCATTGGTGGTCAGTTAGGCCTGAGCAAAATACCCGACCCAAAATATTCGTATTGGAATCGAACCGAAAAACCCTGGTTCGGATCGGATATAGATCCTCTCCAATATAGTAGTTGGATTTTAATAGTAAATACTCTTGGGTATCGGGTATTATCCGATCCGAACCGATACCCAATTGGTACCATGTATATCCGAACCTATGTTATTTATCTTCCAGAGTTTGATGGTGAACTTAACTCAAGCTAGATAATCGGATATAAGGTAATTTCATGGTTTTTTGTTGCTTGTTACTTGTTCGTACACTACTACACTTAGTAACATTCTGATCTGCTTTTGAAACAGAGAAACAGTGAAGACGCCTACAAACCACATTTAAGACGCCTACAATGTTTCACTTTCACCATATGCAACCGATCTCGTCTTTGATTCTTGTTGTTTCTTTCAATTTTCTCAATACCTACTTCTAGCTTTTATAAGACTTTTGAATTTGATTTTGTACTTTACTACTTGTTTATGTTTTGGATTAGACTTTTGGATTATGTTTTTTCTTGCTTGTTTTGCTTGTCTTTAGTTTCTAACTTTGGTTTAGTTATTTTGGTATGATTTTTTAGTTATAACTTCATGAAATTTGATAGAGTTATTCAATTTATATATATTTTAGTTATATATGGGTATTTTGGTTCTAAATGGGTAAAAAATACTTATACCGAACCAAACCCAAAATATATCAGATATATTTCGGTATTTCAAAAATATACCCGAACCGATCTGAACCCGAAAAAACCCGAACCGAACCCAAACTGAAATTTCCATATTATCTATATGATTCTATAAATTATAAACTCAAATTACCCGAAACCCAAATTACCCGAACCGAACCCGAACCGATACCTGAATGCCCACAACTAGGTGGTCTTTTATTAAGAAAGAGAAAAAAAAAGAAAGAATCCAAATGAAACTTCAGCGTTCTCAATTACATTGATTTTATAATTTATTTTTACAATGAGGTTTTTCATAGTTTTCGTATCGTACATATATACAAAAAAACAAACAAACATACATACATACATACGTATATATGTGTGATGCAAAAACATATTTAAACAAACATCGCTATCACGTTTGATGCTTTAATTTATACCAAACAATTCGCACAAAAGGCAGAAGAAACTCACTTAAGTACATAATTTAGTTCATTATAACCTTTGAGGATCTATATAATAGGTTTGCTGGATGGACTTGGGAGTTGGAAAGCTGACTAAGTTCAAAATTGATATGCAAACAACACTCTAAAAATGTCACTTCCATTTACAATTTTCCTTCTTTTCATATTCTCAACATCGTCATCTTATTTCATCTGTCCCGCACACTCCAAAATTGCTCGACTTGGGATTTCTCCAAATCTGCTAAAGAATGCACCAGACAGACCAACACAAAAAATTGCTGAATCTGATCTTAAGTTTTTCTACTTTAATCAGACTCTCGACCATTTCACATTCACACCGGAAAGCTACCTGACATTTCAACAACGATACGCCATCGATTCCAAGCACTGGGCTGGTGCTAAAGCGAACGCACCAATCTTAGCATTTCTTGGACTGGAATCATCGTTAGAGACGGATATGTCTGCCTTCGGTTTTCTTAGAGACAATGCTCCTCACTTTAAAGCGCTCTGCGTCTACATAGAGGTGTGTGTATCAGTGTATGTGTGTTTATATAGATTTGTTGTAGCCGTGTTTGCATGTAAGTACATAAAATATATAATGCAGCATAGGTATTATGGGAAGACGATTCCATTTGGATCAGTAAAAGAAGCAATGAAGAACGCGAGTACGTTGGGGTATTTGAATACAGCTCAAGCCCTAGCAGACTACGCTGCAATTCTCTTGCACATTAAGGAGAAGTACTCCACTAAACACAGCCCTATCATTGTCGTAGGAGGATCCTATGGTGGAAGTAAGTCTATGTACATTAGTATATAGTATATATCATCAGTCCACTAGTCCATAACTTATGTGGTTTATGTAATATAGTTACTCTTTAACACATAGCCGGTTCTCAAAATTAAAAGGCCATAAGGGGAAAAACTAAATCGGTTTGCACATTTTCATAGTAATTATTTTTTGAGCTTAATAGATAAAATTTAAAGTGTGTGATATAAAAGCTGTCCACCTCAAAACTTATATATAAGAGGCCATTTTAGCTTTTACGGTTTTACACAAAGAAACTAAAGAAATTTTTATAAAATGGATGCCGAATATGTATAAAGATAAAGGCCGTATTAAAACATATGAGCTTTTTAAGCTAGGCTCAAGGGCTGACCCTGCTTACTGCTTACATATAACTCTCAGTAATAATACCAAATAGCATTATATGACACAAAGGTATACGGAATTAATAATCATTGGGTTGATTATGTTTTTCTTCGGTATTACCTTTTTCATGGACAAACAGTGTTAGCAGCATGGTTTAGGCTAAAATATCCGCACATAGCACTTGGGGCATTAGCATCTTCAGCTCCTCTTCTCTACTTTGAAGATACTCGTCCTAAATTTGGTTATTATTATATTATTACCAAAGTTTTCAAGGTAATAACAATTATTCAATTATTAAACCTTAATTATCAGTATGTTGGAGTTGCTTTTTTCTTTTATCACAATAAATCAATTTCAATTTTTTTGTTAGTCACAATTATTATGTTTCTAATCTTTACTAATTTTAATTGCATCATTCTCTTTATGTTCCTAACATATATTCTATTAGGAAACGAACATGAGATGTTACAATACGATCCGCAAATCTTGGAAAGAAATCGATAAAGTTGCTGCCAAACCCAACGGCTTATTGATCCTCGGCAAAAAGTTCAAAACTTGCGCGTATGAAGAAATATCTTTTAATTTTGTAATTTTTAATTAATTTATTTATGGTTAAAATGCTTAATTTTCTTCCTTGAAATAAATTGGCAGTCCATTAAATAGAAGCTTCGATCTCAAAGATTTTTTAGATACGATATACGCTGAAGCTGTTCAATACAACGAGGGTATCTTGGTGAGCAACGTGTGCAATGCAATCAACGCCAACCCACCAAACCGTAAAATCGATATACTCGACCGGATCTTCGCAGGTGTCGTCGCTTTAACAGGCAATCAATCTTGCTATGATACTAATTATTCTGTGCTGGTCGCAAACGATGATATGGCATGGAGATGGCAAGTATGTAAATTACGCAGTAAAAGGCATATTAAAACCCAGTTTAACATATTGATATAAGATTCTTATAAACTTAATTAAATGAAATGATCTTTATATAGGGCTGCAGCGAGATAGTGATACCGGTGGGACATGACAAACAAGATACCATGTTCCCAACATCCCCGTTTAATATGACCAGTTTCATTGAGGGCTGTGAATCTAATTATGGTGTCTCTCCTAGGCCACATTGGATCACAACGTACTATGGCATTCAGGTATAGATAGATGAATAATTAACTTTTAAAACTCATGTATATTATATAATCAAGTCTATTACACAAGCCACTAAAATCTCCTTCATGTATCCTGTACATTGTTACATTCTTTGAGGTTTAATATATATATTGGTTTTATTGTCTCTATTTTAAATCATTTATGATCAACTTTTTGTTTGTTTTGCATAATCTTTTCCAAAGTTTTGCTTCGTTTTATTTATTTTTTTAGGTGTATCTTATTATGAAATATATCTAATGCAGGATATCAAGTTAATCCTCCGAAGATTTGGGAGCAATATAATATTTTCTAATGGACTGTCAGATCCTTACAGCGTTGGCGGGTAAATAAGCATAATAATTTTTTTTCATAATTGTTTGAATAGGTTATCCTTACAATGTTTTATGAGATAGTTTTTTCATATATTATAGAGTTTTGGAGGATCTTTCAGATAGTGTAGTTGCCATCACCACAAATAATGGTAATTTATTTAATATTCAGTTTTCTTCAAACCATTTTATCCACCAAATCTTTTTTGAATATGATGAACTATCCCATATTATTAATTTTAAATGTAATATATGAGCAGGTTCACATTGTCAAGATATCAATTTGAAGAGCAAAGGAGATCCGGAGTGGCTGGTGATGCAAAGAGAGGAAGAAATTAAAATAATTGATTCTTGGCTTTCAACGTACCAAAAAGATATAAGAGATCTTAACATATCAGTCTAAGTTTGGTTATTTATACTGTAGTGTAAAACAATAATATTGAGATGCAATAATAATTACTTGTGTCATATAAAAGGCAGTACTGCTAGCTACTGCACTCGTTTATTGAGATCGGGCTAGAGTTTCGAAACTTTCGACCGTGGCCCTTATATATATGGTTTAAGAACCGAAATCCAAAATCAATTCTAGTGTCACGTACGTATTACTGCCACTGGACGTCGAAATACCGAAACCAAGAAGAGATGTTCGATGTCACAAACCAATATTTAATTAAAGAGTCCATATTGGATTACTCAATTGCAAACTGTCCCCACGCGAAGAAAAGATTCTGTTATTGAAAAAATCCCTCAAAAACTAATAAAACATCAACCGTCTGGAAAATTTTAAAAAAATCTTTCATTACAAGAGTTATAATTAGTAGAAAAGTTTTAATACAAAAAAAACCAAAATTAATTAATGAGGAGATGATGATGTGTTATTAATTCATGGAGGAACGTCCTTCATCTTATATCATATATATATTGGATTAAGAGATGTACCGTTATACATATCATATTTGACATGAGTTTGTTTGTTTAATAATCAAATTATATATTTAGGAAATAATAGACTGAGTCAAAATTCATTGATTGGCGATGCAAATCGAAATTAATCTTGGAAAAATCAATTGTAGAACCAAATCATTCTAACTTTTCTTGTCCTCTAAACTCTTAAATTCTTAATCAATTGTATATGTTTTAACGAATTTATAACATTTTAATATTTCCTTTTTCTCAAGCATTTTCTGCAATTCGTAGCACAAAAATAAATAGTCATTATTGTGGGGGCAATTAGGACTGAGCTTGAGATTGAGAGGTCGTCGGCAAAGCTTGTCTTAACTCTAGAGTCTAGACCATTGTACGTGGCAAATAAAGTTGGGGTGTTTCTATCATGAGCTTTGAGATAAGGGTGGCAAACGAAGTTTGTGGTAGCAAATGAATTGATTATTATCATTATTATTATTATTTGGATTGCAGTGTGCTTTATTTAAATTTTGATATGTGTTATGGGATTTATGGGTATATGTATTATAATCACAAAGCATACATATATAAAAACTATAAACGCATAAAATATAACATGTAGTAGATAAGTACCTGTCCGATGTGCGGATTTAAAATTTTGTAAACAAAATAAAATTTAAGAAAAAACTATTAAAATTTATTGTATATTATTTATAAAAAAAATGTTTGCTATAATACACTGATTTATATCCATATACAAATCTTTTATGTATGTTATTAATAAAAGTGTATTTTTTACACCTATGTTTATTGTATGTTACAAATCTATTATTTACCACTACCTAGAAAATATCTATATGAACAAATTAAGCCAATTATTATATGTCTTTTTACTTTCACTTTTGCATAGTTTCTTTAATCACTCAAATTATTGGCTCAAAAAATATTTTTAATAAAAAATAAATTACATCACAATAATGTATGACTAACTATAGAGAGAACCTCGGTTCTGCTCTCCTCCCTTATGGAGAGAACCTTGCGTCCAACCTCCTCCACCATGGAGAGAATATTTGCTCCACCTTCCTCCCTTGGGGAGATAACCTTGTGTCCAACCTCTCTCATGTTCCTCTCTTGAGGAGATGACATTGCGTCCAACCTCCTCCACCATAGAGAGAATCTCGGCTCTGCCCTCCTCCTGTGTGGAGGGAACATGTTCACGTCTTTTAGCTATCTCAAAGTGGCTTGCTCCAGCAACCAATGAAACTAAAGACCATTTTCCAACGTCACAAAATCTTTTGATAGTAACGTATGTTAAATTTCCCAATGTATTCATGGAAATTTTTTTGATACACCATGATGTGGCCTATGTCTTCAAACTCCTATGGATCTATCAATAACGATTTATGTTTCTCCAATCTATCTATGTTGTTGTAGGCTTGTGTTTGATTAGCATATTTTATCCAACCATTAGGTTGATGATCTTCTCTTCTTTATCTCTTTTTGAGATTGAACAAATGGTAACAATTATGTTTGCCAAAAAAAAGGTCTATGACCAACCAATCAAGGTTGAGAAATTAGAAGAAAATTAATTTGACATAATTAATGAAATAATAAAAAATTATAAGCACGGTAATATATGAATCTCAAATAATTCAAAGATGAATATATAAATTAAATAAAACAATCTAAAACTACTACAATAAATTTTAAAATACAGTATTAGAAAAAGAAGATGCATATATTAATCTTTTTTTTTTTGGGACAACATATTAATTTTACCTATTCCAAACTGAAAAAAATAGAAAGTAGGAGTATGTTTTGGTTTAAGAAATAAGGAAAATTTGTCTTTCCATTAAAAAAGTTTGAACAATAGAACAAAGTTGAAAGCAATATTTTGAATAAATTATTTCGTTAGATGAATAATATGAGACGATCTATGTTTATATAGAAGTGAGTATTTACATTTTTAGAATTAATAATTTTCTGTATTTTTTTTAATCCCTTTTATTTTATGAGAGAATTTATTCTAATGAGCTCATTGTTTTTTTAAAAAATTCTTGCTTTCCACTTTCTTGTAAGTCGTACTATCGTTCGGCGATAAGAACGCTTTCTGTTTAGTTGATCTAGTGTTATATAATCTCTATTGTTATCTTGCATTTGTGTATTTATCTTTTTTATGCTACCTATCCTGCAAATTAATATAAATAATAATAACACCGTGAGAAATTTGTTAATCTCAAAAATGTTAGTTATTATGCATAAGAAACTTTGTTAACACTTCAAAGTCAAAGATTGCGTAGTATGCATTATGAAATTGAAAAACGAAACAAAATTCAAAGAAATGACGACGAAAACACATGGTAATATCTAGGAATCTTTTTCTATAGTTGCTTTGATTAGACAACAAACAAATTGCTTTCGTGACTTGTTCAAGAACAATGATGTGTCAAACAAAAGGTTAATAAAAAATAAAGAAGAAAATTTTACCAAGAAAAAGAAAGCTAGTCGAATTTATTTTGTTTGATGAAAAATATGTCATCATCTCTTTTTTTTTATATAGAGGGGTGTATTTGCAACCTTTTTCCTTCTAGGATTAACAAAGTTTTTTTTAATATAATAATATTACAATTATCTTATGCATCATTTTACCAAGCTTGAAAACTGTGATTTCTTATCGTTAAAATTGACATGTGTCACGATCCTATGAATTACTGACTTTGATATGTGATTTCTGATCGTTAAAATTGACACGCGTCATGATTTGATGAATTACTTACTTGGATATTTAATCGTTAAAATTGACACATGTCACGATTTGATGAGTTTTTAACTTTGATATCTGATCGTTAAAACTAACACGTTTACGATATGGTGAGTTACTAACTTTGAGAACCAAGCTTTATATAATAAGATTTCTATTAATCTACATATAAAACGTATTCAAAATAATATAGTTTACATATTATACAAAAAGAAAAATATCATTCTAAAATATGAAATAGAAACTACTATATAAATAAATAAAATCAGTGAATTTTGAATGAAGTATATTATATTTTTTAGAATGAAGATTTTTTTTTTAATAATGTAAACTTTAACCTTAGTGTTTAGGAAATATTCCAAAATAGACATTAAACCGACTCTCGTATTAGATCTACTCAAATCAATTTCCTATAAGAATAGGAACCTGAATCGTTTTTTACTTATTTAAAAACTATAACATTCCTGTTCCTTCTTTCGTTTAGAACTCTTGAGTTTCCTTGTTTTGAATGAAGTAAAACAAAACAAACAATATATACAAAAATGCCTCGTGTTTATAATGGCAAATAAAAAATAGAATATTTGTTTTTGGTTGGTATATCATTGTTATTTTCTTGGGTTTGTAGGGACATTTATCATCATTGTTTTTTTATCCATGCAACTTCTTAACCAACATATATATTATGTTTTAAATCTATTTTTTTATACTCTCTCTCTATCACAGAAGATGATTTTTTAGGATTTTCTCTTTATTAAAAAAAATGAATGTTTAACTATAAATACATTATTTGTTCATAATAATATATTTTATAACTGTTAATTAATAATAATTTATCAAATTTTAAAATGCTCAATTAATGATTCTTGAAATTTACAGTTTCCTAACATAAATTGATAAAAATTTATAGAAAAATCAATTTGAAGTAGGTCTGTGTAAGAATCATTAATTGAGAATTTTAAAATTTGATAAATTATTTTTTAATCTATTATATTCGAGCGCTTGATAACATTTACACTGCTTACGGTGGAATCTCAACAAATTTTTCAATAACATTTTGAAACTGCATATCACATAATGATGCTTATCAACCTTTTCATGATGAGATTCAAAGTTTTTCCACTAAGAAAACATGGTTAAAGCCCCAACAACAAAGAGAGTTTCGAAACATAATCATATATATAAAAGTAGAGTTTCAATCTCTCCTTATTGGTCCACTTGGCTAGCAATTTTAGCAAAAAAAAATTATACTAAAACACAAATTTAAAACAATTAATTTTCACATTTAACTCACATAATATAAAACTGAAATGTTTATAGCTTTTCCCTATAAATTATGCATTAACTTTATTTCTCCACTAAGTTGTATTAATCAATTGTATTAAAACAAAACAATAAATTAGAACTGTAACTCTCATTTTTCTAAATGTAATTTTTCATCATTTCTCTTCCTATAAATACTCATTAT
>NC_025704.1:12920210-12959390 GCF_000633955.1 Camelina sativa
TTTTTTTTGTTATTGTTGTTGTATGGGTTATAAAAAATCAAATCAAATATCATTGTAAAAGCTTAGTTTTAGAGTTTGTATGATATGTATATCTTATATATTTATTTTAATCTTTTAAAATGTTTATCTCCATTTTCTATTTTATATTAACATCTTATAAGTCATTATTTTCATACTTCCTTACAATATTCACCACACAATAAGATCATAAAGTTGAAATGATCCATATGTAATTATCTATTATGTCTCTGGTTATCTCACATATTCATGTATCATTTTAAATAATTTATAAAGATCAATATAATATTTAAAGATCAATATAATTATCCATTTATCCATTTATAAAGACTATTTTGTTTTGTGATCCAATTGTTAAATCTGCAGAGATCAATATAATATATATATATATATATATATTGTTTTTTTTTATGATTTGAGGTTTTTGAAAACAAAAAGAACATAATTAAACAAGAGATTGGTTTTTTTGTGTCTTTAATCAAAATAAAAAATGATCCAAAAAACAAAACATATTCAACTGGAACTTAAATATAAAAATAAAATATAATTTTAAAAATATCATTTCACTAAATTCTCTAAAGATGAAACCATTAGTATGAAATCTAGCACTATAAATTAAATTGATGAGTGAAAACCAAAAAAATATAAGTTATCCTTGGGATTTTAAAAATTATTGAGATTGAAGAATTCATATAATTTTATAAGAAAACTAATTTAGTTTGTCACTTAAAAAGTAATATTTTTTATTTTGAAATATTATGTGTAAGTGTTGAGTTTATATCAACAAACAACCAAATCATGTGAATTTTGATTCAGCCACTTGGTATTCCTTTTATTTTAGGTTATAAAAAATTAAAATATTTATTTATAATTAAAGACATGTAACTCCATTTAACTCAAATGTAACTCCTATCCAATAATTGTACATTAATTCATTCCTCCTACTAACTTATTATCTTTCAAGAGAAATTTATTTTGGTTAAATTTTAATATTTTTTATTTATTTTGGTTGGCTAAACTTATATTCATATTTTGGTTGGCTAAATTAATATATTTCTCATGTAAAATTATTGTTTATAATATATTTCTCATTTCAAAGTTTAAAGCAATATAATATATATATAAAAGTAAGGTTTTGGTCTCTCCTTATTGGTTGATTTTCATTTAATGTTTTCTAATTTTTTTTTTTTTTTTTTTTCTAATTGCTTTAAACAATATTTAAGATCCAATAAACACAATACATTTAACTCACACATTAAAATAAAATTATAACTGAAAATAAAATAAATTATGCATTAATCATATTCTACCACTCAATTCTATTCAAACACAATAAATTACTATTGTAACTCCATAGTTCTAAATGTAACTTCCATCATTTTTTATCATATAAATAAGCATTCTCTCAATCTATCATTCTCTCATATTGACATTCTTTTACTATCTCATTTTCACATTCTCTCATTCTCTTCTACAATACCTCAAATCATTTTTCGTTTTTTTTTTTGTTATTTTTGATTTCTTATTTTTGTTGTATGGGTTGTAAAAAAAAAGAAATATCATTGTAAATTGTTAATGCTAAATTTTAATTTTAGAGACTACATGATATATATTTTACATTGTTCTTATTTTAAAAGATTTATCTCCTTTATCTAATTTGGATTATTATCTTATAAGTAATCATTCTCTCTTCCTCTCCCACCAATATCAAATGTTGTTATATCTCATATGTGTTGTAAGAGTTTGATTCTATATTTTAATTTAGAAAGTATTATATATATATAGATATTACATTGTTCTATTTTTTAAAGATTCATCTCCATTATCTAATTTGGATTACCATCTTATAGTAAACATTCTCTCCTCCTCTCCTACCAATATCAAATGTTGTTATATCTCATATGTGTTGTAACTTGTAAGAGTTTGATTCTATATTTTAATGTAGAAAGTATTATATATATTTAACATTGTTTTCAATTTTTATTTTATTTATATAAAAAAATATTTCTTTTATATTTCTTGCCTTTCTAATCTATTCATATTTATTTTTTAAATTTGCATAGTTAAATTTAAATTCACATATGTTGGTTTTAACAAAACAATCAACTTTATTTGAGAATTAGATGTTCCTATTCATTTTTAAACGATCAATGTGTAACATATAAGCATTTTGTCTTGCAATCACAAGTTCCATTTCCATTGCTTAACTCCATGGTTAAACTATAATATATGTTGTCCTATTTGTAGGAATAACAACATACTTATTTAATTTATTTAAAAGAGCAGATGATTAAACGAAATAAACATTTCTCCAAATTTTATAATTCAATCAGTGAGTGTACTTATTACTTTGAAAAACTTTTACATTGAAGTTCATAAAATCATATAAGAAAACTAAAATACTATATCACTTCAAATTTGGAAGGAAACACTTGGTATTCCTTTTAAAAAAAGTCAAGACACATATAAAAATTTATTAATATTTAACTCACTTTAAAGACATTAAAGGTCATTTAACTCAAAAATAACTTCTATCCAATAATTTCATACATTCCTCCCACAAATAAATATATATATATATATATATATTTAAGATTGTATTTAAATATTACATAATTTTTTAGTTAGCTAAATTTATAGTCACATATATACAATATATATATATATGAATTTATATTACTTATTAACACCATAATTCGACCCATTATTTGCTTAACTCAATATTGGTTTCAAAGCCAACTAAAGAAAAACAGAAACGATCTTATTGATATTAGACCAAAACATGGGCATACAAACATAATCACTTACACGGAAGATATTTTTAAAAAATAACTTATTATTGCAACATCAACGTATGAAGGGTTTACATAAGCAGTTAATTAGAAAATATATAATACAATAAATGTATTGGAAACAATATCAGTCAATGATAAGATTGGATCCACAAAAGCAAGAAACAACATCTTCATAATTCATAAAAAGTAAACGCCATAATTATACACATCTGAACGAAATGATATAAACATATAGTGTATAAATAAAAGTGACGGCAAAGCCCGTATATGCCTAATTAAAACGAAATAATACAAAAGAGAAAACGAAAAAGACCAAAAAAAACAAGAAAGTGCCAACTACACCACAACCCACGCGTTGCGTGGGGAAGCACCTAGTAGACTGTAACAATGGAGTCTCTCTGTACCTCCAAAATTGTCTCCTTTTTAGTGCCTCTATGGAATCCAAAGACCATCTTCTTTTATTTTTTTTTGAATTTAATATTAAATTATATTCAAAAAAAAACTAAACTTGTTACAAAGTTTGTTTAAACGTTTTCAAGAATAAAATTTTAAAGAACATGCTTAATAAAATCTTGCAGAGAACCAGACTTGGATCATAAGACCTCCACCATCCTTTGTTGTGCTCACCCTGTTTCGAACGTTCTTATCTATCAGCTTGGTAAAGCGTTCCACTGTCGAGGGTTTCTCTCCGTGACGTCGATCATTTCTTTCTCTCCATAGAGCATGAATGGTATTCTGAAAAGCATATCCTGCCAGGAACCGTGTTGTCTTGTCCAGAGTGTCACCCGCTAGCAAACCATAACCTCTTTCCAGTGTATAGTGAACTTATCCTTGAGTAGCCGTTTCACTAGCGACTCCTATATTTGCTTGGAGAATTGACACGTGAAAAACAGGTGCTCTCTTGTCTCCATCGTGTTACCGCAGAAAACGCAACTTGTGATTGCATTAGGATTCCAATTATGCATACGCTCTCCCGTCGCTAACCTGTTCTTAGCTACCAACCAAGTGACAAAAGCATATTTAGGTGTAGTATTAGGGAACCAGATGGCACGGTAGTTCTCCATTATGGGCCTGGCTGGGCAAGACCATCTTCTTTTAGAGTGCAGTTATAGCAAAGAACTATGGGATTGCTTCTTCTACTCCTCCTATGTTTTTTCCTTACCATCACATCTTACTACTCTGCTCAACCGGATTGAGACACACTCGTCCATTTGGTCACTACAAAACACTCATTAAAAACAAAACTCCTACAACCACAAAAGAGTTAGTTAAAACTTAAAATAAAGAAACAAAAAAAACACGTAAAAACAAAATATTTTGGATCCTGTCAGTGTCTAGATTCTATATAGATAATGTGATAAATGTGACAAAATAAGTATGTGGTGATAAATTGAATTGTCGACAAACTATTATTTAAGCAAGTCTTGTTTCATCAACCATTTCATCAATACAAGCTTATAAGTGATTTCTCTGCATATATTTTGTGTTCAAACAGTTGATCAATCAAAAGATGGAAGGCAAAACAGTGATATTAAGTATGCTCATAATGAGTCTTGTGATGGCGCAAATTCAAGTAGAAGCGGTAGTTTTAAAGGCCTGTTGCCCGACCCGGGCTGCCAGGATCATTTATAGTGCCTGCATGGTTAAGGGAAAAGGGATACAATATTGTTCAGACATTAGTAAATGTCAAATAGTCGTGGCCAATATTGTATGTCCTAGTTTTCTTCCTCATGACATTTTGGGAATTGCAGGTAAATTGATTTATTTATTTGATTATATTATGCTATTTGCTACAAGATGGAAGACCAATATTGTAAGAACTCACATTTATGTAAGTTGCATTCGTTTTATTTTTTTTTCTACTTAAGGTGATACTGTCAATGAATATTGTAATTTGGGATGTACCTCCTCTGTGTGCGGTGCCTTAACAACTCTTAGGGAATCCGGTAAATCAACCTTTCTCCAAGCTCAATATAATTGTTACTTTTGTTGCAATTATTCATTCCAATTTTGTTTCGGTGACTAGATCCAAATGAAACTGTTAATGGAGCGGTTGAGCAATGTGTTGAAATATGCTCTACTCTATGCACCAAGGGCTCTGTTACTGCCTTTGAAACAGCCTAAACAAGCATATCGGAGAAGATACCATATACATATGCGTGAAGGGGTGGTCATCTTCCATGGTGTTGTGTTCCTTATGTTCAATAATTGTCATGTATGTGACAAAATGCTAGACTCTCAGTACGCTAGCCTTTTATAAGTTGTTTCATGTTTATGTATGTGTGGTAGAAGGTTGCCGATCCCTAGAATGTATATGCTTTCTACTTCATTTCTACCATCTAAATAAAGAATAATGTGTCTTTATAAATTTTTTTTCTTTCATTCGCTTTCCGCTTATTTTCTGTATAAAAATCAGCTAAGAGCAATACAACAGATGCCATTAGCAACGGTCTTAAGACTGACCATATTTAATCTCAAATTATTGCTAAACAAAATTCCAAACCTCTACGGTATATATTATATAAACCATGCACGAATGCCACTGATGTGTGGGTGAAGATGCAAGATCCACGTCATGACGTTAGTCAATTGGGAGAAATGTATAACGATTTAGGGGCTAACACACACTCTTACTACTGCACGGAAAGAACTAACAGGATCCAGAAACTCAGAAGTGATAATTTTATTATATTGTTTCAGATGGTTGGTTATACAGCGAAGAAAATAGGAGATCTCAAATTGCCACTCTAGATGATGAGATAAATATGGCAAATGAAGTTGGGGTGCTTCTAAATTGAGCTTCAGATAGGGTGGCAAGCGACGTTTGTGGTAGCAAGTGAAATTTGATATTGAAGATGACTTAATATCGATAGAAAATAATTTGAATGATGTAACCATAAGTGGATGGTTAAATCTTTGCAAAATAATTGGTACTGAAGTCTACAAGATATTAGGAATACTGATTAAGTTAAAATTAAATAAAGAGTTTCTATGGAGAAGCAGAGACTTTTTAATGGTCTTTTATTATTTTACATTGAGATTCTCTTCCGTATGAGTTGTTCTTAGATTGTCACTTACATTTCAACATTTTCAGTTAATGAAAACAAAATATACATTTTAATATCTTTTTAAAATATTACACACCTAAAACTCTTTTATTAATTAATTAAAGTTACTTAAACAGTATACCAATCAGTGATATAACACGGGTTATTAGTTATTAGTTTATATATATATATATATATATATTTGTCCTCAACTTAGTGATATATAAATCAATAATATAATTATTTGCATCCATAAAAAAGGCTATTGCACTAGTTATTAAAATTGGGCTAGAGTTTTGAACTTTAAGAATCGAAATCCAAAACCAACACCAGTATCAAGTATGATATTTGTTTTTTATTTTGTCATCATCAGTATCACACGTATGATTGGGACATCGAAATACCGAAATCAATAAGAGAGGTTCAATGTCACGAACCAATATTTAGTTAAAGATCGATAGTGGATTACTCAATTGCAAACTGTCCCCACGCAAACAAGAATCAATTATCATAACAAATGGAAAATATATGATTGAATATTTGATTAGTTTTAGCAACGTTATATATATCTCTTGTATACATACATGAGTGCATGCGCATTATGATATTATTATTCATTACAGTCAGCCTGAAGTTTCATGGTCTGAAACTACATAATGGAATAACGGTGAGTTAGAAGGAGACTGATTCGTTTTTAGCAGATTTAATTAACTGTGAATACGGATTGTGTCACATGATTTATGTAGATTCATATATATATATAAGGCTCAAGTATCAATTAGATTTTGAAAAAAACATCTTTTGAACTCTTTGAAAACTGACTTTTTTTTTCTTTAGTCAAGTACACTTGTATCTTGTTTAATTCGATAAATTTCATAAATATTGTATTAATTTTTCTAAAGATATATTTTTTTGTCACAATCTAAAGACATATATTAGTATATAATATAATTCAAAATAAATCCATTTTTTTATAATGAAACATACTTTAGATTTATAAGTTAATGATCGATCTATCAGAACCACATTTGTGAAGATTTTTTGTTTTGTTTTTGTTAACCACTCTAACTCTAAGTTACCTTGGATTACCCCTTTGATTGTAGTAAATGTCATGGTTTTTCTTATGATCAGGTTAATCCAAACAATAATCTCGTTTGGATTGCAAAGAACAAACAATGTCAGAAATTATGTAAACTGAACCTAGTGCTTTTTGAGTAACCATTATCCTACTTTCACAACTTTATACTCCACTTCGTCGTGGCCTTTCCATTCGATGTTTTTAAAATATCTTTTTTTGATAATTAAAGGTCTTCATCCGATGTTGAAGACAGAATCGTTACAATACTTGCAAGCAACAATGACTATAAGCCACATGTTTTTGTCAGGGAAATATATATTCGTTTAGGCAAAACTGAACTGCCACACAAAATCTAGTAGAAGGAAAAGGGACTTTACTAGAACAGGCAATTTCAAAGACATGAATGGCTAAAGAATATTATGGAGTTTACAAAAGCCATATTTTACGACCAAATAAATAAAAGTGACGAATTTGTTGAGCTAGAAGTGAATTTGATTTTTTTTTTTCTTTTTTTTTTTTGACATAGAAAAGTTTAAAAGAATATAAATGTGACTTAACCGCTAAAGAAAGTTATAGTTTTCCAAGATTATTAGATTACAGTTCTGGGTTAGTTTTCAAATACTTTTTTGGTTATAGTTCTGCCAATTTGAAGATCCGATTGATAGACTAATATTTAATTTGTACAAGGTGATACTAAGATTTTTGTATGTCCTAGCAGGTTCAATTAACCTTATGCAGTTGTAATACTTAATGTGTCAATCCAGTTGGGAAACTTTACTAATAATTGAGATGCAATCAAGAAATTACAAGTCAAGCCAATTCAAAGAGAGTGTTTTTATCTAACAATCCTAGAACGGTTAAGATGCAAAACAGAAACGAGTCACAGAACTAGAAACAAGAATGCATAACGAGAAATTAAAATGAATGAAAACGGAGACGAGTCTAAGCATGAACTAAAAAGCAAGAAACGAAACAGTCTCAGGAATGTAATAAAAATCAGAAAGAAAGAGGTCCTAAGGATGGGAGTAATTGATGTCGGTAGAGTATCCTAGTCTATAGAGTATTTAACATGCCACAAGCAAACCATCCCTAAACAATGAACATCACTTCTTAGATAATCCAATCTCTTGACAAAAGCTACTCAAACTCAATTACTTCCAAACCTAGCTCTCGCTAGAGAAACATGATCAAGCATGGCATGAAAAACAAGTTCATTCACGTCAACAAACAGCCTAGTCAACTAATCTCTTAGGCTAGAAACGTAAGTCTTTGGCACTAGTTAGTCAGACATTTCATCGAACACCTTTTGGGTGCGGAAATGTCTAAAACCTAGTTCGAATTAATCAGAGAGAAACTAGTATTTCTAACTCTAGTCCAGAAGGGAATCATACAATCAAAGCTTAAACACTCTACATCCTAAGATCCTCCACCTAATCTATCCCATCCTCAAGAACTACCACACTACTCAGATCCGAAATTCATCATCAAGGATGCAAACACAGAAAACATTGAAACAAGCATTATTAGGTAGATAAAAATAAGATGAACAACTTTGTAAAAGGAATCCAATGCAAAACTGAATAAATCTCAAAGATATCGGAATACAAGTCTCAGAACATATTTTGTGGCTAGGTTAAAAACCTTCTGGGAAAGAAAACAATACGAAATAAAAGATAAGATGTCTCCGCAGAGACTTACCAAAATGTATATATAGTAGTCCAACATGGAAAGCCCTAAAACTTAAAACGACACGGTGAAGAGTCGGTTTGGGAATTCCCTGAAGCGTGTGAGACCAAACGTCTTACTTCTTGACATGTACGATCGAGTTCGTGTGCATCGAGTGGAATGCAATGTCAGCGTGGCTCGCGTGAAGGCAGCTAGAGTGCGTGGCGAGAGAGAGTGGCTCGATCAGACAAGCTGGAATGCGTGGCGAGAGAGAGTGGCTCGATCAGACAAGCTGGAGTGCGTGGCAAGAGAGAGTGGCTCGATCAGACAAGCTGGAGTGTGTGGCGAGTGAGAGTGGCTCAATCAGACAAGCTGGAGTGTGTGGCGAGAGAGAGCGGCTCGATCAGACAAGCTGGAGTGCGTGGCAAAAGAGAGTGGCTCGATCAAACAAGCTGGAGTGTGTGGCGAGTGAGAGTGGCTCGAGCGTGGTGTACACCTCCGATTGGCTTGAAATAAACGGCGTTGGGAAGATAACTCAATTCTCTACAACTTTGATGAAGACGTAGAAAGCTAAATCCCACTCGAGTGGAACGGCTCGAACGGATGGCTCGATCGAGCGGATGGGACTGGCTCGAGAGAGGGGCTCGATCGGGGTTGTGAGATTGGCTCGAGAGAGGGTTCCGGGAGTGTTGTGAGATTGGCTCGAGAGACGGTTCCGGGAGTGTTGCGAGATTGGCTCGAGAGACGGTTCCGGGAGTGTTGTGCAGCGGATGGGTCGAGCGATGCGTTCCCGACGTCTTCTGGATACCTGAAATACTCTGAAATGCACAATGTATGCAAGTATGATGCAAGAACTACCTAGACATGCAAAGTGTATAGAAAGGACTAGAAAATGAAGCAAAACAATGAGTTATCCTAGCTAAATGCATGATAAATATATGCTAGGGAGAGACAAAATATAGACATATCACAAGGTCTCTTAACCTATAACTTGAGGATTCAACTATTATTAAAAAAATGGAAGTGAAATTCTGGGCCAAAGGCACCATTTGTATAATAACAGAAAATTATACATTAAAAAGATAAAAGATAAAGAAATGATAGCAGTTTCATGAAGCAAGCATGTATATTTGTGGTGCCAGTAACCAAACGTGCAATGAACATATGTGTCCATCACTTTGCACGCGCAACCTTTACCAACATGACAACATTAATATGAATTATGAAATGTAACTTTTCTTTATATTTTTTTGCTTACTTGATACAACATCCATTTATAGTCTATTTTTGATACCATTCCAAACATTTACGCAACAAAATAAAATGCAGAATGGGAAGGTGACAGTAACAGGTTAAAAAGATACGGGGTACTACATCAGAATTTCCCGAAAAAAAAAATTACTTGTAGAAAAATATGATGGAAGAATAGATATATATAGCTATCTATAAGCTTATGATGAAATTTGAAATGAAAATATACTCATAATTATGAATTGTCTTTTAGTACATGCTTTCTTTCTCTTATCGATTTTAGTAAATTTTATTTGAATTTACATAACAAGCCCATCTATAATTCTTAATTTGAACCATTAAATCGTGTGAAATTCAAAAAATTGTAAGTATATGTCATATAGAAATTTCGTGATGATAAAGTAAGCAATGTCTGGTTTAGAGACTGAATAAAAGTTCCGTGTGTTATTATTGTCTGATCAATTAGACGACTCCGAGGAAAATATGGTTTGATCGGTCAGTGTAGATATTTTAGCAATATGGCCGGTTAAGAGAATTGAAAGATTACGTACGAATCAAGTCAACTTACGGAACAAATTTCTAAAGTCCAGATCTCCACTTGAAGACTATGATGTGACAACTGCACATGTTTGATTACTAATATTCTTTAATATTACAAAATCCATTGGACAGGCGGATGTGGAGGTTTTGTTTTAAAGTAGGAGACTTAGAGACAGTGGATGTGAAAGAACCGACTTTTATAAATCAACATTCCACAGTTGATATGTAGTCAGATCAGATGAATGTGCCGGTTAAGTCCAGTTTTGGCCCATTTGGGTTAATGGTTCTCGCATCTAAATACTTTTAAGAGTACACATCGGCTTATCTTAGAATCCTCATCACACGTCAAAATAGCAATAAGTACGTTATAGTCATGTGGAGTGACCAAAGCATGTACGTCTCTTTGATTAAGATCTCTATGATCAAGTAGATTGATTTAGATCGTTCGTAACATATGTTTCTTTTCAGTTTACTTTGAATATTAAAGAGATACTATCCAAATCCGACTCCTAGTTTTGTGGAATTTTCTCTGATGTTAAATCCGAAACATATACATAATTTCTGAAAGTCTAGAACTTCAAATATATAAAACGATTCGCACAAAAGGCAGAATAAACATCAAACGTAACAAGCATATAATATAATAGAAATATAATATAGTGCGCATTAATTAAAACTTTTGGGGGTCTATATATATATAAAGGTTTTGGTGCATGAACTTGGAATAAGCCAACATAGCTAGTGAACATCATTATACCACACTAAGTCACTAAGATAAAACGAAACACTCCCAAAATGTCTCTTCCATTTACACTTCTCCTTCTATTGATATTTTCAACATCGCCTTCTTATTTCATATCTCTCGCACACTCCAAAGTTGCCCGACTTGCGATTTCTCCAACAACGCTAAAGATTGCACCTGATGGATCAACACAAAAAGTAGATGCATCTGACCTTAAGATGTTCTATTTTAATCAGACCCTCGATCACTTCACATTCACACCCAAAAGCTACATGACTTTTCAACAACGATACGCCATTGATTCTACGCACTGGGGTGGTGCTAAAGCAAACGCGCCGATCTTAGCATTTCTTGGAGAGGAATCGTCATTAGATTCTGACTTGTCTGCCGTTGGCTTTCTTCGTGACAACGGTCCCCGCTTTAAAGCGCTCCTCGTCTACATAGAGGTGTGAGTATAAAACTTTATATATATAAATCGTATGTAATGTTTATTAATAAATGCATACAATATGTAATGCAGCATAGGTATTATGGTAAGACGATGCCATTTGGATCAGCAGAAGAAGCTTTGAANACACAAAAAGTAGATGCATCTGACCTTAAGATGTTCTATTTTAATCAGACCCTCGATCACTTCACATTCACACCCAAAAGCTACATGACTTTTCAACAACGATACGCCATTGATTCTACGCACTGGGGTGGTGCTAAAGCAAACGCGCCGATCTTAGCATTTCTTGGAGAGGAATCGTCATTAGATTCTGACTTGTCTGCCGTTGGCTTTCTTCGTGACAACGGTCCCCGCTTTAAAGCGCTCCTCGTCTACATAGAGGTGTGAGTATAAAACTTTATATATATAAATCGTATGTAATGTTTATTAATAAATGCATACAATATGTAATACAGCATAGGTATTATGGTAAGACGATGCCATTTGGATCAGCAGAAGAAGCTTTGAAGAACGCAAGTACGTTGGGGTATTTGAACGCAGCACAAGCCCTAGCAGACTATGCAACAATTCTCTTGCACGTTAAGGAGAAGTACTCTACCAAACACAGCCCTATCATTGTCATAGGAGGATCCTATGGTGGAAGTAAGTCTATAATATATATAATTCTATANGATAATTCTATATCATAGACATAAATTATAAGGCTTGTGTGACATAGTTACTCTTAAACACATGTTCCTATAATACGGATTACTATATGAAATCTTATGATCTCCTTAGTCTCAGACTCAGTGATAGTATTAAATATAGCATTATATGAAGGTAAATAATCATTTTATTTATACGTTGTACACAAAGTGTTAGCGGCATGGTTCAGGCTAAAATATCCACACATAGCACTTGGAGCATTAGCATCTTCAGCTCCTCTTCTCTACTTTGAAGATACTCGTCCTAAGTTTGGTTATTATTATATCGTAACCAAAGTTTTCAAGGTAATATTAATGATCCAATAAATTATACCAGATATCAACTGTAGGACCTTTTCTTTTTGTTTTATCACAACTAATCCATTTCAACTATCTCGTCTTCACTAATCTTTGACGATGTTACATGTGGTTAAGTGATTTTACCTTTAATTTACTAAAAATTAGTTACATCTTTCGTTTTATTGTTCTAAACATATATCATATCCCATCAGAAAACAAGTGAAAGATGTTATAACACAATCCGTAAATCTTGGAAAGAAATCGATAGAGTTGCTGCCAAACCCCAAGGTCTCTTGATTCTCAGCAAAAAATTCAAAACTTGCGCGTAAGAGAGAACTATCTTAATTTTTATGTTACTTTTTTTGAGTTAATCTACATTCTACACTTAATTTCTTCCGTTACAACTATCTATCAGTCCATTGAACGGAAGCTCCAATATCAAAGACTTTTTGAACACGATATATGCCGAATCCGTTCAATACAACCGGGGTCCTAGTTATTGGGTTACCAACGTGTGCAATGCAATCAATGCCAACCCACCAAACAGTAAACATGATTTACTCGACAGGATTTTTGCCGGTGTTGTCGCTTTAGTAGGCAACCGAACTTGCTATGATCCCAATATGTTTGCGCAGCCAACAAACAATGTTATCGCATGGAGATGGCAGGTATATGTGCATCAAAAGACATATCAAAACACGATATCAGTTTTACATTTAAAGGGGATATATTTGACTTATAAGCACATTTGAGTTAATTTTGTGAATTTTAGATTTAGAGAGATTTTAGTGGAATCTAAAAAATAATTTAATGATTTACATTGTTTTATTTCTTAATTCGTCTAGTTAATATTAATATGTAAAAAAAAATTGTTAAAATATAATAGTGTTATTTGCAAAATATACATCAGTGATGTTTTTTTTTTTTAACTGGTTTACATGAATGATCTTTATACAGAGCTGCAGTGAAATTGTTATGCCGGTGGGATATGACAAACAAGATACCATGTTCCCGACAGCACCGTTTAATATGACCAGTTACATTGAGGGCTGTGAATCAAATTACGGTGTCCCACCTAGACAACATTGGATCACAACGTATTTCGGCATTCAGGTCAGGTCTATATGATTTATATTTAATCAACTAGTTTTAAAGTCATCATAAATAGCTGAGTCAATGACACAAGCCACACTAAACCATCGTGTAGAAAACTCTGGTAAATTGGATATTTTTGGAGTTCCTTGTATATATTTATTGTCTACGATGTAATTTTTTTATTTTAGTTTTTGTTACTTTTTTTCAAACAATAGTAACGTATTGGTAAACTTATAGTAGTCTATTTGTACAACTGTATATATTTCGTATAGATATCATCATTTGAGTCTTGGATTTTTTTTTTTTTTTTTTTTTTTTNAGACTCATATTTTGAACATCACCTTCAATTCCATTTATTTGGACCGAATTTTTTAATAGTTTGTTAAAAATGATTTTTTTTTTTTTTATGAAAATAGTTATTTAAAACTTACTATATAAATATATATATATATATTGCAGGATGTCAAGTTAATCCTCCGAAAATTTGGGAGCAACATAATCTTCTCCAATGGGTTGTCAGATCCATACAGTGTGGGCGGGTAAATAAATAGAATTAGTTGTTCATAAATGTTTGAATTAGTTACTAGTAAATCAACGTACACAAGGTAATTTATCAGAAATTTTTCTAATATTTCCAGAATTTTGGAGGATATTTCAGATACTGTAGTCGCCATCACAACGAATGGTACGTAATTCATTATATTTTCAATTTTGATTTAAAATGAATATATTTCTAATGTAATTTGATTATTACAATATGTTTTAAATGTAATATATGTGCTGGTTCGCATTGTCAGGACATTACCTTGAAGAGCAAAGAAGATCCGGAGTGGCTGGTGAGGCAAAGGGAGAAAGAAATTAAAATAATTGATTCTTGGATTTCAACGTACCAAAAGGATCTGAGAGATCTTAACATATCAATCTAAAGTTTGTTTGGTTATAGTATAAAGCAATAAAATATAAATCAATAACTACTTACGTACATCCGTAGTATTATTGCAATAGTTACTGAGATTGTACTGGGATTGGGCTAGACTTTTGAATATTTTATAAGTAGTTGCAGTTGCTTTTCAGTCTCTCTCAGTCCACGACGTGATGAGAACGCTATGGTAGAAGACCATTGTACGCTATACAGACTTTGAGACTTTGAAAAAAGGAAATGTTTTATCTATATGCTCAATGAAGTTCTTCAAAGTCATTGTTAGGGTATTTAAAGAGAAATGTCACAAAGTCGGTTTAAAATGTTACCATTCTTCAAAAGTTTCATAAAACTCATAGTACTAATGAAGGTAAGTCATACTACAACTAATAAGTTACTGTTGATTTTTTTCTTTTTTTTCCTTTTTAATGTAATATATGAAGAGGTTCAAGTTGTCAAGATATAGAGTTTTGGATATTGGACTGTGGTCCATTACAATATGGGTCGTCGAAATAATGAAACCAATTTGTGTGTCTCATTTGATTATACTTGCCCGACTCAAACAGATTGGCTTATTTGATCTCTTTTATTTTTATTTTTTAGTGTATAACTCGATATCTTGAATATTCTAAAACGTGAACATAACAAAAGCCGACAATTTGTATTGAATGCGTTGAATGGGTGTAAAGAATTTAAAATTGTTGGATCGGTTAAAGTACTATTTTTATTACGTAGTCATGCGATTTGTACAACGTACATCAGTGATTGTTTTGGCCAAAATTAAAGTACAGCAGTGTTTTTCGTCAAATTCAAAATTTATAAAAAAGCATATGATTGTTAACTCAGTTACATGATATAGAACTTAGCCAAAAAAAAAAAAAGCAATATCGATCAAAGTTACAATAGAAAATACTCTCCTTCTTAATGTTTTTGCACAGTAATGTGATTGGATACTACTTCATGAAAACTTCACTCATTTGGTCCAATGGAAAGCGACCATAACATATTAATAATTATAAAAAAGAAAAGCATTTTTTTAATTATGGCGAAACCGGAATTAATATGAATAAATATTGGGGTAGCTCATTTGTCTGTACTCTGTACTCTCGTCGTTGAATCATCGTTGTTATTTGTGGCTAAGATAAGTTATATAATTATATTAGTGTTGGAAACCAATAAATTTTGTGTTGTAATTGTATCAAGTAATTAAGTTGATATCTAATCATGTTGTGTCTAAATATAAAGAAAAATTACATATTTAAAAACAAGACATGACAAGAGAAAATTTTGAAAATGGGACAAATGTTGATGACAAAGCCAAAAGTAAAGTAAAGAAATAATGATATTATGGTTAGTCTTTTATAAATTTAGGGCCTCGAAACAATATAAAAGACATTCGGATGGAATGTGACACCACACCTTCATAACTTAGCCTCAAAGGAAAAAATAAAGGCATTGCTTTTGTTTATCCAAAAATGTTATACAACCATTTTATTTGATTGCATTGCTACAGTTAAAAGCTCCTTGATCCAAACCACTACACTATATAATAAGTTGAAGATGTTTATCTTTTTAAAAACTTTGCTGAAGATTTGGTACGTAAAATTCTTATTGTCATGAAAAATAAACTTTTAAAATTTAATCATCAATAAAACGGATCAAAGGTAAAAACTATGTATCAAACTTAAACTTCGTACGTGTTTTCTTGTAGAGATCATAGATGCTTTTGGTAATACAACAGAGAATGGTAGAAACTTATCTATATACAATATTGGAATATATAATACATTTGACCCGTAAACCAATCAAGTCGTCGAATTACCTAATATTCTTCATCAATTTGGTTGAAAATATCCTATGTTGATCGCTATGTCAATAGTATTATATAACTTGCTTTTTATATTCCGATGGATTCCAATTGATTCTTATACACGTACGTATAAATAAATACTCCTACAAAATTGTGTGTGTATATACATATATATACTGTTATACACACTTGCTTTTCGTGTGTAATTATAATATATGCTATGCAAGTAAAGCAAGAGGTGCGTCAAAAGTAAGCATTATGTGGTTTAGGTAACCAGAGGAAAGAAAAAGGAAAAGAAAAAAAGAAAGCTAAAGAAGATGGTGCTTGCTAATTGCCAAGAAATAACCCTTCCATTGACTGGTCTCCATTTTTGTTTTTGTTTTTATGAACCCTAATCTTTGTTCACTTATACAACTATACTCTTTTCTTTTTTTTTTTTTACTTGTTTGCTAAGCAACTTTGACCATGCCCTCTTTAAAAACTTGCATATACATGTCATTAATTAAGTTTGTCTCAAAAGTATTAATTTGTTGATAAAATGATAATAATAATATATACACACTCTCTGAAAATGAAACGAGAGTACTTGCATGTAGAAAAATAATCAATGAGAATACCACTCTGAAATGAAACAAAACTTGCATATAGAAAAAATAATTGATCTCTCTCTTTTTTCATCGACTAAGATTAATATTTATCTTATGATAAGCAGCATCTATACGTTATGTTTTTCAAGCATCTATATCAAATTATCAATCATTGTCATTGACTTCCCAACATTTTGATTAGAGATTTTTTTTTTTTTAATTATGGTTGACCCACCTTAGAATCTATCAAACTAGAATATCCGATTTTCTTAAATATGTCATATTAGCCTGAATGAATTATAGTATAAATATGTAATATTTGTAGTTATATATATGCGTTTTATTTAACAATTAAAAACATGAAAGATATGGTTATTTGGAGAAGTTTTTGTAAAAAAAAAAAAAACCGATTAATAGGGGAAAAATAAATCGATTAATATAAAAACAGAAACAATGGAATTAAAACACATGTGACATTGGCGTAATCTGCACTGGTACATATTTTTCTGGGGATTAATCTACTACTACTCTCTTTTAACTTCTCTCTCTCTCTCTCTCCCAAAAAGGACAAAGACAAGCAAAGCAACGACAACACACTAGTACACAAATCAAAATCTTCTGTTTTATTTTTTTTACATGAATCTCGAGTCTACGGATCCGTATTAAACAACTTGACGACTCAATTCTCTCCAATTCCCTATTATGTCGTCGTCGATTCATCATTCTCCGTCGTACCCACAACAAAAAGAATGATCCTTTTTTGATTTCTGAGGAAGAGATCTTGTTAAAACACTTCACAAAAGCAGAAGAACCCAACTCGGGGGAAGCTATCTATATATGGCGGCTGTTCGGGTTACGGTATCTATTCTGATTTGTTGTTGTTTATTATTACCTGCGGCGGTTTCGTCTTACGGTTTCCCGGCGGCGTTGAAACTCGAAAGAGTGATTCCGGCGAATCATGAGATGGAACTGAGTCAGCTCATGGCTCGTGATAAAGCTAGACACGGCAGGTTGTTACAGTCCTTAGGTGGTGTTATAGATTTCCCCGTCGATGGAACTTTTGATCCTTTCGTTGTTGGGTAAATTCAAAAAAATTTCATCTTTGTTCTCTTCTTTTGTTTTAGGGGTTGATCGACTGTGTTGGCAATGCCTGTAAGGTGTTCGATACAATATCTGAGTATATCTCAGTTATGTTCTGCCAAAATTTTTGTTTGTTTTCTTATGTCTCAATCAAAAAAAAAAAAAAAAAGTTGTTTTCTTTGGTTTTTTGTTGTCTTCTACTTAGTTTTGGTGTTTGACTTTTGTACAGATTATACTACACGAAGCTGCGATTAGGATCTCCTCCAAAAGATTTTTATGTACAGGTTGATACAGGAAGTGATGTTTTGTGGGTTAGCTGTGCTTCTTGCAATGGCTGCCCTCAAACCAGTGGACTCCAAGTAAAGCTTCTGAATAACATCTTTCATTATATTTGTATATTTTGAATTCTGTGATTTGAGATTAATATGAATGTTCATCTCTTTTGCAGATTCAGTTGAATTTCTTTGATCCAGGAAACTCTGTAACAGCATCACCAGTGTCATGTTCTGATCAAAGATGCAGTTGGGGTATTCAGTCATCTGATTCAGGCTGTTCTGTTCAGAACAATCTTTGTGCTTACACGTTTCAGTATGGCGATGGAAGTGGTACCTCGGGGTTTTACGTCTCTGATCTTTTGCAATTTGACATGATTGTCGGAAGCTCGCTGGTCCCAAACTCAACGGCTCAGGTTGTGTTTGGGTGAGTTTATTTCAGCGAATCCTTTGTTTCATTGGCATCAAATATGGGCCACTACTCTTGACTTTGTTAATGTGGGATTGTTTTTTCTGGAACCAGATGTAGCACCTCGCAGACGGGAGATTTAGTGAAGTCGGATAGAGCGGTTGATGGAATCTTTGGGTTTGGGCAGCAAGGGATGTCTGTGATTTCTCAGCTTGCTTCTCAGGGATTAGCTCCAAGAGTGTTCTCTCACTGCTTGAAAGGGGAGAATGGAGGCGGAGGCATATTGGTTCTTGGAGAGATTGTGGAGCCAAACATGGTCTTTACTCCACTTGTTCCATCACAGTTAGTTACATTTATCCCTCAAAACCGTTTCATTTCAAAATCGTTTTGTTCATATGTTTTGAGAGTGATTAAAAAGCATGATCTGCGTGCAAATATTTTAGGCCTCATTACAATGTGAATCTGCTGAGCATCTCTGTGAATGGCCAACCTTTACCTATCAATCCAGCAGTCTTCTCCACATCAAACGGACAAGGAACAATCATCGACACTGGTACAACACTGGCATACCTTTCTGAAGCAGCCTACGTTCCTTTTGTTGAAGCTGTAAGTCCTTAAACCTCCCATTGCTATATCCTTTTGATAACACTGAACTGTCTGAGAATTGTAGTTATAACTGTACTCCATTGGGTTGTAACTCTACAATATGCCTCTATACATTATCTTACATGCTATCTTGTTATGAAATTTTTTCAGATAACAAATGCTGTTTCACAGTCGGTCAGACCCGTTGTTTCGAAAGGGAACCAATGTTACGTAATAGCTACGAGGTATATACTCCTCTTTCCAATTTTCTTATCTTAACCATGTCTTCCTAATTGGTATCGATATAGTGGAAAAATCTGAACCTTTCTATGGTACTGTGATGATCAGTGTTGCAGACATATTTCCTCCAGTTAGCTTGAACTTTGCTGGTGGAGCATCCATGTTCTTAAATCCACAGGATTACCTCATACAGCAGAACAACGTTGTAAGTGTATTTAACTCGAAACATTTTCATAGGTATCTGCTCTCAAATTATGAACCTTGAGGTTTTTTTTTGGTTTTTGGTTAAACATTTGTCTCTGCACTCTATTTTCTAGGGAGGTACTGCAGTGTGGTGCATCGGTTTTCAAAGGATACAGAATCAGGGTATAACCATCCTTGGAGGTAACCCGAATCGAAAGCTTAACCTTTGTTATTTGAAATCTACGTTTGGTAACACAATACAACGATTTCTTCATCTCTGTTCTGCAGATTTGGTTCTTAAAGACAAAATTTTTGTTTATGATCTGGTCGGTCAGAGAATCGGATGGGCAAACTATGACTGTAATTCTCATCACTCTCATCACTTTACAACCCAAATGACACCCAAAAGCAATGAAATCACTTTAAAACTCCCTCAACTTTGATATTTTCTTCAGGTTCAATGTCGGTAAATGTCTCAGCGACTAGCAGCAGTGGAAGAAGCGAATATGTGAATGCAGGACAGTTTAGTGACAATGCTGCGCCGCAGAAGCCATCAATGGACATTGTTGGAAACACGTTAATACTGTTACTAATGGTAATCAACATGTTCTTATAGCACACAGCTTATGCAACTTCGCCTAAGTTGTAGTTTCTATACCCTTTTGATGTGGTCGCCGGCGTGTTATTTGTGGTCGGTCACCGGAGAGTAAGTTTCTCCCTACCGGCGAATCCCAGCAGAAGAGAAGTTAACTTCTTTGTTGTTGTTTGTTCTTTTTTTTTTCCATCCCATTGTTATAGTTTTGGATGTACATAATTCCTTTTATCCATAGTGGTGTCAGTGTGTGTGTATTGTTCTTCTGATCAAGTTTAACTCTTCCACTATGTTGATGTTATATAAAGAGATTCTGCAAAGATAAAAACGAAAGCAAAAGCAAAGAAATGATGAAATAACGTTTTCACATACTAGTATCATTGAGCATCAAATTATAGAGTACTACTATACCTAAGGATCGTCGTACACCACAAGATAACTTTTCTATAATAACTAAGAAAAATGTAATTTTTTTTTTTTGTGTGTTTGTTTTAATTTGCTTCGAGTGATATTTAGATTCTACCATTTTAGTGTGATTGTCTTTTTTGTGTCTTGGTTTTTCACAATTATTTAGATTGTTATAATTTTAGTTGGATTGTTAATTTTTTTTTTTTTTGACAAACAGTTGGATTGTTAATATGTGGCATAAATACATAGATAAATATACCAAAAAGATACATAGATAGATATTATATGATATATCATTTTCAGAACTTAGAGAATGATTTATGGTACAATACGAGACAATTATTTTGTATAGTTAAATGTGAAGATGAAGAATATTTGATTGTGCATGTACATATAGATAATATTGTTTATAGTGATTAATTTTTTGTAAGATTTTGTCAAAGATCCATTTTAGAAAATAACTTAACTGTCTAGAAAATATTAGTGAAAATATACAAACAATCCGAATTGTATGGTAAGTTTATTAATTACAGAGACATTTTATTTTAACAATCACATTATTTTTCCTTTATTAAAATAAAATTATTACTTTTAAGTAGGATAAGAATAAAAACCAACAATAGTAAAGAGTATATGGTATTAAAAAGAAATTATAGGAAACAATTTAGATTTTTAATAGATACTTCTTAAATAACATAAATTAATTCATATTTGAACACGTTTTGGGAATTTAAAATATGTTTAGTTTATATATCAAAATTGGAGCATTTTCAAAAATGTCATTTTTCTATGTCATTTTTTAAAAATACCCCTTCATTATCCATTTTCAAAAATACCCCTTTTTAATATACAAAATAACTAAATTCTAAACCTCAAACCCCAAATACTAAACCCTATCCTCTTAAAAACTATATCCTAATAGAGAACCCAAAACTAAAAAAAATTCTAAAAATTAATTTAATATATTGTAATTGGGTAAAAGAGGGCAAAAATAAAAATTTTCAAAAAAGAGTACTTTTGAAAAATGGTATCTCAAAATGGAAATGTCTAACAAATTCTCATCAAATTTTTCATGGAAAAGTTGTAGCATGTATTAATTTTTAACAATATTTTTGAAAAAATAGAATTTGTATAAATATTTATTTTAAAAATTTGTATTTGATTAAATGTTTATTGATATTTTAGAATATTAAATTAATCATTAAGCAAAGTGATATTCATTTGATGGTATAGTTAGTGGTTTTCATTTTGCTTGAATCTCTATTTTTCAAATCGCTTATTTTGTGTATTTTGTGATGGTTTATAAAATTCAATTCATCATATAAATAAATGATATTTATTTGATGGTATTAAAAAATTATAATCAACATTCTTTTTGTATCTTAATTAGAATATAAAAGAAATATTACTTCGTTTAACTTTTTTTTAGCTATTCCCTAATCACAAAATTAAATATCTTAAAAAATATTTCATAATAAAATTTAGTTTGTTCTTAATTAATTATTATTTTTTATTTTTTGGCTATGGTTCATATTAAATACATGTGGATCTTAGATCTTCTAACTGGATAATAGAAATGAATTTTTCATCAATACCAAATTATCATTATTAATTTCAGATTTTTTTTCTAAAAATGATAATTTAGTGGCAATTGATATAATAAGAGCCATAATTTTAGTCATTCATTATTTTGTACTTCTCCTTTAAATATAAAAATAAATAATCTACCAGATTAGTTATTAATCTTTGTTGTATTAAGTTTATTTTTAATTTCTAGTTTAAGTACTTTTGATTTATGGATACATTAGAGTTAAAGGATTGATTTTTAATTTAAAAAATCTACTCCAAACTGGAGGAATGAATTGAAACTTGAAAGTCTCCAAATATGGAAATATCTATTTTGGAGATAAAAATGAAGATGAGTTGGAGAAGTTTTTTCTTTAAAATTGAATTTGGAGTTTGAAATGAAGATGAGTTGAAAATGATCTAATATACCTAAATCCACTTATGTAAGAACAAATAAAGAAGTGTATTTCACATAAATGTACCTAGTACGCACTCATGTAACAAGTGTCTTTCAAATCAGAACAAAGGTGAATTATGTTTTTTTTTTTTCCATATGGTGAATTGTGTTTAAAATAACAATTATTAAGCAAAATTCATTATCTCTATATTATTTAAAAGAAACAAGTTTCATTATCTCTATACTAAGTCTTGATTATATAAGAACTAAGGAAGAATATTTACATATGTACAATATTCATTAATTCTTTTTTAATTTCTTTCATTCTCTCTTTATAATATTCCTCCAATTGTTTAATTTGGTCAAATATATCTCATTCATCCGGGTTATCATCAGTTATTCACTACCCGTCATCCTGGAAAATATCACTAGAAAACTAGAGATTCAAATAACAAATTTCTCAAAAATCTATTGCAAAAAATATAAAAATAGTAATCCCATGCTTAAATGAAATCTAAAAATTACACAAAACATAAAAAAAAATTCTTGAGAAAATACAAACAAACGTCAACATTTATCTTATAGATATCTCATAAATATTAACAAACTCAAAACTCATTTGGTAAAAAAAATCTGCAAATACAGTAAAGATAATAATCGAGTTAAGCAGTATGAAATGGATTGTTTGCATATAATCAAAATTAAATTGTAAAAGAAAGACAAGTTAACTATTAGAAAAAATGGTAAAATGGTCTCTCAGTCACCAAGATTTTTGTTTTCTTCCATCTTTTTCACCACCTCCAGAAGGAGTTCTTTCAGTTCATACAACTCTTCCAGGATCAGGTTACCCAGATCAGAGGTGAGAAGTTGTACGTAATGGAGAAACCTCTCGACGGGATCTGTTACTGTAAACTCGTAGCCAAACTCATCAAGTACCTCGTCCATCTCAGTACCTCTATCCAAAATATGATTCAAACACCAATCAGTCAAGCTTACAAAAAATAAATAATTCAAAAAAAAAATTGTAGGATTTTTACGCTGGTCTGAGAATGGTGAACGGTTCGCGGTTCGGAGCAGGAGGAGATGTGCAAATGGCAGCTATCCGAGCGTTATGGTGTTGGACAAGCTCGTTGAGGGATTGAAACATGATACGACGGAGTTGTTGTCTTTGATGGGTCACCTACATCCTACATCCACAAAAAAAAAAAAGTTAGCTTTTTTCTGGTTTGTTTTTTTTTACTCTATATCTTTCTGATTTAGTGGTGCAGACTCATTATGCAACAGTTTGGGTACGATGAGAAAGAAGAGCTCGTCCCACTTGGTAAGTTACATGACGTAGGAGCAAATGTGGTTGAAATGACGGCCGATGTGCGCATTCAGTGCTTGGATGCTTTGGAGGATGTGACTGATGCAATAAATCAACACACCCCTGAATAGGTCATCCAACCATAACCAATTTGCTTTTACCCATGTTCTCTAATTCGTTTAGTCTTGTTGTGTAAAATGCTATTAATGTGGTGTTTATGACTGGTTTTTATCACAAGAATTTGTTTGGATGTTAATGCTAGCTTGTTTGTGTCTCTCTCTCTCTTGTTAATCCACATGAACACATGTCAAGGTATTCTTAATTCTTCGGCATCACCAAAGGCCAAAACAAAAAAAAAAAAACAAAAACAAATTCAAATAGATTGATCAATTTTACACTGAGTTTCCTGAGTCAAAATGTTATATTGCAATAAAAAACAAAGTTATGTTAAACAGTTTATGTTATTTTTTGTATTTAATGGATTTTAGATTTCTTTTTGCTATAAACAAGAATGAGAATTTTGTAGCGTATTTAAAAAGAAAGTTGTGTTTGTGATCGTCGAGTATCATGATTGGTGGGAATATCATTGAATTTTTAACGAAACTATTTAAATTTGTAAACTTGCCTACATTAATTTATAAATTTTTTTATGAATTGCAAATATGTGTTAAAGATTTTTCCTGTTTTCACCAAAGTTTTTTGATATATTAATTTTTGATATTCTAACACTGGTTTATTGGTTTCAACTTTCAACGCAAGTCTTATATCAAGATCAATGGCAAGGCTGGCAAACGAAAATTTTGATTGTCTCTTTACGTTCTCACATGTTTTGGGTAAATTAAAGAATCATGAATTGTTGGTAGTATGTAAATATCAAGTATTTTTTGTTGGTAGTATGTAAATGCCAAGTTTTTTTTTAAATATTTATGATATATGAGTAAAGTAAATATATAAATGTCTTGTTTCTATTTGTTCATACGAAAGTTTAACTACAATACTGTCATGTAAACTAAATATTCCAAAAATATCCGAAAGAACAAATGTAAAATGGTTCATGGATTGTTACGTGCTTTTACATATAGCATAAATCATAGTTACTTATAATTATTTGGGAAAAATGTCAAAAAAATTTCCAACTATCAAATTTAGAATTAGACAAACATGAACTTTTGAAATATTATTTAAATCATAAAATTTAATTTGACTTTTTGATAAAATAATCAAGTTTTGTTGACTTGGCCATTTTAGGGATACGTTAAACTACCGTTAGTGTGAATTTCCGGTAGGCTGTAGCAATTTCCGTTTAGTGAAACACAGGATATATATAATTTGCTGACAATAATTGTAGAAAGCATGACTTGGTCCATTGGTTAACGTAGGTGTTTTATACTCATCTACTGCGGGTTCGATTCTTTCTGGGCGTCGGTTTCTGTATTTTGGATTTTTAAAATAAAACAAATTGCCTGGGTTCAAACTGGGGACCCCAAAGAATCCACCATCGACTCGTAGCCAGCTAAGCTGGGCAGATTTATTTAAAATTGTTGAATCAAATATTCTTATATTGTAATCAGGCCCGGCTCAATATATTACTGGGCCCTGTGCTATGTTGAAGATTTTATAAAGTTATAGGCTTATATATTTGATAAGTTAAAAAAAAAGACCCTATCTTGCAATTATCTAAGAATTTAGGACCCTAAATGTAAAGAAAAAATCTGTCAAAAAGCAAGATCCGGTGCACTGGTACACCCAGCACACCCCTAGAGCCAGGCCTGATTGTAATTATATTTGTGTTTTTAACTTCCTTTTAGATTTCGGCATCCGCTGCATCAGAACCCATAAGGATTGATGGCTCGATTTGGGAAAGCCAGGGATCGATATTATTCGATGGTGATTTGTGGACTGGCACCGGCGATGGAAGCTCTTGACCTTTGAAGGCTTCTGGATCGGCGGTGGTTTGTGTAGCGGATCGGCGGTGGGTGCTCTATCTTTGGGTCACAAAATCCAGTCCAGTTATTGAAGAAACTAAAAAAAAATTTGAAAATGAGAAAAAAATTCATTAAACTTGTGTATATGGTTAATTCGAACTCGGACTCGCGAAGGTATTAAAACTAACTTGTTATAATACGATCTCCCTAGGATGGAACTCCGATGAAAGGCTGAAGACAAGTGACTAGTGATGAGATTCGATGGTGATGGTGCGTGAACGATAATGTGGGTGGATATGGAAGTGATCGAGTGATAAAAGCAATGATGAGATGGTGAGGATTGTTTAGATGGTTATATGGATTGAAAACAAAGTGAAGAGTTTCTGAATCACAAAGTGTATAGAAACTCAGAAATCAAGAACGCATTCAAGAATTAGAATTAAGAGAAAAAGTTTAACAATACTTGTTTAATATACTTCTTCGCTAAATAACAAAGAGGCGTAGCTTTGGGGTTTTATAATTAACCCTAGGGCTCGACACTCCAAACAACAGGAAGTTCAAAATAAAACAACAAGACGTTTAAAGGAAATAAGAAAACAGCGAAACGTCTAGGTGACCTGTAGTAGTACAGAAGTCACTTGTATTAGTACAGAAGTACATTATTCCCCATTGGTAATGACTTCTAGATAACTCGACGTAGTGATCCATTTGCCTCATTAAAAACCATACCGAGAAAACCCATTGGGACAAAACTCAGCTATGGGAAAAAGAGTACAAACTTCACACCTAAGTTATCTAGTTATCATTACCGGGTGAAGTCTTCAAGGTGGATATGTTGAAGACTTGGATCCTCGGTAGGCTGAATGACCCGTCAACTATGAGTGAGTGAGCTTCCTTGGCCATCTCCTTAGCTCTTGAACGAGTGATCCTTCCCACCATCTCCGGTTTCTCTGCAGCCTCTTGCTCCTTACTTGCCACGATCATATCATCCTCCCCCTCTTCAAAAGGATTTGTCCTCAAATCGGAATCTGCATAGTAAGGGAGCAAGTCAGAAACATTGAATGTTGATGATATGGTATACTTACCTTGAAGATCAATCTGCTATGCGTTGTCATTGATCCTCTTGATGACTTCAAATGGACCATCAGCTCGTGGTAGAAGCTTGCTCTTCCTCTCTTCTGGGAACCTATCCTTGCGTAAATGAATCCACACTAAGTCTCCTTCTTCGAAAACGAGCTCCTTTCTGACCTTGTTCGCATGCTTCTCGTACTGCTTGGTTCTTTTCTCTATATTCTCCTTAGCTTTAGCATGTATCCTCCTAACCTGTTCAGCCTTTTCTTTGCTATCAAAGCTACACTTCACACTTAAAGGTAAAGGAATCAAGTCTAGAGGGGATTGTGGATTAAAACCATAAACAATTTCAAAAAGAGAGAATAGAGTAGCAGAATGCTTAGCGTGATTATATGCGAACTCAACGTATGGTAGACATTCTTCCCATGACTTGATATTGCTTTTCACTAAGGTCCTAAGAAGTGTAGATAGCATCTTGTTCACCATTTCGGTTTGCCCATCTGTTTGCGGTTGACATGTGGTTGAGAATAATAGCTTGGTTTCGAGCTTAGCCCATATCGTCCTCCAGAAGTGTCCTAGAAACTTTGTATCTCGGTCTGAGACAATCACCCTGAGGCATTCCATGTAGACGTACTACTTCCCTGAAAAACAAGTTAGCTACAATAACAGCATCGTCCGTCTTGTGACTTGTAATGAAGTGAGCCATCTTGCTAAAACTGTCAACTACAACAAAAATCGAATCTCTACCATTTCTGGTTCGAGGTAAGCCAAGAACAAAATCAATAGAGATATGAGTCCAAGGTTGAGAAGGGATAGGTAGAGGAGTGTACAAGCCGTGGGGCTGTACCTTACCCTTCGCCATTTTGTAGATATGGCACCTAGAACAAACCTTCTCAACGTCTTTCTTCATTTGAGGCCAATAGAAGTGTTCTTGCAGTCCAAGTAGAGTCTTTGACACTCCGAAATGTCCAGCTAGTCCACCTCCGTGAGCTTCTCTGATCAGCAGCTCTCTCATGGATCCTCTTGGTATACACAATCCATCCTTAAAGAACAGATATCCATCCTGCCTATAATAGTTTTCAAAAGCAAACTTATGGCATTTGCCATAGCTCTCAGCAAAATCGATGTCAGTCTCATAAAGTCCTACTATTTCATCAAAACCTTCTAGCTTAGAAGACAAAGTAGAAACGAGAGTGTACCTCCTGGATAATGCATCTGCGACTACATTATCCTTACCTTTCTTGTACTTAACCGTGTAGGGAAAAGTCTCAATGAACTCCATCCATCTGGCATGTCTCTTGTTGAGCTTCTGTTGTCCTTTGAGATGCTTCAGGGACTCGTGATCAGTGTGAATGACGAACTCCTTGGGCCACAGGTAATGCTGCCACGTTTGAAGAGCCCAAACCAAGGCATACAGCTCCTTGTCATATATAGGATAGTTTAGTGTCGATCCTCCTAGCTTCTCACTGAAGTAAGCTACTGGCTTCCTATCCTGCATCAAAACAGCACCTATACCCACTCCGGAGGCATCACATTCAATCTCAAAAAATTTCATAAAATCAGGAAGTAAGAGAATAGGGGCAGTGATAAGCTTCTCTTTTAAGGCTGAAAACGCCTTCTCTTGTGCTTCCTCCCATCTGAATCCTACATCCTTCTTGATAACTTCTGTAAGTGGCGCTGCAATAGTACTGAAGTCTTGGACAAATCGCCTGTAGATTCCTGCTAATCCATGAAAGCTCCTGACTTCTGCCACGTTTTTGGGTGTTGGCCACTCCTTAATAGCCTTGACCTTCTCATCGTCCACTCTAACTCCTTCTGCACTGACAACAAAGCCTAGAAAGAAAACCTCAGTAGTACAGAATGAACATTTAGAAAAATTAGCAAAGAGGGATTGAGAACGAAGAACATTTAGAACTTGGTGGATGTGTTCTAAGTGCTCTTCTAGACCTTTGGTATAGATGAGTATGTCGTCGAAGTACACAACCACGAAGATGCCTGGTCTGAGAGCATGATTCATTAAACGCATGAAGGTGCTAGGAGCATTGGTGAGACCAAACGGCATGACTAGCCATTCGTAGAGCCCTTGCTTGGTCTTGAAAGCTGTTTTCCATTCATCTCCTTCCTTCATTCTGATCTGATGATAACCACTTTTCAAATCAATTTTTGAGAAGACTGTTGACCCACATAACTCGTCCAGCATGTCATCTAATCTCGGAATCGGATGTCTTTACTTCACTGTGATATTGTTAATAGCTCTGCAGTCAACACACATCCTCCATGAACCATCTTTCTTGGGTACAAGAAAAACTGGTACTGCACATGGACTTAGACTCTCTCTGATGTGTCCCTTGCTCATCAGCTCTTCTACTTGCTTCTGAAGCTCTTTAGTTTCTACTGGATTGGTTCTGTAAGCTGGTCTGTTCGGTAGAGCTGAACCTGGTACCAAATCGATCTGATGCTCTATCCCACATATTGGAGGCAAGCCTGGAGGTATCTCTTCTGGAAATACATCCTTGTACTCCTCTATAATCTCTATCATCTCGCGTGGAAGCTCTTCTGCTGGCTTGGTGCTGGTGAGTGTCTCTTTATAAACAAACATGAATGTGGTCATCTCTGGATCAAATAGCTTGTTGAACTCGCTGTGATTGATGTACAGGCTGTGAGACACTTTCTCTGTATCCTTGCGGTTCATGTGAAGCTGGTCCTTGTAGATTTCGCTGGGTGTAAGTGGTAGAAGAGTAACCTTACGTCCCTTGAACTCAAACGATTGCTTGTTGGTGTAGCCATCATGAACCACCTTTCTGTCGAACTGCCATGGTCTTCCCAATAGAATATGACTTGACTTCATCGGAATCACATCACATAGCAGCTCATCCTCATACTTCCCAATTGTTAGTTTCACCATCACTTGCTGCGAAACTGTTAAAGCTCCCTTGTTATTCAACCACTGCAGCTGGTAAGGTCTTGAATGTGAAGTGGTCTTGAGATTAAGCTTATGTACCATCTCTTCAGTAGCTGCGTTAGTACAACTACCACCATCAACGATCAAGGTGCAGACCTTGTCTTGAACCATACACCTGGTGTGAAATAGGTTCTCACGCTGCTCTCTATCATCTGGATGAATCTGAACGCTTAAAGCTCTGCGTGCTACTAACATCTCCCCCATGACTGCGGGTTCTCCTTCTTCACCTAAATCAGACTCTGGTTCACTCTCCGAACTGTCTACATGCACAATCTCTCTTCCTTCTTGAATAAGAAACATCTTCTTGTTGGGACTGTCTCTGGAATAATGCCCCATTCCTTGGCATTTGAAACACCTGATATGACTTGTAGAGGTGCTACTCTTAGGCTTGTAATCGATCTTAGCTTCCTCATTGACTGTGGCTGTCGCGGATTTGCTATCCTTGGTGAAGGCGGGTTTACTGAAATCTCTTGGCTTGGACATGTTAGGCGTAAATGTTGTCCTCACTCCCTTTCTCTTGATCTGTGACTCAATTAACTCTGCCTTATGTACCATTTCTTGAACATCTTCATAGTTCTACAGCTCTACCTTGTCTTGAATCTCTCTGTTTAACCCTCCAAGAAATCTAGACATAACCATGTCTTCACTTTCCCTTAGGTCAGCCCTGATCATAAGCGTTTCCAGCTCTTGATAGTAGTCTCTAACAGACTTGGTGCCTTGAATGAGACGCCGAAGCTTGTTAAGAGTCTCTCTCTGGTAGTGTGTAGGCACAAACTTCTTTCTCATTTGCGTGACTAACTGTTCCCATGTAGTAATAGCATGCTCTCTCTGTCGATGTCTAGTAAGTCCCAGCTGCTCCCACCACAACAACGCATAGCCATTGAATTCGGATATGGCTATCTTCACCTTGTTCAACTCATAAGTACCTTGAACCTGAAAGTTTGATTCCATCTTCCTTTCCCAGTCTAGATAAGTCTCTGGATCATTGGTACCATGAAAAGAAGGATACTGAATCTTGAGATGATTCAGCTGTTGCCTCAAAGGATCATAATCCCTACCATGATCTCTGTTTCTGTTTCTCCTCATTGTCTCTTGACTATGATCTGAAGCTTCATCTTCTTTGGAATACTCTCTATCTGATTCAATGTATATTCGATGCCCAGCTACTTGTTCAGCTCGTCGTGGACGTATATGATCTCTGCCAGTCCTACGGTTTCCTCTTTCTGTACTTTGAATGTCTCTTCTCTGATTGAAACAAGTCTCTCTTCCCCCAGTAGGGGACTTAGCGGTTCTGATCCGTGTATGCTTTGAAGAAGTTCCCACGTGAGCCTTTCCTTTAGCTAAACGAAGGGCCTCATTAGGACTAGGTGGTTCTGTAGAACTTTGATCTGAAGCGCTAGATGCTTGAGCTATGTCTTTGATCTGCTTCTCAAACTTGTTACTGAGCTGCTCCATCTGTTGTTGAAATTGAGTAGACATTGTCTTATTTGCTTCTGCTATTTGCTTAGACATGGCTTGGTTCAAAGCTTCCATAGCCTCTGGAGAAAGCTCTATTGTACCTGCAAATTAAAGAAGAAACTCGAAGTAAAACTCTAAGACTCAGAATTTTAAACAAGAGACTCACGGCTATAGACCTAATGTCGAGCAACACTATAAGAGAATCGATCAATACTAAACCCTATAATGAACAAACTTCGAAATAATTAAACCCTAATGCAATCAAATTTCGAAATCAACACAGAAACTGACTCCTAGACTCATAGAACTCGATCTAAACACCAAGGATCAACAAAACAAACCCTAAAACTAACAAACAAAATAAGTCAAAATAACACAAACGAGATTAGGGTTTAGAATCGCTTAGCCTTTGGCACAGAGTTGGCTCTGATACCACATAATACGATCTCCCTAGGATGGAACTCCGATGAAAGGCTGAAGACAAGTGACTAGTGATGAGATTCGATGGTGATGGTGCGTGAACGATAATGTGGGTGGATATGGAAGTGATCGAGTGATAAAAGCAATGATGAGATGGTGAGGATTGTTTAGATGGTTATATGGATTGAAAACAAAGTGAAGAGTTTCTGAATCACAAAGTGTATAGAAAATCAGAAATCAAGAACGCGTTCAAGAATTCGAATTGAGAGAAAAAGTTTAACAATACTTGTTCAATATACTTCTTCGCTAAATAACAAAGAGGCGTAGCTTGGGGTTTTATAATTAACCCTAGGGCTCGACACTCCAAACAACAGGAAGTTCAAAATAAAACAACAAGACGTTTAAAGGAAATAAGAAAATAGCCAAAACGTCTAGGTGACCTGTAGTAGTATAGAAGTCACTTGTATTAGTACAGAAGTACATTATTCCCCATTGGTAATGACTTCTAGATAACTCGACGTAGTGATCCATTTGCCTCATTAAAAACCATACTGAGAAAACCCATTGGGACAAAACTCAGCTATGGGAAAAAGAGTACAAACTTCACACCTAAGTTATCTAGTTATCATTACCGGGTGAAATCTTCAAAGTAGATATGTTGAAGACTTGGATCCTCGGTAGGCTGAATGACCCGTCAACTATGAGTGAGTGAGCTTCCTTGGCCATCTCCTTAGCTCTTGAATGAGTGTTCCTTCCCTTCATCTCCGGTTTCTCTGCAGCCTCTGGCTCCATACTTGCCACGATCATATCACGTTACCACCAAACCACGTCAACTTTCACTTTAAATTATTTAACAACACATATATATTTAAACACATGTGATGGAAAATTAACCCCGTGATCCTTCGGTTAACGGAGATTTAACGCCATGCTTTAAATGGCTCAGTAAATGAAAGTAAACTATTTTATTAAAAAGTCAACAAAAACTTTATGATTTAAATAATATTTCTAAAGTTTATGCTTTTTTGTTCCAAATTTAAAAATTGAAGATTTTTTTGATATTTTTTCTGTTTTTAAATATATTATTTATTTCTCTTACAACGATGGCTAGATTGTATAATCGATCAACTATAAGAAGAGGGATGTTAAATCTCGTGACGCGATACATGCGGTCTACGCAAAATGCTTGAATTGACATATTTACAATGATGGGCAAAATTAGATTAAGAAAACATTGATATGCTATATGGCGAGGTAGCTTAGATAAAAGTGCTGAAACGTGTTCAATTGGATTGGGTATACAAGCCTCGCCTCTTGGATATACTATACCAAAATATGAGAATGTCATTCTTAATATGGTTGTATTTCTAGCTAATGAATCAAAATTTGTGCCACTCTTCATGGGAGTAGCATTTCTCATATGGTTGTTTATCTTAGATTTATATAAATAATATTTTATAGAAATAATGCTAATAACGCTGCTTATTATTTAGCAAAGTTTGGTTGTAATTCAAATATTTTCTATTCGGGATACTTTTCACCTCTACCATAGCTTTCAAACCTATTGTATAACGATTATCTTCATTCATCAATATAATTTATTTTTGCTAAAAAATATATATATTTTAGAAATACAAAGTATTCATTTTTATTAAGAAATTCAGAATAACATAATTTTTTCTAAAATTTTCAAACATCCTTGAGTTAATCTTTCTAAATATTAAAAGTATATCATATCTATATCATTGTACAATGCGTTATCCATGCTATTTGTGGTAAAAGTATATCATATTGTCTTGTTAATCCAATATTGTCAACTATAGTAAAACATGTAAATTCTTAATCAATTTGCATGGATTGCAAGTACAACATCACGAAATTTGTTCTCTTTTTTTTTTCCTATAAACGATCATACAATTTAGCCATTTTTTTAAGAAAAACAAATAATATAGGGTATTCTTAAAAATACCTTTTTCAATGCCCTTTCTTTAAAATACTCTTCCATGTTGATCATTTTCAAAACTATCATTCTTTATGTACAAAATGACTAAATTACTCTTTTTTTGAGTGACAGCAAGAATGTACAGTCATCAAAATCGAAAAAAATTTCCGCAAAAAAATTTTTTTTCCGCTAATATCAAAAGAAATTCCCTCCAAAAGATGAAAAAAAATTTCTGCCAAAATTATAAAATTATTTTCCTGCCAAAAATTTTGAAATAAAAACCTTATAAAAATCTTGTAAACGCTTTTAAAAATTTTATAAAAACCTTGTAAACGCTTTTACAAGGTTTTTAAAAGCTTTTTAAAAGGGTTTAAAAATATTTTTAAAAGGTTTTAAATAAGGCATTTACAAAGTTTTTATAAGGCTTTTAGAAATCTAATAAAAACCTTTTAAAAGTTTCTTCTTTGAAATGAATGTATCAATCAATCTTTTTGGCCTTCTATTCAACGAAGAAGGTACAAGTGATTCTTTTCGTCCATTACTAACATTACTATTTTTTCACATTTTAGTTGTCTTAATTTTCTGATATCTTAGGAGTTTTCTATGAGTATTATATTATTAGAAATGATTATTGTTTTGAATTGTATACATAGTTTTATTTATAGTAGAATATCATATTATCAGTTTATTAAAAAAACTCATTACGTTAAAAGAGTTCATATTGTGTTTTTAATGGAGAAGATCATATTATCAGTTTATTAAAAAAACTCATTACGTTAAAAGAGTTCATATTGTGTTTTTAATGGAGAAGACATGGTTATATAGTATGACATTATATAGTGCTATTATTTTTTTGTATGTATGTTTCTTCATCTTTTTAATTTCTTTACAAATTAAATTTCATTCATTTTTTTTTAATACATAAAAGTACATTTATACAACAACCCATTTGTCATACTCTCTCTTTATTGGTTCAGTTGACAATTTAAAGGTTATGAAAAATAGAAAATATATATTTTTAATGTTTTTGTATTAAAATGTAGACTTCATATTTCTTCATATTCAATTTTGTTCTGTAATATATCACAAAAATTTCTATTTGCTTTTATCTAAAATGCAAATGACTTTCTATGTCGCCAAGTTAATTATGTTTTGTAACATATCTCACATATTTTAAAATATTAATATTAATTTAAATTGTTGTATTAAAAGCTGTTTTAATTGTATTAGAATTGGCCATCACATATACAACACAAATTAGTGTGACATTCTACTTATAAATATATATTCTCCAATCATCTTTTTATGTGAATATAATTAAAGATATCTACCATTGACCTATGTATGTGAATAGAATTTTTGGTTGAGATCATTGAAATATGTTACACTCATTCATGTTTTTGTTGTTGTTGTACTACTAAAACAGAAACCCTACTTCTTAAATCTTTTGATGCAAGCAAATCTCCGATGACTCCTAATTCTGGAAGCTCCATCCACTCTTCCAATCCCGTGAAATCCATTGACTCATCGTCATGACCTCTCCCTACAATCACCAAATCATTATCTTTCGCCACCAATCTAACGGCGGTGGCTACCGCGGGTCCACCAGTGACTATCTTCTCCACATACGAAAAATTTTCAACGGTGGAATATGTCGCTTTCAAATCATTCATGACCTCATCATCAATAAGGTAATCCCAATTCTTGGACTTATTTGGTTCTTGACCAGATAAAAATCGGGTCACGGTGAGACATACACTCGGATTCTGTCTCATCCATTTCACAAGCGAGAGCGCCTCACGATCATCTTTACCACCAATGAAGATTACACCGACGTTAATGGTACTATTAGTCCTTTTCTTACCTTTAAGATATCCTCGGTAATTGAGTACACCGATAGAACATGGAGCTCGGTCGAGGAGAGAAGCATTCACACGTCTGATCATAATATCTTCTGATTCATATGATCCATCTGGTGACCATCTTCGTCCAGAAGGGACAATGATCATCGATGTGAGTTGGTCTAAAGCAAGATTGCAAATGTCTTGATCCATAAGATCCTCATGAGAGTAAGCTGTGAAAGAATTAATAGTCATAGATTCCCAATTCTCTTGTTGAAACTCGTTGAACGCGAGCATCATTGTTTGGATGTAAGAGTTTTGAGGTGATCGTGCTTTAGACCGCTTGTCGTGCGGTATCAAGATTGGAAACATACGTCCGACGAGTTTTACTAGGTATAACGTCGTGACAGAAATGACTCTTCTGTCTTTGTTCTCGTTGTTTAGCGGCAAAGATATCAATTTAAGCAACGAGATCACGCCTGAGGTATTGTCCGGTTTGTGCAAACAAGTTAGAATCTTGAGATCTGAGTTCGACTTCAGATGCATAATGTCTCTCTTGACGTATCCAATATATTTCCTCTTTGGATCATATAGTGCCTTCACAATCGTAGGTAAAATTCCCGCATTCAATAGCACGTAAATAGTCATGAACGTGTACGTTGCTTGCGTTAAATTCTGTATATAAAAAAAAGAATCATTAATTTAAAACCATGATGCAACATATAGAAGATTCATGTAAATTTGGTTAGGTTAATAAAGATTATTTTACCTTCTTTTTTACAGCGCCATCGAGGAAGCATAAGTCGACAAAACCCTTATAGTTCATTATAGTGGCAATGATAACAGATTCGTTCATTGGTAACTTGCAGATCATGCAAGGTACAAACGTGGCCGTCCATTTCACGACCGATGTAAGAATCACAAGAACTATGTTAAAGGAAATGTCATCGAACAAATATAATGCCCTTAGAACGTCACCTTTCATCGTCAGGACTGCGATTGAAATAGGGAAAAATATGTTTGTAACCAAGCTCTCGAACTTGGCCTCTAATGCAGATCCCAAAGGCGGACCATCTGGGATCGCCATCCCAACCAAAAAAGCTCCTAGAACATGGATTTGGTTGAAAAATTCTGAGTAAATACTTGCGGCGATTGCTGTCATGATTGTTGCGTATAAGTATATTCTCGGTACGGGCTTGCCTTCTGGGGTAATATCAACAATTCGTTGTGCCGTAGGCTTGACAATGAATAAGATCACAAGGACTAAGATGATCATTGCTATCATATCACGGTTGGCAATGTTGGGCGATACGTACCTGCGGACCAATTCAAACTCTATTAGAACAAATGTTCAAAAGATTGTTAGATACTAAGTTACTAATCACGCACTCGAGTGTCGTATCTACTATCTAGATAACAATTATTATTTTATTTTGTATTTTCTTTTAATCATAATTAATTTCTTATAATTATTTGGCTTTCTTTGTAAATTAAAATGTTATATCATCTAGACAGAGTAAAATGTCATGTAGACGTAGACAATAAAATGGTAAATTTTGTTGATCAAATTTTTTAACAAGTTTTGGACTTTTGGACTCCTAAGTCTCCGGGTTGTAAACGTAAATAACAACAAGAGTATACTTAATGAGATAATCGAGTAGTTTTTTTGTAGAATTTTTTTGAATTGCTAGTTATATAGACGTCTTGCGTACCTGTATGTTCCTACATAGGAGACGCATATCAGAGTGATAAATCCAATGAGATCGTTGATGGCGGCGATAGATATGGCGATGCGGCCTAGCTCCGAGTTTGGAATCTTGAGCTCATATACGAGGTGGGTTATGACCGGTAACAGCGTTAATGCTTGAACCGCTGCAATCACGGTACGTTCTGTTGGAGCCAGCCTCAAAGGCATATATAGAGGGTCGACCTTGTCGAGACGGAAGTTTCTGAAGGCTAATCCGCTGATCATAGTTACGAGAAAGGTTGAAACCGCTATAATGATCGTCCGCCTATCGGTTTGAAATGCGGCTTTCTTGTTGGTCTTCACGCCCATCAAGAACGTGAACATTACCAACCCAAACCTGGCCACACCTTCCAACGGGACGTATCCGGGGACGTCTAACGATAACCTGTCTGATGAAAACTCCACCAGATCAAATAGCTGAGGTCCCAAAATAAAACCGGCCTAGTTTAAAAACCAAAAGACCTGTTACTTGCAATACAAGAAACCATGAGCATGTACTTGCAATATAAGATTATTGACATTTGTGGATGTTTTCCTCAACTTACGAGCATGTACGAGACGAACTGTGGTATGCCAATACGTCTGAGGAACATATGACATAAGACGATGGAAACGAAGATGAGAATGATTTGTATCTCAAGGAGAGGCAATGCATGTCCGAAGATGACAGCCGGAGTTTCATATTCTTCGAAGATTCCGTAAGAAGAGATGTTGAAAAAAGTGGCTCCGTAACAAACTTCAGCGTTGCTAAGACGCGGCCTAGGCGCAGGAGGTAGTACTTGAGAATCGGTCATGATGATGAGCAAGAGATATGTTTTTGTCAAATTTGTTCAAGATCCATTTTGTTTTATTTTTTTCTTCTTAACCAAAAAATATTCAACAACGTAACTGTTTTTTTGAAAAAAAAAACAGGTTGTTGTTTTGTTGATAGTTGGCCAGTTTTTTTTGTTGTTTTTGAAATAGTTCTGTTCCGTTTGGCTGTTTTAGCTGTAGAAATATACTAATCAACAAAATACACATAGATACACTAAAAATTAAGCATACCAGATGTACGTGAAAAATATTTATAAAAAAAGAAAACATATGTAAAATTGTACGTATATCGGTTAACTTGACTGATCAAGTTTTTATCAGAGTTGGTTCTATATGGACCGGTTTCAAAGTTAGTTTTGAGGGTCTTAAGACCATCTTTAATCCAGAACGGGCAAAGATTGCTCAGAAAACAAAAAAAAATACTTTTATTACACATTTTTATTTTTTATTTATTTTTTAAAATATGTGCCAATAAATGAGCGATACGTGTCGAGAATCGTTTCTTAAAACGTTCTCAAAATCCTCCAGCAAGTAACGATACTTTCTCTTTACTTTTCTCTCTCATCTTTTTATTATTTTTTTAATAAAAGTAACTACATGAGTAACCCCCACTACAAATGCCCTTAGAAATCAGGCTCCACTCCAAAAAAAGGGACTCTCGAGAGGTTTTGACCGATCATAATTCACAACGTAACATGCAGTTTAATATTTTTAAATTTTAACCACATGGTGGTGGGTTAGTGGTTCCCATCTGGTTGGAAGAGTTGCCCTGTTGGTCCAGGCCAGGGATCAATTCTCCCCAGATGCGGAATTGCTATTCATTTACTATGTGGCCACATGGATATGGGCCTTTGCTTACGGCCCATTTGAATACCCGGAGAGAGGGTCTGTCCGTGGGCTGCACCTCCTCCAGGGATTAGTCGGGCCCCTCCATAGACCTAGGGATTTACCCTGAGTTATAAAAAAAAAAAAAAAAAAA
>NC_025704.1:12959442-12970206 GCF_000633955.1 Camelina sativa
AAAAAAAAAAAAAAAAAAAAAAAAGCAGTGTACTTAACGACGCAACACTATCCGTCTCACAAAAACTATTGCTTGCACTTTTCACAAATACATATTAAAAAAGTATTATTAAAACTTTCTATCATACATTCATACTCCTAATTCCTAAAGACAATTATTGATTCTTGCCTTCTTGGGATCAATGTCTATCATGTCCCTTACTCCCTACCGCCCCTTTTAACCAGTTATGTTTTTGTAACAAACCCAAAAGATAAGCAAAATCTAAGACCCTTGAAGGTCCGTTATTGAGTTTGTCACTTAGCTACTACTCTTAGGATCTTAATAATAACTGCAGTCAGGACAGCCAAATCCGTCTGTAGTTTAAACCACTCTATTTTTAAGACGGATAATAAATCGCTGCGCATTAATTCTATTTGTATGTAAAAGCAGTCCGCAGTTGGTCCGCCGCGGTTTTATCTCTGGTTTTTTTTTTACCGCACCACTACAGATTACGTTTAATGAATAGTAAATAAAAAGTGATCTAATTTACATATAGATTTGTTTGCTCCAACCGTTCTAACCATCACACCGTAACACTCTTACCCACAAGGCCACAACTCTAATAATATCAATTATCAAACTATTAAAATAAAACAAAAATTTCCACAACTTCTTTAAGTCTATGTACTAAATATGGACCCATAACGTGTCACCAAGTGGAAGAAGATCATATCGATGATCCAATCCTATCCTGTTCCTCCTTTTAAAAAAGACAGGACATGACATTGTGAGACCCACACCACAAACCATTGTTCTTAAATGGTCCCGCCAAGTCGCCAACTGAATCAAATCTAAAACCGAGGGTTACCTATGTTATTAAATATTGACCAAATAACTCTTACATAACCCTCCTTTTTCATTCATATTTGTAGCTTTTTATTATAAAAATGATGGTTTAAGACTTTTATTTGCATAATACAAAAAAGAAAAAGATATTTTAACAAAAGTCCAACCAAAAATCTCTGTACTTCAATCCATCCTAAGGCCATAAACACTATTCTAAAATTTTCTCATTTCTTTACTAGATTACAGAAATTTTTATAAATATTTTACATAACCTAGTGGAATATTATTTTGTATATATTTTTTCAGGTAGGAGATTTTTATATATTAAGTATGTTCCTTTAATTATATTTACCAAAATATTATGTTCCTTAAATTATATATACCAAAAATAAGAGAGTCATAATTTCATAATCTATGGATTAGGCAAAGTTAAAAAATCTGGCGTGTTGCCGAGTCATCTCACTCATCTTCATATATAAACAAATCTCTACCTGATTGCTTTTTTCCGTCTCTGCAACTCTCTCAACTTGATTCTCTCTGATTTATTTAACAAACATATACATATCTATTTACATTTGGTTCTTCAAAACTACGTTTCTTTATCAATCTTTCGTTAGTCTCCACAAGTCTCTTTTCAAATCTCGAATTGGGTTTGATTTGAAAGTAGGAAAGATTAAAACTTTGAAGTAAAAAACATGGAGATGGGTTTCCAGGAAAATGAACAAAATCAAGAATTTGGTTCTCAGGTTGCGAATCTTATGGAGATTGGATCTGGGCATTACGGGTAAAGACCAACCATTTATTTTTAATTTTCAATTTTATTATTTGGGGTAACGAAAAAGCTAAAGTTTCAACCTTTAGTTGAATTTTGATGATCCCATGTTTTGTGTGTGTGTGTGTGTGTGTGTGTGTTCAGGTGCTCACATTATAGAAGACGATGTAAGATTAGAGCACCATGTTGTGATGAGGTTTTTGATTGTAGACATTGTCACAACGAAGCTAAGGTATAAAACTTATGTGTCTGTGTTTTGTGAAGAACAAGTTTTGGTTATAGAGCGAAGGTTATAATATAGAACTAATGTGTTTGTTTGTTTCAATAGGATTCTCTTCACATTGAACAGATGCATAGACATGAACTTCCACGACATGAAGTTTCAAAGGTTTTGAAAAATTCTGAATATTTTGATTATGTTTTGTTCATTGTGATAGCAATATGTATTGATCTTGATTTGTGTTTTTTCAGGTGGTATGCTCACTCTGTGAGACAGAACAAGAAGTGAGTATCTATCCACATTTTGATATTCGTGTATATAACATGTTTCTTGATGCTGAACTCTGGTTGTTTTCTTTAGGTTCAGCAAAATTGCTCCAATTGTGGTGTATGTATGGGGAAGTACTTCTGCTCAAAATGCAAATTCTTTGACGATGATGTAAGTTTTGTAATCGAGTTATCGCCCTTTTTTAGCTGGAATTTGTAGTAATGAGACTCAGATTGGTTGTTTCAGCTTTCCAAGAAGCAATATCATTGCGATGAGTGTGGGATTTGCCGGTATATATTCACTTTTAAACTGGCATTGTAATTTGTGCTTACTAATTCAAACTTGCGAAGTTGATATGTAATCTCATGATGTTGTGTTCAATAGGACTGGAGGAGAAGAAAACTTCTTCCATTGCAAAAGATGTCGTAAGAGACTACAAAACCTCACATGCTTGTTTCCACTAATTCTTGCGTCTTTCGTTGTTTGGAGATCTTATTTTTTATCCTTGAAACAGGATGTTGCTACTCCAAGGTTATGGAGGACAAGCACCGATGTGTCGAAGGCGCAATGCATCACAATTGCCCTGTTTGTTTCGAGGTACAAGAGTAAAACCCACCCCATTTCTTAGTGTAACTTAATGGTATCCTGATTTGGTTTTATTTTGTTCTCAGTATCTGTTTGACTCCACAAGAGATATCACTGTCCTGCAATGTGGTCATACTATGCATTTAGAATGCACGAAAGATATGGGGCTGCATAACCGGTAAAAAGACCTCTCAAGTCTTTATGCAGCCAATAAAAGGAAGTCATTAATAAACAAGAATTAAAACTTTTCTTGATGAATTGTGTAGATACACATGCCCTGTATGCTCCAAATCCATATGTGACATGTCCAATTTGTGGAAGAAACTTGATGAAGAGGTAAGACTCCATAATCTAATGTTTCAATCTCTTGTATGGTCTTTTAATGTTTATTAAGTTTTTTTACATTCAAATTTTGCAGGTTGCCGCATACCCAATGCCAAAACTGTATGAGAATAAGATGGTAAACGAAATATAATTCCATATCATGTTCTTGCTTGTGTTTGTGTATGTGCACATTCTGATTTGGACTTGATGTACTGAATCAGGTATGGATTCTTTGCAATGACTGCAGCGCAAACACTAACGTTCGGTTTCATTTTATCGCGCATAAATGCAGTAGCTGCGGTTCCTACAACACGAAACAGACGCAGAGAGGCTCTGATAGTCACTCTTGCTCTTCTGGAGTGTCTCAGGTTGTTGGTTCGACCGGTTAATTCTTTAACCAGTGCTAGTCTTGGTATCTAAATTTCTCAAGAGAGAGATTATTTGTATTTTCGTAACTATATAGTATCAGTCAATCAATGCATCTGGTTGTTTATATCAGCACAAAATTCAAAAGCTGCTTTGAGCCTATCCAACTCGCAAGTCTAAACGATCCAAAGATAAGTTTGGATCCAATATTTCATAGCCACTAACATAGCCCAAAATAAGTTGTACAATATTTACTATTTTTATCACTCAATATTTATGGGACAGGGGAGAATCTTTAAAAGGAACTTTTGAGAACATTTCTCGGACACTAATCGTGTACTAACTATATGCATGTAATTGACATCATTCTGACACATGAGCATAATATTTTCTACGTGTTTGTTAATAACGTACTCGTTTGTACTGATCAAGTGAAGCTAAAGAACCTAACGTGTTGTGGTTATAGTCGGACATAATTATTTATTGCCTAAAATTCCAAAAGCAATCAAGCTGTAAAACAAGAGTTATGCTGAGCAGTGTTAAATCTGTGAAGCAAATCCAAAATATGGAAATGGAAGAGTATTTTTACAAGGTTTTGAATATGAGTTGTGTGGTTATTGTGGTGTTGTTCCTTACAATGGTTGTGACCAAACTCATCACATCCTTACCTTCCAAGAAGAAGAAGAGTGTTCGTGTCCCTCCCGTTCTTCAAGCGTGGCCTCCTTTGATCGGAACTCTTATCCGCTTCATGAAAGGTCCAATCTCGATGCTAAGAGAGGAATATCCTAAGCTTGGAAGTGTTTTCACGGTGAAGCTTCTTCACAAGAACATAACATTTTTGATTGGTCCTGAAGTGTCGGAGCATTTCTTCAACGCTTTTGAATCGGAACTTAGCCAGAAAGAAGTTTACAGATTCAACGTGCCTACTTTTGGCCCCGGAGTTGTGTTTGATGCTGATTATCCCATCCGGATGGAGCAGGTTCGGTTCTTCGCTGATGCTCTCAAAATCAATAACTTAAGAGGTTATGTCGATCCCATGGTTAGAGAAGCTGCGGTAATTACCCTTACATATAACATAAAACTTTGATACAAATTCTAACATTTAAAATTAATTTTTTTTTAAGTGGTGCTAAAATTAATAGAGTGCAATGATTAATTAATTCTAAATACAATTTTCTTTGAAAAAAAATCTTATTTATCTTTGTTTGTTCTCAAAAACAAAATAGTTAGATAGTTCAGTGCATGGTCAAAGTCCCGATCACCTCTGATTAAAAAAAAAACAAATAATTAGTCGGAATTTGATAAGGGATTCTAAAACAAATATATATTATTGTTTTTGTTTGGTTTGCAAAATTTGAATAGATATATTTCTGAAACCCTTGTACATTGATCTTGTCAGGATTACTTTTCAAAACGGGGAGAGAGTGGTGAAGTGGACCTAAGTGTTGAGCTAGAGCGTCTCATCATCTTAACACCAAGTAGATGTCTTCTAGGTCGAGAAGTCCGTGAACAACTGTTTGATGATGTCTCTGCACTGTTCCACGAACTTGACAATGGAATGCTTCCCATTAGTGTTCTCTTCCCGTACCTTCCCATTCCAGCTCATCGCTGTCGCGACCGCGCCACAGCAAAGCTTGCACAAATCTTTTCCAAAATCATAGCATCTAGAAAACGTTCTGGTGAGTGGTGACAAATCAGAGCACGACATGCTACAATGTTTCATCGACTCAAAGTACAAAGACGGTAGAGAAACAACTGAATCTGAGGTCACTGGCTTGCTCATTGCTGCCTTGTTTGCTGGCCAACACACAAGCGCTATCACTTCAACATGGACCGGTGCTTATCTCATGCGAGACAAACGCTACTTATTAGCCGCAAATTAAGGACGAGCAGAAGAAACTGATTGAAAAACATGGGGACAAGATCAATTATGATATCTTATCTGAAATGGATGTTCTGTTTAGATGCATCAAAGAAGGTTTAAGGCTTCACCCTCCACTGATCATGTTGATGAGAGCCTCACATAGTGATTTCAATGTGACAACTCGAGAAGGAAAAACATATGAGATCAACCAAGTCGCCTTGGTCCAGTGGTAAGGGAGAAAAGTCCCGTCACCTGGGTTCGAGTAACATTAGCTACGGGGGTTCGAATTTTAACATGGTTTCCCCGGTTCCAAGAGATTAGTCTTTGGGCCTAGGAAGCCTTTAGGATAACTCCTGAGTTATTAAAAAAAAAAAAAAAAAAAAAAAAAAAAAAAAAAAAAAAAAAAACAAATGAGATCCCAAAGGGTCATATTGTCGCAACCTCGCCTGTATTCGCCAACCGTTTATAAAGATCCAGACAATTTCGATCCCGGTAGATTCTCACCGGGTAGAGAAGAAGACAAATTAGCTGGTCCATTCTCATACATCTCCTTGGGAGCAGGTAGGCACGAGTGTCTTGGTGGACCTTTTGCGTACATGCAAATCAAAGCCATATGGAGTCACTTGTTGAGAAACTTTGACCTTGAGTTAGTGTCACCTTTTCCTGAGACTGAATGGAATGCTATGGTTGTTGGAGTTATAGGGAACGTGATCGTCCGTTATAAGCGTCTCCACGTCACTTAAAAACTTTAATACACCCACTTGGTTTGGTTTTCTCCTTTGTGTCTTGTCCTTCCCTAGTTTTAGTTTGTAGTGTTGGTTGTTTGATACTTGCTTGCTTCACTGTAGTCTGTTTTCCTTCTTTTGGCTCTTTTTTGAAGGTAAGAAAAATGAGTTGTATATTACTTCACTGTTTTAGTTCTGTGCCTCTTGAGTCTTGACTCATGTTTCAAGATATAAATAACAAACGAGTTGTATGTTTTTCTTGAAGTTGTATTTTTTTTTCTTCTAAAGAATTGAGTCGTATACATCACTATTTTGATTCTAATATACTGAAAAAGGTAAATCAATCCATGAGTGGACTATTTATTTTTTAACACTCGTAGACTTATGTGTTACATGGACAAGAAGATCCGGCTCTAGATCTTCGGGACCTACCCGAACCGACAAAGAAATGGCTTTTAGACCTTTTGGTTGTTGGGCTTACCAACGACTTCTCACCCATTTACCCCCAAAAACAAAAACAATTAAATCCTTCAAACACAAGTGCCGCAAGATAAACCTATTTTAATTACTATAGAAAATCCATTATGAAGACAAGAACATAACATCACAGTAGAGAATCACATAATACATTTAGATTTAACATAAATCATCCCCAACTGATTGTAGAGGGAAAAATCATAGAATACAAAAGAAACCCCTATTCTAGTTTCACAACCATGGAGCCAAAACATGAATGAGAAATTGGGGTTTTGGGTTTGAGACCCCAACAAAAAGAAAGAAAAAACAACCACAAGCATAACTGGAGAAAGAAGTAAAATAGCAAACTCTCTCACATAGTATTCACTCTCATTTAGTTAGAGTTAAACCAGGGGAGTTTTTTTTTCTTACTTTCTCAGCACTCTAAATCTAAACCCTAAATGGATCAGACTCTGTCTCCCACAATGGAGCATAACAAAAAGCCCTAATGTACAAAAGATCACTTTCACTTGAACCCTAGAAGTGAGATTAATCCTGGAATTGACCTATGTAATGGTATATTAGATGACTATTAGTACTACTTGAGCAAGAATAAAGATCAGTATCCAGAATTTGTTTTGAGCTCCCGGTCAGTGGAGAAGAACTTTCTGATACTTAGCTTCTGAATAGGATCCATCTGAGAAAACTCTTTTCCTGTTGAACTTGCCACAACCATTGTTGACAATTGGGCATTGGACTGTAACTGGAGGGATCTCGAAGGTCTTAAGAGGCGGTGGTGGGTGGCGCCATTGAGGTAATGGACCGGCTAAGAGGAGTGTCTGAAGTAATGGCCCTGCCTTTATAACAGCTTGTAAGAGCTTACCCTTTTCAGGCAATGGCTTGTCTGGAAACAATGGATCCATAATAATCTCAGTTCCTGAAACTTCTTCAAGCTGAGATGGTGGTGGGTTCATGATATGATCAGTGGGTGACATAATGCTCTCCTCACAATCCGAGGATGAGAAGCTCTTGTTGGATCCTAGTTGTTGAAGCTGAACTTGTTCGTCTTCAATGCTTGAAGCTCCAGATGAAGGAGGAGTTATGTGTTTTTGTTGCTGAAGTGAGTGGCTGTCGAACATGAGACGCTGACATTTCTCTAGAGCTTCGTCTCTTTCTTTGATGGTTTTGGTTAAGATGTCTTTGAGATGGATCAATTGCTCATCTCTCTTTCTTATTTCATCATACGCAAACATCTTTGTTTGGTCCAGCTCTAGTGTTGTGTATAGTAGAGATTGTCTTATTTCTTCTGTTGTCTGTAAAACAAAAGTAAAACAAAAACAATCAGACACACAAAAGAAAGAAACAGAGGAAACAAAACAGAGAATACCCCATAATTTCCCAAAAATGGTGTTCATTGTCACTTGCTATGATTGAGTTTTGGTCAGAGAAGAAAGAGTAAGAAAAAATCTTTAGCCCATCAAGTAATGACTCATGATCTAGTTGAAGATTAAAACCACCTTATGCAAAATCTAGATTTATCTAAGATAGGCAAAGAATAAGAAAAAGTACACCCTCAAGAAATTAGGCAGACATAATACAAAAGCCGAATGCTTTTACTATTCACTCACTCACTAAGGTTTAAAAGAAACAAAGGAAACTCATATATATAAAGAAAAAAACAAATTTACCTTTCCCTGAGAGTAGTAAGGCCAGCCAAGAAGAGCATTGCTTTGGTTATCCATAAATTCTACTAAACTGAGCTTAGAAGATCTTTTGATTCTCTATAATAAACTGTTCGTGTGTGCGAGAGACAGAGAGTGAGAGAGAATGGATTTTAACTTGAGGAGTTAGGGAGGGAAGGACTTTATATATTAGTAAAACTTATTGGACTGCTTAAAGCACATCGAGCTTTTTCAGGTAGCTCTCTTTTGAGTTTTCTCAATAATTTTATTTAATCAACTAAAAGAATTAAATAAATAAAATGATGGCACATGATTGTATCATATCTTGCTACATTATTTCAACCAACGCCACTTTATTATTTACAACGCGCAAACTATTTTAGAAATGATTTATCACTAATATAACTATAAAATAAAGCAAAATATCTCACAACTCATATCAAGTAATTTCTAAGTGGAACAATATTAAAATCATAATATAAGTGGGTGTATCTCTTTTTAATATATAGTTTTTTCTTTTCTTTTCTTCTTCTTTTGCCGGAAGTATTTGGTGGAAGACCTTAGACCAAGATCGTAGTTTACTGACTTTGGTCTCACTCACTCACATTATAGTCTCAACTCTTTAAAAGTCTTTTGTTTTCTTCTTCGGTTTTCTTGGGATGTGCAACACCACTTCTTGTCTTTATCCAAGAAAATTCGAGTAGCACCGAAAAGAGCGGGAACGAATGCTTCTTCAAACACCATTTTTTCTTTTCGATTTTGTGTATATAAATCAAAGAAGCATATATATAGTCAATGAGAAGTGGATTCCAGGGTCAGCAAAAGAGGCAGGTAACCAAACTTTTCCCACCAAAATATTGAGAAAAGTTTATATGGAATCCCTTTTTCAATTATTAAACCGATCACTACTCGTGGAAAAAAAGAAGAGAAAACAAAAAAGTTCTCACTACTCACATCCTCGTTACCAAATGTCACGTGAAAATAACAATCTAAACAGCTCAGTTTCTCTTCTTTTTTCAGTGGATAATAACATCGCTAGATTATAGCCAGAAGCAAAAATGTATCTATCGTTGTTTACTGATATTATATAGTTAGTGTAAGATCTATGATCAATCAGTGTTTATAGCGGGGTACGATCAAGTGTATATCTTGTGTATTATCAACGTATAGTTGACAAAAATTAAAGTTGAGGTAAGAACGTACAATACGAGACAAAACAAATATTCAGTAACTTTTTTTTTAGCTAATGATGAATTATTTTCTAAACGAATTAGTCTATATAATTTTCATTTTGGACTGAGCATAGTTTTATACCATGCATGTGTTAAAAGAAAACCTCGTAAAATGACTAATAGGGTGGCGCAAAATCAATTTTAATTTCTTGGGCAAAACTTTATGATCAGTATTCTTAAATACTTTGTTTAAAATGATTTGTTGACTTTTACTGCAAGTGGAAGTAAAGCAAGGAAAGTAAATCTCCATATTTGGTTCGCTGGGCATGTGTTAAGTGATGATCAGGATTGTGATATTCCTAATATTTTTATATATGTACTAATTATATATAATAATGCCATCCATTAAAAAGAGTGTAAAGGAATAATACTCCCCTTCAACAATTAATATGCAGATGAAAATATATATCCAAAAAGAAAAAGAAAAAAAAAAGTGTTTCCAATAGTAAAAGTAGGGAGACAAGAGTTATCATTTCATGGTCTCTTTCACCAACATCAATAATCTAAGAGCATGTCAAGCACAACTTTGTATATCTTCTTTTCTTTTTATGTTAAGAGCTTTTCACTTTCGTCTGCTTCGGTTTCTTGTGTGAATTCTTCACGTACAAAAATATCTAATGTGAAGCTTCTTGATTCGGTATACTTACTCACGATTTTGCAGTCTAGCTCCAAAACTATACGATGCATAAATCGCACTCGCATAAAAAAAAAACTCAATTCATTAATATATATGAGCCAAAAGTTGTTTAGTCTATGAATCAAACTCAACTTAGTTGTGCGACCAAAAAAGGTCCTAAACTTCAAAAGAAAAAACTCTTGAGCAGGCGGAACCAATTTTAATCAAGGGGTTATTGTTCAAATGGGTCTTTGTCCCACAAAAAGTTTGAAATAGAGCATTTCTGTCCGTGCTTACGGATTTAGGCCTTTTTGTTACGTGAAATGACGATTGTACCTTTTTTTTTTCTTTTTCGTGCTCTGCATCATCTTCATCGCTCCCGATTAACAATACATCTCCGCTGCCAAAATTATCTCCTCCAATAAACCCAAGGGATTCAATTGATTGTCTTTTGAAAAAAAATCTAAACCCTAAATGGATAATATATAGTGAATCCAAGGGATATAATTTTAAACAACTATTGAATATGTCTGAGTAGTTTGCTTGTTAGGTTTAGGGTTTTCACAGAGATTTTATGAATTATTAGATCTGATTATTTAGGATTCTTTATCTTGCTAGATCTTCATCTTAGGTTGTTCTTCATATTAATCCTTGATTGGCCATCTAGAATTAATACCTTAGGAAAATAAATTGATATGAGAATATAATTGTTTTCCTGATAAAACCTTTTGATGAGCAAAATTATTTTCTGCAAAGAGATTTGATTTAATAATTTTGTGAACAATCTAAACCTGATTTTATTGCTGATTTTTAACCTAGAATTTTACAAA
>NC_025704.1:12972017-12979131 GCF_000633955.1 Camelina sativa
GAAGCTTTCAAGGCAGCTTGGGTGAGATTCAAAGCTTATCAGAGGGACTGTCCACACCATGGTTTTTCAAGGGTACAACTGTTGAGTATCTTCTGCAGAGGGTGTGACTGGAAGTATCAGTTAGCTTTGGATGCTGCAAGTCATGGGAATTTTAAGACAAGAATGCCAGAAGATGCTGAAGTTTTGATTGAGAATTTGGCTTCTAGCAATAGCACTAAGGGAGCAGATGCTGAAAGGAAGAGATTGCATGGANACAGGCTGTAGTGAACCAGCAAGTTGGTGTCGTTGATGATCCGAACCTTGGTGTCGATCGACACCAACCAGGTGGCATCAATCGACACCCACCTGNTAAGAAATCTGTTCATTTTGCTACTGAGGTTGAGACATATGAGCCAGAACCTGATCAAGGACACCAAGAGGAAGATGTGAACTATGTGTATGGNCGGGACTTGATCAGGACCATTGCTGACTACAATCGTGCTGATCTGGTGTATGAGAACCGGTCTGCTATTGTTCCTCCTCCATTCCAGAGGAACGATTTTGAGTTGAAACCTGCGTACTTTCAACTAGTTGGGCAGAGACCTTTCTCTGCTTTGCCCAATGAGAAGCCTCTGGACCATATTGAGCATTTTGAGGATCTTGTGACCAGTATCAAGGCTAATGGAGTGACTGAGGACTTCATATTCTGCAAGCTCTTCCCATACTCACTTGCAGGAGAGGCATCTCAGTGGTTGAAGCAGTTGCCAGCTGGATCTTTGACATCTTGGCAAAAAGTCAAAGTGGCTTTCCTAAACCATTTCTATGATGATGCAATGTCAGATGAGTTGAGAGTCAAGTTATCCACTTTCAAGCAAAGACCAGAGGAAGCTTTCAAGGCAGCTTGGGTGAGATTCAAAGCTTATCAGAGGGACTGTCCACACCATGGTTTTTCAAGGGTACAACTGTTGAGTATCTTCTTCAGAGGGTGTGACTGGAAGTATCAGTTAGCTTTGGATGCTGCAAGTCATGGGAATTTTAAGACAAAAATGCCAGAAGATGTTGAAGTTTTGATTGAGAATTTGGCTTCTAGCAATAGCACTAAGGGAGCAGATGCTGAAAGGAAGAGATTGCATGGAGGATTTGATTCAAACCAGTTAGCTTCTGTTAATGCTAAGCTGGATTCAGTGCATAATCTCCTTATGGGAAAGAAATCTGTTCATTTTGCTGCTGAGGTTGAGACATATGAGCCAGAACCTGATCAAGGACACCAGGAGGAAGATGTGAACTATGTGTATGGGAATCAGGGACAGCGGTTTGGAACTCAGCAAGGCAATAGGCCTTACAGTGGGAACTCTTCAGGCTACACTTCCAAGCCAGAGTATCAGCAGCAACAACAGAACAATGGCTCTACAAGGACATATGGGAACTCATCTTATCAGTCTCCACCTCCTAAGAATTCTTCAGAGAGTAGAATGGAGGCCATGCTTGAGCAGCTTCTACAAGGACAAGAGAATCTGACAGTGACATTCAATGGAAAGATTGACAATGTCTACACTGAGTTGAATGGGAAGATAGAAGCATTAAATGTTCATGTTAAGAAGCTGGAGGTTCAAGTTGCACAGACTGCTGGGTCTGTAAAACGGCAAGAGAATTATCTTCCAGCAAGAACTGAGTCAAACCCCAGACATGCTTGCAATGCCATATCAGTGAGAGATGAAGATGCTGTTGAAATTGCTTCTGCCGAACTGGGTGAAAAATCGGCCAATCTCTCGGTTTCAGATGATGGTGTCGATCGACACCACCTAGGTATCGATCGACACTCATCTCAGACGGAACCAGAAGCTGCAAAATCTCAGGTTCCAACAGTTGAGAGGATCTACAAGCCAAAGGTTCCTTTTCCCAAGCCAAGAAAGTCTAAGCAAGAGATGGAGGATGCTAGATGCAAGGCAATGATGGACAAGGTGATGATTGAGATGCCATTGATTGATGCAGTAAAGCTTTCACCACCTTTTAAGCGGTATGTAAGGAGAATGGTATCCAATGGTTTGAGCCCTGAAGAAGGAGCACTTCTTACAAAAGATGTCAGTGCAATTCTGTTGAACCAGCCTGTACAGCAGAAGAAAGAGAAGAAGCAGGAGGTGGTTGTCTCTAAGGAAGTGAGTGCAATCATTCAATGTAAGACTGCTAAGAAGTTACCAGATCCTGGAAGCTTTGTACTTGATTGCTCTATCTCCACAGGAAGGTTTGCACACTCACTTTGTGACCTTGGTTCTAGCATCAACTTGATGCCACATTCTGTTGCTGTGAGACTTGGGATGACAGAATTCAAGCCAACTCAGATTTCTCTAATCCTAGCTGATCGCTCCCGAAGAATTCCTGAAGGTGTTTTAGAGGATATTCCAGTTAAGGTTGGCAACTTCATGATTCCTACTGACTTTGTGGTGCTGAAGTATGATCAAGAGCCTAAAGATCCTCTCATCTTAGGAAGATCTTTCTTGGCTACAGCTGGTGCAATCATAGATGTGCAGAAGGGGCACATAGCACTGAATGTGGATGGATTGAGTATGAATTTTGAGATGGATAAGCTGAGGAGGGCTCCTACTATTGATGGACAGACTTTTTCTCTTGAAAAAGTTTCTGCAACACGAGCATCAGGCTCAGTGTCGATCGATGCCACCAAGATGGTATCGATCGACACCCCTCCACGACCGCGACAATGCTTGTCCAAAACTGATGCTCCAAGTCAGAAACATGTTCCCAAACAGAAGAGTCATCAATCCACACTCCAAAGCCCTCAGGTAAGGCAAAGGTACACCTCTCCTTCTCCTAAACTTCCTCCTATCATCAACAAGAATTTCAAAGAGAGAAAAACTGTTTTGCAGTTAACCAAGCCATGAGATTATCGTAGAGCGCTTGTTTCTTCTGTTGATGATTTTGCAGGACATAAGAGAGGCAAACCAATCCCTAAATCCTGCCCTGGTCCCGTTCCTCAAATCCTTGGCAGACTTCATGCACCTAAAGCTTATACACCACCTTGGATGAAGAGGACTTCAATGCCATGTTTTGCTCCTACGGATGTCTGAGCTCCAACACAGTCAAGCTAATGACTGAAAACAAGCGCTTAGTGGGAGGCAACCCACTGGTAGGTTTTTCTTTTTCTTTTGATTTTGATTTTTATTTATTTTATTTTTATTTTTGCTTTCCTCTTACTTGATAACACTGGGGACAGTGTTGTTTAAGTCTGGGGGAGGTTAGTTACTAACTATGTTTTCTGTTTTTGAGTTTCAGTTGTGTCAGTCAAAACCATAAAGTTTGAGTCAAATTTTTCAAAATTTTTCTTTTTGTCTTTGGGAATTATGATCTTGACTAATGATTTCTCTTATTTGGCTAACACTCTAATGATTATTTGTTTATGCTTGATCTCAGAACTGAAGCTTAGAAAGACTATGAGCCTTATCAACAATCCTGAAAGCCCTTATTCAATGGATATCTGATTGATCTAACGTTGTCTCAACTTTTATCAGGATTTTAACCGGACTTAATCTCTTACTTTGGGGTTGGAAATCAGTGGACTAGACTTCTTCTTCAGGCCATACAAGACAGTGCAATTTTTCAAAGTATGTCTCCCCTCTCTCTTCCCTTCAGTACTTTAAAAAAAAAAAATCAGAAAAAGAGAGAATAAAAGATGAGATGATTTTGATCAGTTTAGAGAGGTAGGTAAATTACCAGTGACCTCATTATTCTACTCTTGAGTCAAATGATCACACAAAGCTTGGAAGCGAGGGGTAGGTAAATTACCGATGACCCCGGTATTCGCTTACACCTTTGATTAAGAAAAAAAAAAAAAAAGAAGAAAAAATAATGGAAGTGAGAAAAGGGAGAGGAAAGGAGATGTAAGAAGAATGTCTTGGCCTGAAGAGAGTCCATATGCCACTGATCAATACACCCAAGGTAAGAATTCACCTTATTTGTGCTTTAATATTGACTAATGAGATGACAATGGAGATTTCAGAGATTCCAAAGGATTGTGGGATTTGAGTAAGGAATGTTGATGCTTATCATGGTTGAGTATAAGAAGTAAGTTCTTGAGTCAGGTAAATGAAGAGTGTAAATAAGAATCATCATGCAGTTGAGTGAGTTCCCTGTTTTCAAACCTCTTTCACATGTCTAAGCTTATGTTTTGCTTGAGGGCAAGCAAAGGCTAAGTCTGGGGGAGTTGATATATCATGGTTTTTGTGGTTTTTAACCATGATATAAAGAGTCTTTTAGTGTCTTTTCATTTGTTTCTAGATTGTTTTTGAGTCTTTACAGGTTTTTAGCATGAAAGGAGCAAAATGGAGCAATTTGGATGTTTTGGAGCATAAATCTTGAAGAATCAATTTGGTCTCGGATGAAAGCAGGAGCATCGACCGACACCAAGATAGGAGGCATCGATCGACACTCATCTCTGCCGACTCAAGACCCAAGTTTTGGAAAATTTACAAATCTGCCCCAAAGTTTTCCATATTTGCAACATAAGTCCCTGACGTGTTTTAGGACATATAAATAGTGTTTTTAGGTTTTCCAAACCCTTAAGATTTATTCTATCAAGTTTTATTTTTCCTGCAACCCGGTGAGATTTTGAGAGCTTTGGAGAGAGAGAGAGATCTGCTTTGAGAGAAGAATTCTTAAACTCCTTCCTTACTCTTTTAATTTCAATTGCTTATTATTCAGAATCATGTCTTGTTCTTCTTTGATTATGTCTGAGTAGTTTGCTTGTTAGGTTTAGGGTTTTTCACAGGGATTTTATGAATTATTAGATCTGTTTATTTAGGATTCTTTATCTTGCTAGATCTTCATCTTAGGTTGTTCTTCATATTAATCCTTGATTGATCACCTAGAATTAATACTTTAGGAAAATAAATTGATATGAGAATATAATTGATTTTCCTGATAAAACCTTTTGATGACCAAAATTATTTCTTGCAAAGAGATTTGATTTAATAATTTTGTGAACAATCTAAACCTGATTTTATTGCTGATTTTTAACCTAGAATTTTACAAAGAGATTTGGATTTTCTGGTTTTAAATTTAGATATTATTTGCAGTGAGAACTGATTTAATTTACAAAAGTGTTTAGAGTTCTAGATCTGTTCTTAATTGTTTGAATCCTAATTTATTGATTTATTTAATATTTCATAATTTCCTGAGAAATTCCCTAGGCCTAGCTTTTTGATCTTCTGAATTTACAACAGCTTTATTTAATATTTTGCATTGCTATTTTAATTTTAATCAATTTGTTTAGCATAATTATAAAACTCTATAATTTGTTGTGTAGTCTTGAGTCCTTGTGGAATTCGACCCCTAAGTACTGCATTGATCTCTTAATTTGAGAGAGTAGCTCTAGGGTTTAATTTGAGCATATCAGGGAGCGACTATTTAGCCATAGCGGTGGAGACGGCAAAGGAGTAGATCGGAGACGATGACATAGAAGAGGTTTGCCTCAAGAGAAATGTTCAATTTTTCTCGTTCAAAAGATTTTTTGTTGGGTTCCAAACAAATATGAATAAACAATATAAAAAATGTCACAATAGCTCTAGCTTCGTGGAGTCTCCATCTCAAATCTGAACTCATGATTCATAACCATTAAAAGCAAAAAACGAAAGCTCTATACATCAATCCCAATTTCTTCAATCTCAAACCAAAAATACATCAAACCACCTTCGCGAATTGATCACACACATAAAAGTAAAAATAGATATTTTTTCTAGGTTCTCTGCTTCCGCCATCGCTGACTAATATACTCAATTCGATTGATGAAAATTAAACCCTAAGAAAACTAGTAATTGGTGAACCCAAAGAAAAATAGTTAAACAAACTATGCAATTTTTTGTTTTAAAGTTTCAGAAGGTTTTAACTTTTCAAGTTTCTCGTCTCCGTCTATTTCATTCTTCAACAACCACAATCATCATAATTAATAGATTTGCACCTCGATAACAGATTTATATTGCCGAATCAATGCATAAGTTTTCTTTTTTTGTTTAATCTTCATATTCAGAAGATTCAAAATGGAGATGTATGTGTTTGTTGAAGTTGTTCATCACAGAAGAAAGAGAGAACAGAGAAGACTGCGGTGGAGATCGAAGCGTTTGAGTTCAGCTTTTAGAGGGCAATGTCGTCATTTTAGTGCAAAATAAATACCTAAATCTGTAAGTACGGGAAAAAAGTCCTAATTAGACAATACCCATGGAAATAAATGCTTATCTCATAATTAACTCTTTTTATCAACTAAACCTACTAAATGTGATTTTATTTATTTAGATATTTACTAATATATATATATATATATATATGTATGTTTCTTTTAAATCGTAAATGTTTTTTTTGGTGCAAATTGTAAATGTTAAGATAATAAAAACTGCCGGAAAAAAAAAAGATAATAAAAACTAGTCTGTAACTTTCGGTAACTTTTCATGGTGTTCAACTGTTAATATGGACTAATCTTAGTATATTGACAATTAGTTTTGAGTTATAAATAAACACACATTGGCAGTTATTGATGTGAAACTTTAATATGTTACTTCATAAATCATGAGTCTCTCTAGTATATATGGTTATGAATGTGATGACCCACAATATTTAATGTCTATTAATGCCTTGTGAATATGATCGTGTTGGCAATTTTCACAACAAATATAATTCAGGATAAGAGCTAATTATACGAAGCCACAAACATGGGAGCTATCCATAAATGCACGGGACATGCTTTGCTTCCATTCTTCAGTATCATTATGAATGGAACAAGTTTGTGTGCGTATTAGTTTTATCCTATTTATTAAGATCCTTAAATTCCATATTAAGGGAAACTAGATTGCTTATTTTGTCGGCCAATAATTCAATTCCTCATGATAGTCTTAATGAATCGATGCATCAATTGGTATAGAGAAAGTAAGAAACAAGCAATTCAAATTTACCGTTGTGGCAGTTTAAAAAAAGATTCAATAGTCCATATATACCTTTATGGCAATCTCACATATATGATGATCGTTCACCGCATCATAATACCTATTAATATTCCTAAAATAGCATATTTAACCTCTACCATGCAAAACCACAATAGATGATTGTTTAAGCTGAATCTGTCAAGTCTGTCAAC
>NC_025704.1:12979585-13002461 GCF_000633955.1 Camelina sativa
ATGAATGGAACAAGTTTGTGTGCGTATTAGTTTTATCCTATTTATTAAGATCCTTAAATTCCATATTAAGGGAAACTAGATTGCTTATTTTGTCGGCCAATAATTCAATTCCTCATGATAGTCTTAATGAATCGATGCATCAATTGGTATAGAGAAAGTAAGAAACAAGCAATTCAAATTTACCGTTGTGGCAGTTTAAAAAAAGATTCAATAGTCCATATATACCTTTATGGCAATCTCACATATATGATGATCGTTCACCGCATCATAATACCTATTAATATTCCTAAAATAGCATATTTAACCTCTACCATGCAAAACCACAATAGATGATTGTTTAAGCTGAATCTGTCAAGTCTGTCAACAGAAAATGAGAATCTAGAATCTCTTCCATTAAAAATTAATGTTCGCCCATACTATATATTATTTTTAATTCAAAACCAATTGAAAATAAATATACACATGTCATTATATCATTTAATAATTTAAGTTTTCTTTTTTACTTTTTATATTTAAGGCATGTATAGTTATGTCTATTGATTCTTGTACAGTTTTGTATGTGTTAAAGTCTGCGACTCTGTGATATTACACCAGTGCCGTGCTTATAGGCAAGAGGAAAGGGCAATTGCCCTCAGCCACTAAAATTTAAAAATTTGTTAGGCCACATTTTTTTCCTATTTAGGCTTTATGTATATTTATATTCATAAGATAAATGTCTATGTAAAAGTGGGTTTTTTTTAGAAGCCCATAACAATATTTATAAATCTAATATATAAGGAAATTTTTACACTTGTTTTATACTCTAAATCTAATATAATAATAATACTAATGGAAGATAATTAAGAATAAAAAAAACTATTTGTAGGGTTTAAGAATTCTGAACACTTGTCAATTGATAACCTATTCACCGTGCTGTCTACTCGTTTCACAAACTTTTTTTGCTGTACTTTCATTATTCATAAGAGTTTTTGTGTTCTTTAGTTCTTGTTGGCGTTGTCTTTCGCAGGTATGTTTGATTTTTTTTTTTCTGTTTTCAACTCTGTTTCTCAAGTCTGATTTCGTTGGACATCTAACTATGTTTTATTATAAATTTCAGAAGATGCCTCCGGTACCAACAAGAAGACACACCCCAGGATGGGACAAAACAATAAAGAAAAGAAAAGAGGATGAGTTCATAAAGACTCAACAGAATTCTATGCTAAAGTTTGTGAAAAGAACTAAAATTGGTGGTGATAAATCTGGTGGAAACGAGCATGTTAATACTTCTGTTGATGGTGGGTCTGATGATAATGTGGCTGATCAGCTAGATGGTGAGAATTTGAACGAGGTAGAAGATGAGAATTTGAATGAGCAACAAGATGAGAATGTGGATACGAAAGCACAAGAGGATGAGAACATAGATGCAGGAGGTGATTTTAAGGAATCTCATGGAATTCCTGATATTTGTGATCCAGCTAATTGGGGGAAAATTGATCAGCAATGGATAGATATTATGGTTAAAAAAGGACCTGGACCAAGACAGGAAATTCACTACCACTTTCCTAGAGAAGAGATTGGGGGTAGACATTTTTCTCATTCATATTATACAAGAGAGCTCAGTAACGGAGAAAAACAAGATAGGCGTTGGCTTGTGTATTCAAAAACATTAAACAATCTTGAAGCTTCTCTAAAGCATGGCAATCATTCAGATGTTGATGGGAATGATTTATTTTACGAACTGAAAGTTCTAAAAGAGGTTTTACCAAAAGACTACAAGAGACCTATCGAAGTGTTAGATTTTCTGAAAACAATGGAAGGTTGTTATCCTAATTCTTGGATCGCTTATCGGATATTGTTAACGGTTCAGTATCTGTTGCCACTGCAGAAAGAAGTTTTTCAAAGTTGAAGTTGATAAAATCTTACCTTCGATCAACTATGTCACAAGAAAGATTAAATTCTTTGGCTATCATATCTATAGAGAGAGAATTGGTTCGAGAGCTTGATTATGTGAGTTTGGTGAATGATATTTTAGGAAAAAAGGATAGAAAAATTGTGGCTTAGAATTTTTTTTCTTTTCTTCACCGTTGTTGTCTTTAAATTTTTTTTTTTTTGATATTTCTAATAATAAAAGCCACATTTTTCTTACCCACCCTAAGCCACAATTCGTCTTAGCACGGCACTGTATTACACTGATAGTTCTAGTATGGAAATTTTGACTTCTTGTTTTGTTATGTAACAAGCCAGTTGTTTTCCAGTCACACATAACTAGTCGACCACGATACATCACAAGTTCTTTCAAGTTTTGTTTTTCTTTTTCTTGCGTGTGCTATATATGTCATTATGTGTTCATAGAATTCTGTTGACTAATTAGCCCATTTCACAGTGGGTAGCCATGTTTAGTCGTCTCATGTTTGAAAACATGGAAAACGGAAATTGAAAAATTTAAACTAAAATATATAAAGGTTTCAGTTTTCTAAAACATGGGTAAATGCTAAACTTATGAATTGCTCTGTCTTTCTTATTGAATCATATGTCAAGATTTACATGTTTATATAGAAGAAGAAGTTGCTAAAGAATAGGAAAGAGAATATGTTTAAATAGAAGTTAAACATATCTATTGCCTTAACAATCTAGGGAGAATATACTAAACCGCCTAATACTCCCCCTCAAGATGGCGAGTGAAGATCACGAACTCCCATCTTGCGAAGTAGATAGTTAAATTGTTGTCGTCCAAGTGCTTTAGTAAGAAAATCTGCAACCTGCTCCTCCGAGAAAACATGATGAGTAGAGACTGTACCATCTTGAACCGCATCACGAACAAAATGACAATCATTTTCTATATGTTTTGTGCGTTCATGGAAGATTGGGTTAGCAGCAATGTGAAGAGCCGCTTCATTATCACATAAGAGAGCAATATGAGCAGAGTGTGTGACGCCAAAAGTGAGAAGAAGTTCCTTAAGCCACTTAATTTCGCAGAGAGCCATTGACATAGCCCTATATTCTGCTTCAGCCGAAGAACGAGATACGACCTGTTGTTTCTTCGTCTTCCAAGACACTGGAGAACCACCAAGAGAAACCACATAACCAGTTAAAGAACGCCGGGAGAAAGGACAAGTATTGTAATCAGCATCACAATAGGTGACTAGAGAAAGATTCAGGTCAGAACTTAAGAACACACCCTGTCCGGGTGTTCCTTTCAAGTATTGAACCACTCGAGTAGCAGCTTCCCAATGTTTGAGACGGGGCGTCTTCAAGAACTGTGCAAGTATGTGAACCACATAACTTAGCTCAGGTCGCATAAAGATCAAGTAAACGAGACGACCCACAAAACGGCGATATCATGCGGGATTGTCAAAGAGTGGACCATCATCTTTGCCAAGAGTGTGGTTTTGTTCGATCGGTGTATCAAACGGCTTGGAACCAGTCAAACCACATTATGAAATTATATCTAAAGCATACTTCCTTTGAGAGAGATAAATACCTTCTTGAGCCCGAGACACCTCAATGCCAAGAAAATACTTAAGAATCCCGAGATCCTTCATGTGAAAACTTTGACTCATATAAGCCTTGAATTTAGCTGTAAGACTGGGATCATTGCTACTAATTATCAAGTCATCAACGTACACCAAGACATGAAGACGAGTGGTACCGCGGGTATACGTGAACAGAGAGTAATCTTTCCTGTTCTGAGTAAAACCAAATGCAAGAAGAGACTTCGATAACTTGGAGAACCAACAACGGGGAGCTTGTTTCAAGCCATATAGAGACTTCTTTAATCTACACACTTTGGTTTTATCCGCAGCAGAAAAACCAGGTGGTGGTTTCATGTATACTTCCTCTTCAAGATCGCCATGGAGGAAAGCATTATGCACATCCATTTGAAACAAATCCCAATGCTTGGTTGCTGCGACTTTAAGAAGAAACCGGACAGTAGTCATCTTGGCAACGAGAGCAAAGGTTTCATTATAATCCTCACCTTCTTGTTGTCTATTACCAAAGATAACAAGACGAGCTTTGTAACGCTCCAGAGTTCCGTCAGAATGATATTTGAGTTTGAAAACCCATTTGCAACCAAGAGCATGTTTGTTTGGAGGTAACGTAGTGACATCCCATGTGTGTTGTTTTTCAAGAGAATCGATCTCAGCTTGCATAGCCTGACGCCATTCAAGATATTGCATTGCTTCGTGAAAACTTGTGGGTTCCATGCAAGCCGTAATTTTTCCAAGAAAAGCCTGCTGGGATGCAGAAAACCGGTGATATGCAAGAAAAGCTGTTAGTGGATAAGTACACTTACTTGAGAGATCTTGATTGGGAAGAGTGAGGAGAGGTTTATCACAAGACATAGCCGAGTTTAGTTGATATCCTGAGAGACTAACATTAGGCTGAGGAATCCTTTTTTCACGGCCAAGTTCCGGAGAAACAACAATATCAGTCGTCACTTTGAGGATCTGGCTCAGTGGGTGACGACGTATCAGTCGGTGGTGTTGGCGGAGGATCAATAGAAGATGCCGGAGTGGGACGAGCAGTGATGTCTCCCCCTATCGAAGACGGTGAATCAATGTCATCAAAGAAACTAGGATGGACAGTAGAGGGAGAGACAACCGTTAAAGAGTCAGCCGCTGAAGATTCAAAGGAGTGGAAGGGAAAGACATTCTCATGAAAAATAACATCACGGGAAACAAACGGCTTGTCTTTCTTAAAGTCATAGACAATCCATCCTTTCTTGCCGAAGGGATAGCCAAGAAACATGCACCTAACACCTCTTTCTTCAAATTTATCATTGGAGCGACGGACTTTGTGGGCATAACAGAGACATCCAAATGTCCGCAAGGCGTCGTAGGTAGGAGGTTTCTTAAATAAAAGCTCAAAAGGTGATTTTCCGAGAAGAAGAACTGAGGGAGTGCATTTGTTGAGATGAGTGGCGGTGAGAATACTTTCTCCCCAAAACCGTGCAGGGAGCTTGGCTTCAAGCAACAAGGGGATCTCGCCACATTCAGTATATGACGATGTTTGCATTCAACACGGCCATTTTGTTGAGGAGTAGCCACACAAGATGTCTGATGAATTATTCCTTGAGAATCAAAGAACTTGCAAAGACAAATAAATTCTGTTCCATTGCCAGACCGAACGATCTTGACATGTTTGTTTAATTGACGATGCACAAAAGCAATGAAGTTCTTGAGAACATCCGCTACCTCCGATTTTTCAGGAAGTAAATGTGTCCACACCGCTCTTGAGAAATCATCAACAATAGTCAAGAAATAAGATGCTCCAGTAGTTGATTTTTTCACGATAAGGACCCCAAACATCACAGTGAATCATGGAAAATAAATCATCCGCTTTATTAGAACTATCTTGAAAAGAAACACGAGTTTGTTTTGCACGCAGGCAAGTATCACAAAGCTCCTCCAAATCACTAACATTATATGAAAAACCTCCTAAATTAGAAAGAAAAGATAACACTTTCGACGACGGATGACCGAGCCGCCTGTGCCACAAGGCGCGAACATCACTGCGACCAACACGATGAGCCTGAGGAACAACTGCACCAGTCAAGTGATAAACCCCATTGCTCTTCTCACCCGCACCAATCAAAGTCCTCGAAGCTTGGCCCTGTATCGCACAAAAACGTTTCGTAAATATCACAGAACTTGCAATTTCATCCAACAATTGAGAGACTGAGATAAGAGTCATAGATAAATCAGGGGCATAGAAGACTCGATGAAGTACTAATTTCCCCCTGAGATTTAATGTGCCTTGACGTGTGGCCCAAGTAAATCCATCATCCGGTAAGGCAATGGCAATGGGATCGATTTTAAATAAATGTGTCAACAAGTTTATGTCGCCAGTCATATGGTGAGATGCACCAGAATCAATAATGATATCATAGCGACTACTAGTGCCAAAGATGACAAGTTTTTCTGTCTTACCGGAGAGTTTGACGGTGTTGTTTTGCTTCTTACTAGTCACGAAGTTAGCAATCGAGTTCCACTGACTTTGGGTGAGATTTGGGATTCCAGAATCGCTTGTGGAGGAGGTTGAGACGTCAGTGATGTGTGAAATTGCAGGGTGTGATCCTAACAAGCCTACTTGGTGCGCAGAGTAACCACCACGTCCTCCTCTATTTCGTCCTCGAACAGAACCTCGACCACGACTTGAGTGTCCTCGTCCGAGAGTCAGCTGTTCCCCCCACCATTCTGGATAACCAACGAGCTTAAAGCATTGTTGTTTTTCGTGTCCTGTTCTACCACAATGAGTACATGTCATTGAGGTATTGGATTTGGTGATTGAAGTCGCTGTTGCCGAGAAACCAATAACACTGTTTTTACCTTCTGTTCGTCGAGTAGTATTGAGATGGGTCTCTTCTTGCTTAATTTGAGAGTACACACTCTCAAGAGTTAGATCACCAAGTCGGCTGAGAAGATTGGATCTAGCTGTTCCAAATCTGCTGTTGTCGAGACCCATGAGAAACTGATGAATGAACGACTTGTCTTGAATCTTACGGTATTTGGTCATGGAGGAGCAGCGATCATTACCACAACAACAAGTGAAAGCTGCTTCAAAATCGGACAAATCATCCCAATAAACTTTGAGCTTGCCAAAATATTCTTCAACAGTTTGACCTTCTTGTCTGCAAGCAGCTAACTCTGCACGTAGTTGATGAACTCGTGTGTCATCGCTTGTAGAAAATCGCCCTTTCAAAGCTGCCCACATTACTGATGCATCAGAAACAACAGAAATAGATGATCGAAGGTGGGGCTCGATGCTACTGTAGATCCAGCCAATGATCATTGAGTTGACCATATCCCAACGCTCTGCTTCTTTTGTGTCTGTCGTGGATCTGAGGAGAGTTCCGTTAATGAACCCTAGTTTTCTTTTGGTGCGAAGAGAGATGGTCATTAACTTCGCCCATCGTTCATAGTTAGAGCCGTTGAGGAGAATTGGAGTTTGGACATGGCCGGTATGATAAGAGGCATGAAGAAAATAAGGAGAGATCAAGGTTTGATCATTCAAAGATTTGCTTGTTTCTGTTTCTTTGTCGGTATTACCCATATTTGAAGAAAATAGAAAAGAGAAGTTTCAAACGAGAAAGAGAAGAAGAAGAAAAGAAAAAAATAGGGTTTCTAGAGCAATTTGTACAGGCCAAAGGGAGACTTTGATACCATGCTAAACTTCTGAATTGCTCTGTCTTTCTTATTGAATCATATGTCAAGATTTACATGTTTATATAGAAGAAGAAGTTGCTAAAGAATAGGAAAGAGAATATGTCTAAATAGAAGTTAAACATATCTATTACCTTAACAATCTAGGGAGAATATATTAAACCGTTTAATAGTAAATAATGTTGAAATTTTTTTTAGTTTAGAAAAAAAAATCTTACGAAAATAAATTATTTTTGTCTGTGTGTTACATTCTCATTTAGATATTTTAAATTTTATTTATTCTATTACAAATGATTACTTTACTTTTAACGACTTACAAATTATTAATGCAATATATTTTCTGGCAAGTAATTTGACGGAGAATTCCTATTCTAATTTTGTCACAGTCATTTTTTAAATAGTAAACTATAGAATGAAAATAAAAGATACTTGTAAACACAAACTGTTTTGTTGATGGGTGCAAGTGACATTTGAACTATGTAAATTAAAGATTATTTCCTCTTTTATCGTTCTACACTTAAGGGAGTCATTTTCTATGTGAAAATTGAAATAAAGAAACAGAGTACATGAAAAGGAGACTACCAGTAGGCATCTCAAAACAATACAGCTCTAAATCAGGAGCTCAAAAAGAAAATGGCAAAATTAAGCAGCTATAAAAAGTANAAACTTTGAGCTTGCCAAAATATTCTTCAACAGTTTGACCTTCTTGTCTGCAAGCAGCTAACTCTGCACGTAGTTGATGAACTCGTGTGTCATCGCTTGTAGAAAATCGCCCTTTCAAAGCTGCCCACATTACTGATGCATCAGAAACAACAGAAATAGATGATCGAAGGTGGGGCTCGATGCTACTGTAGATCCAGCCAATGATCATTGAGTTGACCATATCCCAACGCTCTGCTTCTTTTGTGTCTGTCGTGGATCTGAGGAGAGTTCCGTTAATGAACCCTAGTTTTCTTTTGGTGCGAAGAGAGATGGTCATTAACTTCGCCCATCGTTCATAGTTAGAGCCGTTGAGGAGAATTGGAGTTTGGACATGGCCGGTATGATAAGAGGCATGAAGAAAATAAGGAGAGATCAAGGTTTGATCATTCAAAGATTTGCTTGTTTCTGTTTCTTTGTCGGTATTACCCATATTTGAAGAAAATAGAAAAGAGAAGTTTCAAACGAGAAAGAGAAGAAGAAGAAAAGAAAAAAATAGGGTTTCTAGAGCAATTTGTACAGGCCAAAGGGAGACTTTGATACCATGCTAAACTTCTGAATTGCTCTGTCTTTCTTATTGAATCATATGTCAAGATTTACATGTTTATATAGAAGAAGAAGTTGCTAAAGAATAGGAAAGAGAATATGTCTAAATAGAAGTTAAACATATCTATTACCTTAACAATCTAGGGAGAATATATTAAACCGTTTAATAGTAAATAATGTTGAAATTTTTTTTAGTTTAGAAAAAAAAATCTTACGAAAATAAATTATTTTTGTCTGTGTGTTACATTCTCATTTAGATATTTTAAATTTTATTTATTCTATTACAAATGATTACTTTACTTTTAACGACTTACAAATTATTAATGCAATATATTTTCTGGCAAGTAATTTGACGGAGAATTCCTATTCTAATTTTGTCACAGTCATTTTTTAAATAGTAAACTATAGAATGAAAATAAAAGATACTTGTAAACACAAACTGTTTTGTTGATGGGTGCAAGTGACATTTGAACTATGTAAATTAAAGATTATTTCCTCTTTTATCGTTCTACACTTAAGGGAGTCATTTTCTATGTGAAAATTGAAATAAAGAAACAGAGTACATGAAAAGGAGACTACCAGTAGGCATCTCAAAACAATACAGCTCTAAATCAGGAGCTCAAAAAGAAAATGGCAAAATTAAGCAGCTATAAAAAGTACATAACCATCCTCACAACAGAGGATATTCGAATTAAACTTGAAAAGAGGCTTAGATCAAACTATTTTAGTTGCTCAATGCTCAAGAAGAGATGAGATATTTGAGTCTTTTGAGTGGTGTTCGAAGGGTATTTTAAAAACTAAAACCATTTAAGGGATCATAAAGCCATTATCCAAGAAAATGGGCTTCACAAATTAATCTGAGCCGGACCTAACTTTTCTGTTTTTAGGCTATATATATCATTGAACAATTATCATGATACAAACCACTACCTCAAACTTGTTATATTTGTTTACTGTGTGGAGTATTGGGCTTACGGAAAGTTATTTTAAAACAAAATTTGTATTCGGATCTGGTAACACTGTAACACTCTTCTTAGCAGCTAATTAAGCTGTACCAACGTTTGGTCTAGATCAATAATTAAACATGATCTTTAGACCACACATATCAATCTAAAAATTATAGGTGCATGTGATATGGTGAGAAACACAGTCCAGCTATTTAACAATGGGTCGCAAAGACCTTTAGGCCCATTTTGAGTCTTAGATGAAATCATAAAATTTTGAGTCTTGAATGTGTAGAAACAAGAATAAAATACAAATTGTGGTTAAAAAGTGATAGTAAAATATAATTCTCTTTATCCGTCTGTAATTGAAAACTCTATTAAAAAAAAAAAAAAAAATCATAATGTGTTATGTGTTGTTAACCTCTTTTTTTTTTGTCCAACTGTTATTTACCATTATAAACCAGTATTCATTGTTCAACTAAATTAATTTTCCCTGCTTTTGTTAAATAAGTTTAAATGGTTATTCATGTTTTGTTTTACAATTTTTTCGTCTGCTAAATTCACATCGGTAGAGAGAAAAAGTAAAGAAAAGATGTTGGAGTGACTACTGATATATATCAATAAGTTTATTGATAATAAGCTTCTTCCTTCTGATTTAAGTCTAAGCGACTGCAATACCCTTACGGCCTTACCAAACATATTGCTTCGGTTGTAATGTTCCAACAATAAATATTACATTATTGCACGCATATATATACATTTACACATATAGTGAGAGAAACGAAATTTATTAATTTATTCTTCATTGCCGAATCATGAGTGTCTCGTGAATACATTTGACAATAAAGACTAAAATACTATAGACTATATATTATATAGTCAACCCAAATAGCATCCAAAGAGAAATAAACGATCAAAAGGTATAATTTCATAACAATAATATATGATATAAATATTTTCGAAATATTAACATAGTTTGGCTTTGATTATTAGTGTCGCGATCGTTATGAAGTTGTTTTTGCATGTAAACTACACTTATTAATCAGTCACGTTGAATCTAAGTTTGGGCTGTAGAGAAACAATATTCGATATATCTTAGCTTCTTCCTTTTATATTTATGCGTTGGAAAAAACATATTTAGAAATATTAGTATAAATATCAGTTAGTTTATAAATTATGCAAAACCAAATATTTTAAGAATTGTACAAAATTTAAGTCAACCATATTCAATAATAATATACTATAATACATATATATGTGTGAACATAAAAAAAAAAAAAAAAAGAGTTTGAGCGTTAGTTGGCCAAAAACACTGTAAGCGTTAAAATGGGTCCATTCCTACAATTTTTCTTTAATGTTGTGCATGTAAATCCATTTCTGTCTACATGTATATAAATATACACGTAGCCTTTTTATGACCAAATGGGTAAATGTGTGAATTGAGTTGGTCACAGTATTAAATGTTTCATTTACTATATAGTCTATTTAGGTGATTAAAAAGTGCAACCAATCCGTAGCTGCATTTTTAAATAAACTAATAAATACACAATTTTTTTAACAGAAGCCTGAACTAAATTAACCATTTTGTGTGATTGGTACAACCACATTGATATCCAACATAAAGCTCAGTTCCTATCCATATTGCTGTGACGGTGGATTTTGCATGTTTCCGCCGTTACACAATTACAACGTTCAAAGTTTTGTAGTCGTGGGGTTGGGGATATATGAGATTGTTTGTTCACTCATCACTATAAACGTTTGAACTAGCATAGGTATTCGACTCTTTCACGTGATTTTCGATTCCGGATTTTAGTTTGGGATTGTTATTTTCCCTAGGATGTCATTTGTATCATCTCGGGGTTATTATTACTTCGTATAAACAAAATCTGATATATGCATGAGAGCGTTAAAAAACAAAAAGAACTGGGTGTATTTCAGTACTTCTATGCTTCCTTTAGTTGCGTCCTCGTTGTCTTTACCAAGTGGGTGATACTTAAACATAAAGATAGAAAATGTCCAACTTCTATCGTCTTAGGCGTCGTCCGTGCTCATAACTACTTTTCTAAGTCGTAAGTGTTAACCACTTGTCTACTCGAATTGGTGTGACGATAATTGACCACTGATAGATGTACTTGGAAAAGGTAAAAATATGGTTTAATGAAATTAAACCGCTTAAACATTTATATACTCCTTCCCTTCCACTATTTAAAATGTTGTAGACATATATTTAAACATTTATACACATTAATAAGTCAAATACTATTAGTATCATTTAAAGTCAAATTTTATTCTTGATAACGACAACATTATAATTATACTAAGGAGGTACTATTACACTTGGAGAACACAATTAATGTGTACAAAAGATTTAGCCCACCATTCAACCAAAATATGTATGCAAAAGTTCATGCATGTATGTATGTATAGGCACTATGACACATTCTAGTAACAACCAAACACTTCCCAATTTACATAGGCAAGAACTAATGAATAGTGGATTTTAATTAATTAAAAATATCTTTTGTGTATAAATTGAATGTGCTGCACTCCTTCTCCCCCCACACCGAGTAGGCAGTGCCCTTGTAAGCTTTTTTAGTTTTTAGAAACATTTTGCGTTTCTTTTCAAGCCCCACACTAATTATTTATAATATATAAATGTATAGTGGATTTGGTTCCATTACATTTTACCATGTTATTCTCAATTTCAAATTCGAGTTTTAAGATACTAGGTGGAAAAAACTTATTTTATTACTTGTTTGGGATGAAGTACGATGTATGTTTTGGCTGCTCAATTACAAACCGAGATAAAAAGGATCAATTAAGAAAAAAGCTAAAAAAAAGGTTAAGAAAACATAGGCTAATTCTTTTAAAAATTAATTAACCAATTTCAGATTTAAAGGTTTAGGAAATCTTGGGTTCGTTTGGCTTTAAGGGTCTTTTTGAGTTTATGATATAACTTTGGTATAAATTATGGCTTATTGCGTACGTATGGTGATCAATATACTCATCATTAATTTGTGAAGTTTTATTTTTCATTATGACAAGTTTAACTTTGGTACAATCAGAAGTGAGTTATGAAAAAAAGGTAAACGATAAATAAAAGTGCTAGAGCTAAGCTAACTTTGTCATTATTAACCACAAAATGATAAGCGAAATCCAAAAACAACAATTAGCTATTATCAAGAAATAAAAAGCACATGTCCTTCACGAGATCTAAAACACCCCAACTTACCCAAAAACACACACAAATGTAATAATTACGGAGCCAACGAGGACATTATTGTCATTCCAGATCATCCAACTGGTACGGTTACTAAGAAAACTTGACCAGCGATGAACCCGAGAGACCATTGCGCCGAGCTCTATTCTGCTCCATTGCCATCATCACCATGTGACCCTTCTCTCTCTCTCTCTCTCTTTCTCTCTGTACTCTGAAAAATTCAGTTTTTTTTTAAATTCTTAATGATTTGTTATGACTCTGTTGGATTCAAACCAAACCCACACGAGAGAATGATGAGAAAGTAAGTAGATCAACGATTTTGTTCCAAATGTTTTGATTAAACTAAAAAAAGATCCATTCAAATCAACGACTCTTTCTCTACATTTCTCCCAAATCTCTCTAAAGCAATGTCGCTTGACATAACGAGACCGAACAACAACAACAACAAGACGAAGAAGAAGACAGGTTTCATCGTGAAAATGCAGCTTAACAACAACAACAACAGAGGAGGAAATAAAAGAAACATCTTTGTCTTCTTCTTCTTCTTCAGAAACTATTACACATGGATCCTCTGGTTTTTTCTCTCTTTCTATCTCTTCACATCTTACTTCGCCGGAGAAGACCAATCCTCATCTCCCTCAACAATACGTCTCTTGTCTAACCATAAAACGTCGTCGTCTCTCCCATCTCGTGCTCTCATCGAATCTTCCGCCCTTACCACCACCTCCATTGGTATAAAAATCGATCCTTTGTCTCTTCTCTGTTTCAAATCCATTCATCAAAAATTGATTTTTTTTCCTTTTTCTGATTAAAGATATGTTCAGCGGCATGAAGATATATGTATACGATTTACCGGCGAGTTATAACGAAGATTGGGTCAAGTCATCAGAACGTTGCTCAACTCATCTTTTCGCGGCGGAGGTAGCGATTCACCGAGCGCTTCTCTCATCCGTCGTCCGTACGTTAAACCCGGAAGAAGCTGATTACTTCTTCGTCCCTGTCTACGTTTCTTGCAATTTCTCCACATCAAACGGGTTCCCTTCTTTAAGCCACGCTCGGTCTCTCATCAGCTCAGCCGTTGATCTCATCTCCGTTCGTCACCCGTTTTGGAACCGGACTCAAGGCTCTGATCATGTCTTCGTTGCTTCTCATGACTTTGGTGCTTGCTTCCACGCTATGGTAAGTTCCTAAAATGTGAAGTTATGCTTTACTAAAGAGGAGATTAGTATTTAATATTTTTGTTGTGAAGGAGGACATGGCGATTGAGGAAGGGATACCAGAGTTTATGAAGAAGTCAATAATATTACAAACGTTTGGAGTTAATTACAAGCATCCATGTCAAGAAGTGGAGCATGTTGTGATCCCGCCTTATATTCCGCCGGAGAGTGTTGAGAGAGCTTTAGAAAGAGCTCCGGCGAACGGACGGCGAGACATTTGGGCGTTCTTCCGGGGGAAGATGGAAGTCAACCCTAAGAATATAAGCGGACGCTTTTACAGCAAGTGCGTTTGCGTTTTATTTTTCTCGTTGACTTTGACTTTTTGTGTTTATGTGTTTGTGTTAATTTACTGAAATGTTATTTTTTTTCTACCGGCGTGACAGGGGAGTGAGGACGGCGATTCTAAAGAAATACGGAGGAAGAAGACGGTTTCATCTAAACCGGCACCGGTTTGTTGGATACCGATCAGAAATCGTGAGGTCGGTGTTTTGTCTCTGTCCTCTAGGGTGGGCACCATGGAGTCCTAGGCTAGTGGAGTCCGCGGTGTTAGGGTGCGTTCCCGTGGTGATAGCTGACGGGATCAAGCTACCGTTCTCGGATACTGTACAGTGGCCGGAGATATCACTCACGGTGGCGGAGAAAGACGTGAAGAATCTACGGAAGATTTTAGAACACGTGGCGGTGACTAATTTGTCTGCCATACAGCGAAACCTACACGAGCCGGAGATCAAACGGGCACTATTGTACAACGTCCCGATGAAAGACGGAGACGCCACGTGGCGTGTCCTCGAGGTGTTGCGGAGAAAGCTCGATGATCGGTCGTACAGAAGGTCAAGGGTATTGAGCAAATGAGATGTATACACGTAAGATTCTTTGTCTGAATGGGAATTGGATGCTAGGCTGGATTGTTTTTTCGGACTGTTTCGGAATCGGTAAACCGGGAATGTCTCGTGTGGGTGTCCACAACGTGAGGTGGGGTTTATAACTCGGACACGTGAGATGTTTGCTGAGCTGGCTGGCCGAGCACTGAGTGGATTAGAACGTGGAAGTGTAAAGTATTGCTGACGTGTAATTCTTTTGGTTGAGTAGGCATATTAATTCTTTTTTTGAATATAAATCGAGATCCAAATTCATTTGTTTTATATCAAATCTCGACTATCACATTCACATTACAGTTCACATTGTTTACAATTGGGTTTAGTTCCTTTAGATCGAAACTCAACATATAATAAATAAACACTCGGATCGGATCTACACTTTAATTGACTATAGTTAAGAAAATTGCTAATAGAAATGATAAGAATTTTAATATAGTGGTATATAATTGGAAAAAAGTGATGAATAAAGATAAATAAAAAGGATGGTGTTTATGTATAGGGAAAGATGAAAGACAGAGCAATGTGAGCAAGAGACAGCTAGTGTGTCAGAAGAAGATGCATATATCAATAAATGTGAATATGTGATAATATTATTCTATATAGTATTTTTTGTTTATATTTACACATATTATTGCAGGCCCACCTTACTTTTCTTATCTTATGTCTTGTAAACATCACAAAAACAGTACACATATCAAATAGTATTAGGTCATCCTTAATGGCAGAACATTTGCTGTGTTTTTACCCAATTCTATTAATAAAAAAAGGAATAGTGGTCTTAGATCAAAAATTTTGATCTTCAGATAGAACTGATCTAATGCCCAGTTCTAGCTTATTTCCTGTCTTCTGATTGGTCGAAAAATTGAGAGAACAAAATCATTTCTCTCGGTGGTGGTGACCGGTTTTTCATATTCTCGACTTCTCCGAGCTCTCTCTTCGTTTCTACATCCCGCATCTCCCGTCTTCCACCGCTGCAGCGTGCGTGTCTACACGGTGGTGCTTTCTCTGTCAATGGCTTAACTCTGACTCGTTGGAATCCGATTGTTTCGACTCGTCGATTCGTTCCTGTTCGTGCAATTGACTCGGACTCGGATCTCCCTCACGAGAATCAGCAGGTGAGGTTTTAACAAAATTTGAGCAAATTATCTCTTCCCGTTCTTGTTATGATTTCGTTGAATTTTGTTAATTTGGTTGTGTATGTTTTTTTTATTATTGGGTTTTTTGATCTCTGAAAGGGATCTCCAGGTTTTGGTCCAATTGCATCAGATCATCCTCAATTCCCAAAATCTCTTGGCCGGAAACAATATCGCCCTTTCTGCTGTTCCATGGCTGGTAACTCTTTACTCTTAAAATTATGTATACTCAGATAAGTTTGGTTTAGTTTATGGAACTTTATAGAAAGGGTTTAGGAAGAAGCATTCATTCTGTTTCTTGAGTGTGAAACTGCACATTTTTTGAATACAGGGAATGTTGGTTGGTTTGTTAGGAAACCTTTCGTTGCTTTCTTATTTTGCAAAGAAGAGAGAAAAAGAAGCAGCTATAGTGCAAACGCTGGGAGTGGTCTCTACTCACATTGTGCTTGCTCAGCTCACAATGGCTGAAGCTATGCCTATGCAGTATTTTGTTGCTACTTCAGTTGTTATTACGATGGGTCTCATATTAAACTGTTTGTACTATTTCGGCAAGCTTAGCAAACCTTTGTGGCGATTGTGGGAAGACTTTATCACTATTGGTGGTCTCTCTGTTCTTCATGGGTGTTTTTGAATTCGAGAAGTTTGCAGCTGGAACTGAGGTATGAGCAACTAAACACACATAAACCCCAGTCACCTTTATTATCAAAATCCATCCGTCTTCAACATGCTCTTTGTTGACCAAAGAAACCCAACTTAACTAACCCGATCTCTCTTGTATTGTTTCACCATCAGGCTGTAGCAAAGCAGCTTGCAGAACTAAGCGGAAAGGGAGTAACCACAATCATTGGAGGAGGTGACTCTGTGGCTGCCGTTGAGAAGGTTGGTTTGGCTGACAAGATGAGTCACATCTCTACCGGTGGTGGTGCTAGTTTGGAGCTTCTTGAGAAACCTCACGTTGGATTTGATTTCTCTTTTGTGTTGTGATATGTATAACAAGTTGTCTGGTTTTGCTCATGATTTTCACTATATATTTATTCTAAGAACACCATAATTAGTTCCTCCATTTTTTTTTACCTATGATCTTAACAACAGATCTTAGATTATTTTCACTATATATTTAATCTAAGAACACAAAAAAAAGTTCTCCCATTAAGGATGCCCTTATTGTATCACAAAATCACAACTATCTCTATATGTATTTTTTCTTCCTTCATCTATCGAATACTTATATTGATCTACAGCCCCTAATGTATATTTATATAATTACAACTTACAACTAGCAAGGAGATACAAAAACATTGCATGATTTATTGTCTTCTCAACAACATTTATATATGCACTTGACGCCGCATGAGAATTATTTTCTTGAACAGTTTTAATAATAGAGTGATGTAACCCGCAATTAGGAAAAACTATCAAAGATGTATCGTACAAGTTGTTTTGTTCTAACATCACAACAAAGACAATGACCAATTAATCATGATGATTTTGTTTAGGACGAAAGTGACATAGTACCTCATCTATAATGTAATAATCGTATGGTCATTACCTTATTGGTCAAGTACTATCCCCCTGTATCTAAGAGATTGATTAGAAATTTAGAGGTAGAAGGGGTCAGGATCTGGACCTATCTCTTTAAGTTAACAAACAAAATTCATATAAAAAGAGGCCCTATTGTTTCTTTTCTTAATCATATAGGCTCTATAGTATGTTGCCATGTTGGGCCGACTCCGACCATACTCTACACATTTATACTAGGTTCTTTTTATTTTAACTTGCTAGATATATATGCACATATATATACTGATATACAAGATAATCTTATTTGTATAAAATTTGTTCTATTTAAGTTCGGTCTGATTGTTTAAGTTCGGTTCGGTCTTAAAAGTTCCTAATTCGATCAGGTTATTGATGTCTTTGTTTAGTTGAATAGTTTTGGTCTGCCAGACGCATATATTCATCTCCTAAAGTTTGAAGAAAAGGTTAAAAAAAAAAAAACAAAGAAGACGCAATAATGGAGAGAGTGATGAACATCATAAAGCCAAAGCCTGATCCCAAACAACTCTTACGTGATTGGCAACGTAAATTACGACAGGAGTGTCGTAACATCGAACGCCAAATCCGAGGTTTTATTCAAATCCCCCTTTCTGTTCGAGTAAATTAGGGTTTTTATTTTGTAATTTGAAATTGGATGTATCTTGTTGAATTAGATACTGCTTTAGATTTGATTAGATGACTCGGATTGTGATCTGATGATTTACAAATTACAATTGGACTTTGATTACTGTTGATTGTAAAGTTGTCGATTTTGATTATCTGGGTTGGGGTTTGAATCATTCAGATATACAGAAAGAAGAGAGGAATGTACAGAAAGCTATTAAAGAAGCTGCAAAGCGTAATGATATGGTCTCAGCTAAGGTATATATAACCCAATTTGGAATAAAGTCTCTGCCTTTTGTAAAGCTTGTTTTGTTTGTGGAATCTTTGGCTCTCTTCTTTTGATTTGTGAGTATGTGTGGGTTGTTTTGTAGGCACTTGCTAAGGAAATTGTTGGTTCTAGAAGAACAGTGAACCGGCTATATGAAAATAAGGCTCAGATGAATTCAATATCAATGCACCTTGGAGAGAGTGTTGGTATGTTAAAAGATAAAGATGAAGCTTTTATTATATTTCATTACTAGGTTTTGTTATGTGAGATTCTTAAGCTTGGTTCATTTTGTTCATTGGAAATTTGCAGCGATTGCTCGAACAGTTGGGCATTTGTCCAAGAGTGCAGAGGTTATGAAGCTTGTTAATAATCTCATGAAAGCTCCACAAATGGCTGCAACGATGCAGGAGTTCAGCAAAGAGATGACTAAGGTACGCCTTTTTAAGTATCATTCTACTTTCTCTGTTTGAAGATTTGGAGCTGAGTTCACTGTTAGTAATCCTGAGTGTATATATATATATATCCTTTTGCTACTTTGGTATGTGTAGGCTGGAGTTATTGAAGAGTTTGTGAATGAGGCAATTGACAATGCTCTAGATTCAGAGGATATGGAAGAAGAGATTGATGAAGAGGTTGACAAAGTATTGACAGCAATTGCTGGAGAAACAGCTGCAGAGCTCCCAGAAGCTGTTAGGAAGGAAAGGATTAAGGTACCTGCACAGAAGGCGAGCACTTCTCGCGAGGTAACCCTCCCATCCAACATTAATGATTGCAAGAAAATGAAACAAAGTTTGATACTTTCCAACTCCTGGAAAGATTAGGTTCTGAAAGAAGAGTTCTGTTTTTTTCTTTTCTCCCTGCAGGAAGAGGCAATTGCAGAGGGTGTTGATGATGAGGAAGAATTGGAGGAGATTCGAGCTCGGCTCGCTAAAGTTAGATCCTAACTGATTCCAATGACTCTTTTTAAATGCAATTCTTGATTGATCCGAACAACTTTTGAAAGTGATGAGAACATAAGGCAATCCCAGTGTATTGTATAATATATTATAATTGAAATACCATGCATCACAAATACACATGTAATCATCATATTACCTTTTGTTTACGAATTTTCTTTTCATGGTAATTTCTTTCATCCTAAAGTCTTCCCTGATCAAGAAACCAACGGCTGAGTGTACTGTGTTCTTTTTTTTTTTTTTCCGGTTTATTTTCCATTTCTGTTGCTAGTAAACCTATTGTAAAATTGACGTGGCCAGTTATGGGATAATTTGGTGAGTTGCAATGACAGAATATTAGGCCTGATGAGTCGATGAAGGTGAAAGGGACAATTTACATCTTCTCTATGTTGAAAGAAAACTTTGTCATACAAGTAACACAACACATTACACATGTGGCATGGTGGTTGGGGGGGCTGTCTGATGAAAGTTTTAAACTTAAAAATTTAAATACGAAACAACGTACTTCAAATAGCTTTTAGTAATAATCGTTAAGGGGTTGATATAATCAAATGCTACAAATTATCGAATCCGGAAATATGACATATATAAAACGAAGAAATACGATTTACTAGTAAAACCGAATGCTCCGAGAATTCCTATCCCAGCTTCTCTTGTTGTTGTTCCAACGATAAAATTCATCGTCTTTGGCAACGACGAAACATGAGTCGTCTTTATCTTTGTCTGTATCCTACAAATTGTACCACGTCTCGGAGGGCCAGTAGTGTGGTTTGCCGTAAAACGTTCCTACACATCTCGTATGGTGTAAAACCTTAGATGCCTCCGCATTTTCATTATCGCCGTCAGTATTTGGGATGTCTATCAACGTTTATTTACCCAAAGGTACGGATTTGGACAGCTCCGGGGTTGGTCGGCACGTGACAAAAACGGGAACTTCACCATGAGTTTGCATCTCGTTGGATACGACAAGAGTGGCGGAACGTGCGGATTCACACCTTGGAAAGAGCATTAGCCATTAGGGCCATGATCGATACGGTTATGAGAGTGTCCATGATTTTGATTCGTTATACTATTTAGTCGAAATGTATTCCCTTTTCGTATATGTCTCTCAGTGTCTCTATATATATACACGTACGATCTCCCTTCAGTTTCTAAAATTTAATTTGGAGCATTAACAATGTCTACGTTTATGAATTCAAGGTGAATTATATAACATACATACGGTTACAATTATAATTAGAATCAATTAGAGACACAATCTTGGTTTGGTAGATCTTCAGTGTTCTTGCAACTAGAGAGAGAGAGAGATTAGAAAAAGTTATAATTAAAGAGTAGTTAATGTCTATAATAATGTATTAATGTGACTTGCGTTGTAAGAAAACAAAACCCTAACGTTTACTCAAATCTCTCTCCAGAGTCACACTCCTACAAAATCACACCAAAAAAAAAAACAAATCCTTTTCGAGAGTAATTAAATTCTATAGATCAACATACAACGGTGATCACAGGAGACAGGACAATACCTTTTCAATGTCGACCATGCTTTAAAACATTTCCGTTTTACCGCATTAGAAGAAACAAAAGAAAAACCAAAAGGGCTAATCAGGTTCCTTAAGCTTGAAAATCCGATACACTTTTATACTATTAAAACCGCAATAGTCAATTGTGAACTTAGTAAATTATATGAAACATATTTTCGTAATTCACTTTTGATGAATACATAATTGTTATTAACCATTTCTAGAGAATGATCTAAGACACATAAGAAAAATTATTCATGTGGCGACGATAAAGACGTAAGACTGATCAAATTAAATGTTACCAAGATTTAATCTTTAATCTCGATAAATAAAACTTGCATGTGATCAAGAAATCAGTTATACACGTAGATATGGTTGTGTCAGAAGTAACACTCTAAAACCTCTGACAACAAAAAGGTAAACAAAGTCAAGAAGGAAGGACGCTTGAGGTTATTTTTATTGCTTTGAAAATCAAAGAGGACATTACACCAACTTTAGAGCATGGGCATTGGTGTATACTTGATTTTGGTCTCCCAAATTTGATTATATTATTATGAGAGTTTCTTATTTTTAGTATGAGCATTGGTGTATGCTTGTATTTAGTTTCCCAAATAAATTAATAATATTTTCAAAATTTAGAAATTTTATTCAACTTAAAAAACAAAAACAGAAAACATAAAACATAAAACATTAAAAGAAAAACAAACATTTTATTCAACTCATATAAATTTTAAAATTAATCTTCATTATCTTGAAGATGTCCAAATTTAGTCCAAATATGCTCAATCAAATCATGTTTTAGTTGGTCATGGGCTTGTTTATCCCGAAGTCTTGTTGGACGAGTAATCGTAGTGCTGATATTTGAACCCACACCGGCGGCACCAACGGTATATGTTTGATCCACATGTTCTCCTTGTTGAAATTCAGAAACTATGTTTCGGTAACTGTATGCATGGCGTTCATCTTCGACAATCATATTATGGAGTATTATGCATGATCTTATAACATTTGCCATTTTGTATTTATCCCATAAACGAGATGGATTTTTAATAACGGCGAATCTAACTTGCAAGGCTCCAAATGCACGCTCAACATCTTTCCGCACAACTTCTTGTTTTTTAGAAAAGAGAGATTTTTTCATACCTTGTGAAAGTCGGATAGATTGAATAAAAGTGGCCCAATTTGGATAAATCCCATCANCATTAAAAGAAAAACAAACATTTTATTCAACTCATATAAATTTTAAAATTAATCTTCATTATCTTGAAGATGTCCAAATTTAGTCCAAATATGCTCAATCAAATCATGTTTTAGNTTTCATAGTACCTGGAGCTCCCAAAAAGGCATGCCATATCCAGAGGTCATACGAAGCTACGGCTTCCAACACGATTGTAGGTTTTCCGGTTGACCGTGAATACATGCCTTTCCAAGCAGTGGGACAATTCTTCCATCCCCAATGCATACAGTCAATGCTCCCAATCATCCCGGGAAATCCACGCTGTTCATTTTGATAGAGTAGTCTTTCTAGGTCCTCCGGCGTTGGACGTCTTAGGTATTCATCTCCAAACACTTGGATGATGCCGGCGGTAAACTTGTGCAAACATTTCCGAGCTGTTGAAGCACCAATTCGTACATACTCGTCAACACTGTCACCCAACAAGAAATCATAATCAAGAATCAAGCATATCAATTAACCAGACTATCTAACTACAGATTACTAGTCTCTTGCCCTAAACATTACACAGCTAGTTTGTATGAGTTACTACCATATCTTAGGGGTGGGCATTTAAACCAAACCGAACCGAACCAAACCGAACCAACCGAACCCAAACCGACCCAAACCAAACTCAATCCTACACTCCAACCATTCGGTTATGTTTCTTCCCAACCCAAATGGTTCGGTTCGGTTCGGTTTCAAACCGAACCGAACTAATAACCCAATCTGTTTTTTAAATTAATTAATAATACTATTAAAAATATAAATATGTGATCTTACCTACAAACGCTTGCATTTGGTTTCTATTTTACTTTATTTTAAATTTCTAATAAATTAACTAAATATAAATATAGATTTAATTATGGTTAATGTTAGGTATTTAATTTTAATTTTCTAATTTATTTGATTAATTANACTTGCAAGGCTCCAAATGCACGCTCAACATCTTTCCGCACAACTTCTTGTTTTTTAGAAAA
>NC_025704.1:13003042-13056421 GCF_000633955.1 Camelina sativa
TATTTTACTTTATTTTAAATTTCTAATAAATTAACTAAATATAAATATAGATTTAATTATGGTTAATGTTAGGTATTTAATTTTAATTTTCTAATTTATTTGATTAATTAACTATTATAAAACCATAATCAATTTCATTTTGTTACATTAATTGATTTTTAAACCGAATTAAACCGAACTATACTAAAACCAAACCTAACCGAACCGAACCAAACATAAACCGACCCGAACACAAACCAAACCAAACTAACTTCGGTTGAGTTTTGTTAGAGTTTTACCAAAACCGAATAAACCAAACCGAACCGAACCCAAACCGAACCCGAACTTAAACCGAAATGCCCACCCCTACCATATCTTAATCTGAGGTAAAGGGATTCAACTTTTATGAGTTACAACTACTTTTGTTAAGTTACTACCGGAGAATAACCTTTTGCTAAATCGATAATCCTACACAAAAAGCTATGAACAAGCTATACACAGAGACTAACCATGAAGCAAATCATATATATCTCAAATTGGAGGAAGAAGACATACCTTAAATTTCGCACAATTGAACCGCCGGACAAGCTTCGAGAGACACAGAAGTTGGAGATCGTCTTGCAATTGGTGGTCCTTCGTCGCCGTCGAGATGGAAGGGAGGATTAGAAAACTTCCTCTCGAGATTTCGTCGGGTCTTAACCCTACCCAAAGACGCCGGACAAGCTACGGAGGACAAAGAATTTGGAGATAGGCGTGAAATCGGTGGAAAAGAGGAAGAAATCCACGAGAGAATTTCGTCGCCGTCGCTGTCGAGATGGAAGGGAGAATTCGAAAAGCCCTCTCGAGATTTCGTCCCGTGTTAACCCAAACCCAAAGACGCCGGACAAGCTACGGGAGACACAGAAGGTGGAGATAGGCTTGAAATCGGTGGAACAGAGGAAGACATCCAAGAGGAAATTTCGTCGCCGTCGAGATAGAAGGGAGAACTCGAAAATTAATCTCTCCGGATTTTGTCGATTGTTAACCCTACCCATAGATCAACGCCAATCACAACCTTCCACATCTCCAAGTACACGATAAAAAAATGTCGCATTTTTTGGGTATTTGGCTTTTTTTTCGTTTTAAAAAAAAACAAAAATCGGGGGACGATTGAAAATCGCGCCGATGCACATGCTCTTATATACACTTAAAACATACACTTGTGGAACATCCATCGTTACTCCTAAAACACAGACTCGTGGAATTTCCATCATTACTCCTAAAACTTGCATGTGATCAAGAAATGATGGACAAGAAATCAGTTATCAACATATATATGGTTGTGTCATAAGTAACACTCTAGAAAGCTCTTAACAATAAAAAAAGAAAACAAAGTCAATAAGAACACACTGCTTTGCTTATTTTTCTTTGGAAATCAACCTTATTTACACCTAAAACATACACTTGTGGAACATCCATCGACCATCATTACTCCTATAACATTGACTCGTGGAATGTCCATCATTACTCCTAAAGCATTGACTCGTGGAGTGTCCATCATTACTCCGAAAGCTCCATAATTATCCAATTATCATAGAAGAAGCGAATTACAAAGTATTGGATTATAATATCCGGCAAAATAGTTTGGTTGAGTCGGTCAACTTAAGCATTTATAAAATCTTGTGAACTCTCTGTTTTCATTCCTAAGATCAAATACAAACTTGAACATAACTTTCTTCATCTTCTCCAGTGTTCATAACAAAGAAAACAATGACAACTAAAACGTTTTCTCTCCCTCTCCTCTTCATGTTTTTCATTTTCTCTCAACTTTCCTCCTCCTCTTCCTCCGGTGGTCCTTCTGAACCGAAATTGTGTAAGCATATAAACCGAAATTGACAATATGGTCTTTAAAACAAATTATCTTAACATTTTAAAAGCAATCATCGCTGATTTTTTTTTTCTTTTTTGCGTTTTTAGTTGTTTATATTAATATATATTTTTTATTTAATGCTTACCATTTTTTACAAGCTAAAGAAGTTAAGATCATTAAGTATCTACTAAGTGGTGAGTGATATTTGACTTTGTAACTTATTCTTGTCTTGGATTATTATTTTGAGAATATTACTTTTTTTTTTTAATCATTTGAGATGAGTGGTTATGTTATTAAGTTTTAATGTTGAAGGAACTCATTCTTTTAGATAAAAAAAACAACTAAATTTGTCTAGTCTAGTTATATATATATATATATATATATTTTTTTTTTTTTTCTAACTGTGAAGTCTATGTTACGGCATATAATTTCTGTAATATATGAAAACAAAATTAAATCCAAAAAATTAAAGAGAAACATATTGAACATATATAACCTAGCTATATCTTAACTTAGGTATTTGATATCTAAGATTCCCATTCTTCAAGCTCACAAAAATCTTAAATATCTCTTTAACAATTAGACGATAAGTTTCATGCTATAACTTATACTAGGTACTATCCCGCGGAAAACCGCGGACTAAACTTTTTTTTGATGAAAATTTGTAATAAATTATTTTGTTATTGTGTGATTTATAATGGTTTGTGATTAAAAATTTGTTTATTATATTATAATTTTTATATTTTAAAAATGTTTATTGAAAACCTGTCAATAAAACATTTTCATGTAATGAATAAAATTATTTAAACTTTTATGAAATCTTTGCTATAGTTGTAAAATTATTTAAACCTTTGTGAAATCTTTGTAAAAAGATTTAACTAACATGTAAAAAAAATCTTATCTGTTAGTTTTTTTATTTGATTCTAACAGATTTGTTATTTAATTTTCTACAATTTATTTTATTTGATGTTTTCCCTATTTTCGTTTTTTTAATTAGAAATATTTATTTAATTAATTATTTAATCTTAATTAAGTTTTTCTAATAATTATTTAATTAATTATTTAATCTTAATTGAATGTAATTTTTTACACATTTTAAGGTTAGTTTTATATTTGTACTTCTCAATTAATATAGTAGGATATGTAGCAATGTTTCAAATTCAATGTCATATGTTTTAACTTATGTGTAGTAGTTTATTAGATTTTTTTTATTAATTATAAAATTTGTTACAACACAAGTTATGCAAAAAAAATTGTAATTAGTTGTTAATCAGTTATTACACAAGAATGTTGTGTCAATCATATAAGTATATTCTCTCTGTAGTTGCTGATTTGCTACAACAATTAGTGACTTCTAATGTGTAATTAATGAGCTACAATTAATCACATACAACCGTTACAACTTTCATTTTTAATTTGTATCAACTTATCGCAAATACAAGCAAGACTACAGTTTATGATATTTTTTTTATTTTTATTTTTTTACAACAAAAGATCAGCTCACATGAGCCAAAGCGAAGGAAAAGAATTAACAAATAAAACATGCTGCGGTGAGGTACGCGCTTGGCGTGCCAAAGAATCTGTACTAACATTAGCATTTCTGGGAATAAAAGATAAAGAGAAAGACGTGAACTCCTCCCTGTCCACATCAATGTCATCGAGATAAGTCTTGAAAGCCAGCCAGTCTTGAGGGGAAGACACCATCTTCACCAAGTCTGAACAATCTGTTAAAAAAGCTACTTCTCGAAAATCATGTCCAATCATGCAACGCATAGCCCACACAAAGGCTTCGACTTCTGCATGCAAAGGGGAAAGACTCTGACGGAAATTGGTGGCTCCTTTTATCGATGAACCATCCGAAATGGATGAACACACCCAACCTGCACCCGTGTAATCGCCTCCCATTTTCCATGATCCATCAACAAAGCACCGGTAACCCGAAAAAACAGTGGGTAGCATCCCTACTCGCCCTGTCCCTCTATCATTAGTAACACGAGGACTCAAAGATTGGTCCTCTACTTCCTCCTCTATTTGAGCCTGTAACCATGTGGTAGACTCCCCTACCGCTATCCTAACAACATCCTCATGCTTGTCTAGAATATTCTCGAAGACAAGAGCATTTCGGGCCTTCCAAATATACCACATAATCCAAGGGAAAGCCGCAATCTGGGTCCCCGGGTTGTCAGAGCCCAAAAAGTGATCCACATTGGCATAAAGAGATTCTATGGCGAAAGAAACCTGGCCGACTCGTACCTGAGCCAAAGCCCAGGCCTGTCGAGCTGGCGGACATCGAAAAATAGCATGATTTACCGTTACCTCATCCGCCCCACAACGGACACACCCTGAGTCACAAGCAATGCCCCGTCTCCTCAAATTTACCGAAACCGAGATACATCCGGATAATACTTGCCACAAGAAGTGTTGTATTTTTGGTGGACACGCCACCTGCCAAACTCCCGCTAGAAGCGGAGTAATGTCTGGCCCGATGCGAGGCACAAGCATCCCTTGCTTTGCCGAACGTTCCAAATTATACACTGATTTTACCGAATACTTTCCAGATTTTGTAAAGTGCCAACCCAACGAGTCCACCGACTAAGGACTACCCAATGGTATAAACCTGATTAAGCCAGCCTCCTCCACGGAAAAATGCTCAAGGAGCATATCGAGACGCCAAGAATTAGTTTGACGGTCAATAAGATGTGAAATTTTCAGAGAAGGGTCCTGAAAAGGACCCTTACTCACAGCTGGTCTTGGGGATTGAGCTGGAATCCATGGATCATTCCATACAGAGATGGAACCACCAGAGCCAACCCGTAAAATAAGCCCTTTGTTGACCAAAGATATAGCTGAGACAATACTTCACCACCCATAGGATGGAGAATAAGAACGAATAGGATCCATAGGATTAGAGTTCCTGTAGTACCTACCCTTAAAAACCCGTGCGAAAAGGGACTCAGGAGCCTCTATCAGTCGCCACAACTGTTTTGCCAATAAGGCCGTGTTAAAGTCATCCACATTCCTAAAACCCATACCCCCCAAATGTTTGCTCCCACATAGCTTCTCCCAAGCTAACCAATGCATCCCCCCAGACTGCCCCGAACACCACCAAAAATTCGCCACCGCACTAGTTAGTTTCAATGTGACTGTTTTTGGCAGCCGGAAACAGGACATAACAAAAGTAGGTACCGCAGTGGCGACAGACTTTATCATAACCTCTTTCCCTCCTCTGGACAGTTGTTTCGCTATCCACCCATTTGTACGGTTCTGTAAACGGTCTCGAACGTAAGAGAATACTTTCGTCTTGGACCTTCCCAAACTCTCCGGCATCCCTAAATACGACCCCATCCCACCCAATGTCGAAATCCCCAGCACCTCCTGCACCTCACGTTTGACTCCTTCATCTACCTTGTGACCAAATTGAATGGATGATTTGTCGAATAATCTGTTGCCCTGAGACCGCCTCATATTGCTTTAAAATGTCCAAAATAACCCCACATTGGTCTTTATTTACCCTACAGAAAAGAGTATCATCCGCAAACAGCAAATACGTGATTGGCGGACACTTGTTAGCCACCTTGATCCCAGTTATTCTTTTTTCCCTTTCCGCCTTCCGAATATTTGCTATGAGGACCTCTGTAAAGAGAATGAACAGATAGGGAGATAAAAGATCACCCTGTCGCAACCCTCGCTTAGGAGTGATCAAACCATTAGGTTGACCATTTAGCAGGACCTTATATTCAACCGAGGACACACATAACAAAATCCAGGAAACCCATTTATCCGAGAAACCCATTTTACATAACAGAGCCTCAATGAAACCCCATTCGACCCTATCATAAGCTTTGCTCATATCCCTTTTAATTGCCATGAACTTCCCTTTGCAAGAGGGATTTGTCCTGAGCCCGTGAAACATCTCTTGGGCAATCAAAATGTTATCCGATATTAGTCTACCTGGCACAAAAGCAGACTGAGTCTCCGAGGCAAGATTTGGTAACACCAATTTCAACCGTTGGCACAAGATCTTGGAAATGATCTTGTACCCCACATTACATAGACTAATCGGACGTAACTCTGCTATCCGGGTCGGCTTTGCCACTTTTGGAATAAGACAAATATTAGTTCGATTTAAACTCCTATCAAAAACCCCCTCCTCAAAGAATTTATTAACTATGGAAACCAGGTCAGCTTTGACAACCCCCCAAGCCTTCTGAAAGAACAGAGCAGTCATACCATCCGGTCCTGGAGCTTTATCTCAGTGCATTATAAACAAGACCTTGCAAACCTCCGCTTCTGCTACCGGGGCCGTTAAACGGTCATTGATCTCCTCCGTTATGACCCCATCGATCTCACTTAATGCCTCCGCAAAGGAATTGGGAGAGATCGAAGTAAAAAGATCCTCAAAATATGATACCGCAGTGTTACAAATATCATCATCCTTCGTAGACCAAACATTATTTCTGTCATACATGCCAACTATTCGATTCCGAGCCTGCCGCTGCTTTGTTTGCGCATGAAAATACTTTGTATTTTTGTCGCCCACCCTCATCCATCGGTTCCGACTCTTCAGATACCAATAAATTTCCTCATCCCTGTACGCCTCATGTAATCTGGTTGTTAGGTCCGAAAGGACCTCCTACCCAACCAAATCGTCAGCCTGTGCCACTTCCAGCTTATTCTTAAGATCCTCTATCATTTCCCTCCCATATGGAACCTGGGCTTTCCGCCACTGAGAAATTGCACGTCTGCAGTTCCCTAATTTGGTGACCAAATCATGGGAATCCTGAGCACAATAAGACCCCCAACCCGTTGAAATAGCTTCCATTAAGTCCGGTTTACCAATCCAACGCCTATCAAACATAAAATACCAACGCCCACGTGGACGTTTGGCCCCAATACTTACCAACAGGGGTTTGTGATCCGAGGCGATCATAGGCAGATATTCTGTCACCGTATCCGGGAACTGATCATGCCACTCTTCAGTACCTAGAGCCCTATCTAACCGACACCGGATTGGCTTCTTATCCTGCCAGCCCCTCCATGACAAATAGTCCCCAAGATATGGGAACTCCAAAAAACCGCAATCCTAAATCATCCCGTTGAAAGAGCGGAAAAAGCCGCATGTCGAAGCTTACTCCCTTGTTTTTCATGGTTTTCTTTTAACTCATTAAAATCTCCCACAACCATCCAAGGTGTTGATCTTAAAGTGCTTATTAGCCATGGGCAAATAAACCAAATCCGATTAAACCGATCCAAAAAATCCGATTTTGATCGGATTCGGATACTGTGTAAAAACCGATCGGTTTTTCTTTTGATAGTGAATCGGTTTTCGGATATAAACCGATCCGAACCGAAATCCGATCGGTTATCCGCTAAACCGAATACATATTTAATTTTTCTATACATTTGAGTTTAATTGGTGTTATTTTTGGGCCTATTAGAAGCCCATTAACTATAAATGGATCGCTGATAAAAATTTAAAGTCAAATCACCAGTATAAGGAATCGAACCTGTGACCTTGAGGTTAAGGAACACACTCTATAACCAGCTGAGCTACTCCAACTTATTGATTTTATTTTCCAAATGACATATATAACAGTTTCGGTTTAAGTTCGGATTTTTTAAAAAAATTAAAAACCGATCCGAATGCGAATAAATCCGAACCGATCCGATCCAATAAACAACCAGATTCTAAACGGATTTTATATAACCCAATCCGAAAAATCCGAAATCCGAAAAACCCGATCCGAACCGAAAATCCGAATGCCCAGGGCTAGTGCTTATCCTTAATAACCTTTCCCAAACCATATCACGGTTTTTAGGGACTGGGTCTCCATAGACAAATGTTATATTAAAAACTTTGCCATTATGAACTGCTTCTATATCAATAAAATTGAAACATTAAAATCCTCTTTATTATAAAATAAAGCCAACCCTCCACTACAACCAATGGGTTCCACTGTTTTTAAATTTTTATAGCCAAAATGGCCTACAAATTGTTCCAAATGAGAAAAAGATTGTTTTGTTTCCATAAGAAATAAAAAATCTGGCCTATGCTTGTTCCATAAATCTCTGAGATGTCCAATAGTGGCCTTATTGCCTAGGCCTTGACAATTCCAACTTAAAATATTCATTTACTAATATTTGGTTTTGGTGGCTTGACTCCACCGTGACCGCCTTTCACCCCATCCTGGGTCCTTATAGTAACACCGGTTGCACCAGATTCCTGTCCGATTGGCGAGGGGCGTCTTCGTGGAGACAAAAGCATATTAGCATTCCTCTTCTTAGTTGAAACACCTCTAAGCACCAGAACCCCCTTCCCTTTCTTCCCCTTGTCTCCTTGCTCCACATTGTCTTGAAACTCCGCAACTGCCTGCTGGTCACCATCCACGTTATCACCCATGGTCTTTACACCATCACCCTCTTCAAGAACCTGATCACTCTCTGCCTCTACCAATCCAGCAACATCCCCTGGCTCTCCCACATTCTCCCCCTTAAACTTTGCATCAATACCGACCCCATGACTAACGCCAATTGCAGAATCCGTATCCTTCCCACTCGCAGCAGGAGAATCCGATGGCACCGTGCTTGCAGTCAGCCCCACGTATAGTGGAACTTCTGAAGCCTGAGAAACAATCTCCTCCACCAACGTTCCCTCTCTCATACCAACATGCGGACCAAGGGTAGACTGATCATCCTGATCCATATCTGCCTCAAACGAGACCAAGGGAGGTTCCCCCACTGCCTCAGTAGCCACCCTCGTTTAAAACGTTGATCCAGCAGGCCCCTCACGACCTTCTGTATCATCAAGAATTTGACCCTCTTCCACGAGGCCCTGATCTACATCGACATGACCCAAAACCTGAGGATCCTGATCCATCTCTACCGCCTCCACTGCCGGCTCTTGGAAGAGAAGTTTCCTGACCTGACGATGTTTTCTCTGTTCAAAAACTGGCCCCCTGACCTCCTCTGTCACCAAGGGCAACAGAGGACCCTACCGTTGTCGAGACTAACCCCGAATTAACCCACTCCTCCCCCTCTGGTCTTGCGAACCCGAACTGGAGGCTCCTTTAGAAGAACCCTTCTGGCGTGACAAATCTCCTCGACCCTGCTCATACCGAGACCATGAACCACCAAACTGGTGTCCATTGTTTCCTCTGGAGGGTCCAGCCTGACCCGTGTTTCGCCTCCCCTCAGCCATGACCGCCCCCTTATAGCTCATATACTGAGCTTGCTCAGACTTATCCACTCTACCCATCAAGACACCTTGAGCCACCTCTTTAGATGATGTTGGACAGACAGCTTCATTATGGCACAAGCTAAAGCATTTCTTGCACCACCCATTGAGCTTCTCATAATCAAGCTTGACAATAGTAACTTCTCCATCAAAGAACTCAATGTCAAGCTCAAAACAGATAGGGTTACGACCATCAATCATAACCTGCACCCGACCATGGTCAACATCAACCGCTTCAACAACTCCCAACTCCGATCCAATATTGCGGAAAGTGGGCGCTGCCCAAAACTGGATAGGGACATCAGACACCCGAACCCAAAACTTCAGGGAAGATGGATAAGAGGGATCCACCACTGGAGTCCATCGCACCATCGACACCATCCAGGAGTCAAAATGAAAAGGCTCCATAGACAAGACCTCAATGATATCCGCTTCCTCATCAAAGTCAAACTGGAATTTTAGAGAACCGAGATCAGCACCGGCAACCTTCTCTTCGACCTGCCAAATGCGCGGGAACATAATCACCAGAGCTTTCATGTCCTGCATCTGTGGATTGAAACACCTTCCCACTACCGTCTTCGAATAGCCCGCAATAAGCGCAGAGTTATCAAAGTAAGAGATCTTTACTCTGCGCCTCGGTCTTGCCTCATTATCCTTCTGACCCGAGAAACCCTTCCCCTTGCCCAAAAGCCCCGCTTGTGTCATCCTTACCCAAGTGACAGCACAAAAACAAATAAAAGACAAAAGTGGGAACCGCAAACTGAAAAGCCAGCAAAGTGAGATGAAAGAGAGATATCTCACTAGCAAAACACCCTGACTCCTTTTATAGTAATCTCCAGACTAAAAAGGCAAACAAACCGGATCAACCATAACAGGAACGAACAGCTGCTCAATCTCCCGAATCTGTATGAATCCACCAAAGAAGGAAAGAGAAATCGTTCGAGAGCAATGAGACATGTATCGCCATCCCATATCTTCAACAGATAACCCAAGCAATCTGTAAAAACTGATCCCAAATCTCAGTAAGACCCTCTGCAATCGCAACACCAAATCATCGAATCTAAGAGATCCCGCAAATATCCAGCTCTGACAATAAAGCAAATCAAGAGGTTTTAAACCGTATATGTGGCCGAATCTCGCGGAGGCACACCTCCTACCCCTCATCCGCGAGATTGTAATATCCAATATTAAATTAGCAGATCCAAATCCCCAAATCAGAAGACATGATGGAAACCCGAATCCTTCTCCAAAACACCCAAACCATCCATACCGGTACCTCTGCTCGAACTCCCGAGTCTGTTTGAATTCTCCAAAGAAGGAAAGAGCATCCATTTATAAGCAAACAGAGATAAAACTCCAAACCGTGTTCGTATTCACAACAATAAACCAAATAAACCCGTGAGAACTGGTCTCAATTCTTATCAATACCCTCTGCAATCGCTTTACCAAATCCCCAAATCTAAAAGATCCCGCAAATATCCACCCATGGCAATAGAACAAATCGAAGGAATAAACCCCGTATCCGTAGCCGATTCTCTCCAAATCCCCTCTCTTACCCCGCATCCGCGAGAACATAATCACCAACACAGAAATAGGAAATCCGAATCCCGACATCAAAAAACATGAGTGAAACCCGAATCCTTCTCCAAATCTCCCCATCCATCCCACTCGACACCCGAGCGGCAAGATTAGATTCTTAAACACCCAATCGAAACCAAATCTTCGCCCATACCATACAACCGAATCCCTTGAAAACCCGAGAAGAAACCAATCATTCACCAGAAATCGCACCAAGATCATGGAGTTAAAACCCTAGATCCGCAGTCGCCATCTAATTTTCGCTTAGCTTTTTAGACAAAAAAAGAGTTCGAACAGAGTTTATTTCTACAGTTTATGATAATTTGTTTAAAATTTTTGAGTTTACTTTTTAAATAGTTTGTACAATTAAAAAAATTGATACTAATTTGTAGATACATATCACAACTAATTAATTGATATGAATAAACAGTTTGAATCCCCTTTATAATAAAACGGAAGTACACAACGTTGTTTTGTAGACTATATAATTTTAAAAAGTTGGTTACAAATAGGTTATAGATCAATTGATACATTAATTGGTTACAAGTTAAATAGTGGGTGCAACCTTAATTTATTTTTGGAAGATTTTATTACTACACCACGTTGTTTCTGAAAATCTTAAAGAGAATATTTTAAAAAATTATTTGATATCATCTAACTTACCATATTAATTTCCTTTAATAAATTATTCCTCAAACAAAATCTTTTGACATCTAAATTAACATATTAATTTATTAATTATCATTATATTTCACCTCTCCTTTTTATACATATTAATTTGTTAATTATCATTATATTTCACCTCTCCTTTTTATATATGAGTCTATTTTGCGAAACAACTAAATTATCATATTATTTATTATAATAAAAAAGTAGTTTATTTCCGGATATACCATAAGTTGAATTTTTAAAAACAAATATAAGTTGTTCGATCTATGATATTTAGTAATATTATTCTTTTACTAATAATATGTCACTAAAGTATGAAAAAATTTCAAGATATCAAGTATATTAAAACAAAAAGTATAACAATATATTAAATTACTCATAATATAATAACTTGCTTTTTAAAAACCAAATTTACAAAATTATGTTTTATAATGACATTCATGTCATGATGTAGAATATACATTGTTGAAATAACTTCACATACATAAACTAATACAATATATTAAAATTTTATTTTAAATTATAAAATATACAAAATTTTGTATAAAATGGTATAGCACAGGTACTTATCTAAAATCATTAGCAATATAAAACTTACAAAATATGTGTCTTTTTTCCAGCCATCATATTTAGCATATGATTTTATTGCCAAATGTTTTAGCCACTAAAACTTTTAAAAACAATCATATAAATTATATTTTATATAAAAATTAAAATATAAATAAAATAAATTTCAACCCGTGCTCTAGCACGGGTCTTAATCTAGTAATATAATAGTTTTCAATGTAATAGATAATGGCATGAATTATAATTAATGTAAACTAATGAGAATGATTAGCTAAATTGTAGCTGGAGCTCTCTAGCGATGACACATTAGTATAGTTTTCAAGAATATTTGTTTATTAATATATAGGGGATGAAACAATGAAACTCGTGTTTACGCTATTTAGATAATGAAACAGTTTAGCATTTATTCATATCAATTAAGAGAATTTGTTATAAATGCCCTTTTTGACATATTCCTTTTCAAAAATGCCCTTTATTTTGCAATGTTGCATCGGTCGATGCCTTCCTGGTTGCGTCGATCGATGCCATCGTTGCGTCGGTCGATGCAACCTGCATTCTCATCGACCACGACGAGTTCTTCCTGAATAACCCGTCCGTCAGCTTCAAGTTTTTGGCCTTGTTCGTTGTGCACATGACCCTCTTGATCCCTCAAAACTCCAGCCACATCTGGTCTAAATATGATTGTATTGGCCATCTTCGCTGATGTGGCTGCTTTTGTGTTATCACGCTCTAGTTGTCCTAACTCTTGGTTTGTAAGCTTAACAACTGGTCCAGTAGGATTTTTCCTAGTGCTAGGCTTAGGCATGTACCTGAAACACACAAGAGAAAAGAAACAAAAGCGTGTGAGTAAAATAGAAAAAAAAAATTTAGACAAAATCAAAGACTTTAATCTAATGGTGAATCAAAGACTTTAATCTAATGGTGAACCAAAGACTGGAGGCGATGGAAATGACGGATTACAAACCTATTTCTTGTTGCAATGTTCTATACAAGGTTATTTCAAAAATTCTTGCGAATCGGTTGAAGGTGGTGTTGCCTAGTTTCATTGCAGGGAATCAATCAGCCTTTGTTAAAGACCGGTTGTTGATAGAAAACTTGTTGTTAGCAACAGAATTGGTTAAGAATTATCATCAAGAGACAATATCGGAGTGTTGTGCAATAAAGATAGATATTTCCAAAGCTTTCAACTCAGTTCAATGGCCTTTCCTCTTGAATGTCCTCTCAGCTTTACAGTTGCCACAGGAGTTTATCCATTGGATCAAACTATGTATAACAACTGCATCTATCTCTGTTCAAGTGAATGGTGAGCTAGCGGGGTATTTTCAAAGCAATCGAGGACTAAGGCAAGGCTGTTCTCTATCTCCCTATTTGTTTGTTATTTAATTGTATGGATGTTTTGTCAAAGCTATTAGACTCCACCGCTGGAGCAGGCTGTTTTGGTTACCATCCACGGTGTCAAGCTCTTAATCTGACACACTTAAGCTTTGCTGATGATCTGATGGTACTATCTGATGGGAAGCCACGATCCATTGAGGGGATTGTGTCCATTTTTGATCAATTTGCTAAGATTTTGGGTCTCAAGATTAGTATGGAAAAATCGACAGTATATCTTGCGGGTGTGACTGCTGAAGACCGACAGTTAATAGAGAATCAGTTCGCTTTTGTGGTGGGAGAGCTGCCTGTTAGATACTTGGGTTTGCCTCTGCTCACTAAAGGCTTTACTACCGCTGATTACACCCCTCTCCTTGAACAGATACGCAAGCGTATTGACTCTTGGACGTCTCGATACCTCTCTTTTGCAGGCCGTTTTAATTTGGTCAGTTCGGTTTTATAGAGCGCCTGCAACTTCTAGTTAAGTGCTTTTCGATTACCTCGAGCTTGTCTTAGGGAAGTGGAAAAACCTTGCTCTGCTTATTTGTGGTCCGGGGCTGATTTAAATCCTAAAAAAGTTAAGTTGTCGTGGGACGTTGTGTGCAAGCCACGGCGGGAGGGAGGGCTTGGTCTTTGTAGCTTAAAGGAGGCGAACGATGTGTGTTGTCTTAAGTTGGTTTGGTGGATACTCTCCCGTGGCAACTCCTTATGGGTACAATGGGTGGATCGTTATTTATTAAAGGGGAGATCATTATGGTCGGTTAAAGAAAACACAGGAGTGGGCTCTTGGATTTGGAGGAAGATCCTGAAATATAGAGCGGTGGCTACAACTCTGTGTAAAGTGGAGGTGGGAAATGGATGGCTGACCTCTTTTTGGTTTGATACTTGGTCGTCTTTAGGCCGGTTAACAGATGTGGCAGGAGATAGGGGAGCTGTAGACTTGGGGATTGGGCGCATAATGACAGTAGCAGAGGCATGGTTGGTTAGGCGCACGCGGAGACCTTGTCTCCCACTCCTCCTCTCCATCGAGGATATATTACACTAGCAATACCGATGCAGACAGAGGAGGCTGATTTGTTTATGTGGAAAGGCAAGGCGGGTAACTTCAAAGCGGATTTTTCTACGGTAGACACTTAGAACCATATTCGTCGCACTTCTGCAGAGGTTTCCTGGTACCATGCGGTTTGGTTTCCTCATGCTACTCCGAAGTATACTTTGTACCTGGTTAGCAGTTCATGATAAGCTGGCGACAGGGGATCGAATGTTGCGGTGGAATATTGGAGCTACGGGAACCTGTGTGCTTTGTCAACAAAGTCTTGAAACCATGTCACATCTGTTCTTTGCCTGTAGGTTTACTTCAGAAGTGTGGAAAGCGACGGCTAAGGGGGTGTTTCGTACAGGATACACAACCGACTGGCACCAACTCCTCACCATCTTAGCAGACAATCACCTAGATCATTTGGACAGGTTTTTCACTCGCTACACCTTTCAACTAGCGGTATAAACCATCTGGCAGGAAGGAATGGAAGACGGCATGGTCAGCATCCAAATACCCCCGAGCAGTTAACCAAGTGGATTGATCGCCAGGTTCGAGATCAGCTTTTGGCAATTCAACGACAAGTGGATAGGCGGTTCGACAATGGGCTTCAGGCTTGGTTTCAAACTAGAATCTGAGACTAGTTTCTATCTTAATTTAATGTAAACTCTATAAATTTGTTCAAACAACCGATACACTAGTTGTAAAAACGCTATTTTTCTTTGCATGTAATTTAACATTAGATGCAAAAAAAAAATGTACCTTTTTTTGAATATTTTCATTTTTGCCATCTTTTACACAATTACACTATGTTAAATTAATTTTTAGATTTTTTTTTTTAGGTTTGGATTCCGAATTTACATTTAGGGTATAGTTTTTAAAGAATATGGTTTAGTATTTGGGGTTTAGGGTTTATAATTTTATCATTTTATATATTAAAAGATGTATTTTTGAAAATAAACACCATGAAAGGATATTTTTGAAAAGTGTCATAGAAAAAGGGGTATTTTTTAAAATCCCCATCAATTAATTACTTTTAATATGAGCTACAAATTTTTATGTATCTAATGATTATGTGGGTTTAGTATTAGGTGCATACATTTATATACATGCATCTATCTTACTTTATTTTTAGTGAATTGAATATTTACAAAAGATAATAAATCTAAATTTTGAGAAACAATGTATCAAAATTGAATGGATATCATTAAAAAAAAATTGCAATTCACTTTTCACATCTGGTTTCGTTTTTTACCCTTTTTTTTTTGTCCACCTTAGGTGGCAAACATAAAAGCTATAAGTGACAAAAGGCAAAAATATTAATTGAAAATAGACTAAAATTTTTAAAATTAAAGAAATAAACCATTCTGTTTATATTTTAGTGTTAAAAATTTAGCTTTAAGGGGTAGAGGTTTAGTATTTGTGATTTAAGAGTTACACTATTTAAAGATCTTATAATTCAATTTTTGAGTGACATAAGATATTAAGTTTTTAAGGTATAAAATTAAAGTTTAAAGATATAGTTTTATACTATTTGGTTAAGTTTTTTCTTTAAAATCTAGATAATTCTTAATTTTTGTATAAAACTTTGACTCTTTTGAAACTTACCCTTTTTAATTTGAGTGAAATAATTAGTTTGGCATAATTAATAAACCAAATACATATAATATAGAAAACGCTTTTATTAAGATATCTAGCATTTATTTTTCTCTGACCCAATTCAATGGACAATCAACAGTGGTTAAGTCATCTCCCCATAAATACCATACTTTACATCTTAAACCCCAATTCTCTTACAAAGCAACATAGAGAAACTACAAAGAAAAAAAATGGAGGCTAGAACGTTTACTCTCCCTTTCCTCATGATTTTCATATCTTCTCACTTTTCACTCTCAACTTCTAAAAGGATTTTAAACGATCCATATGGTTTCTCATCATCTGCGAGTTTGTCGAGCCTAAATGCGAAGATGCTCATCAATTCATTCAATCTAACCCCTATGTATGACGTCAATGTCATCCCAAAAGGTAGTCCCGACGCTCCAAGACTCTTTGAGAGCCAAATTGATTTTCCAGCGACACTTGGTGTCCAAAACGTTTCTGGGGGTCCTTCTGTCCAACAGTTTGGCCACTATGCTGGCTATTACAGCCTCCCTCATTCAAAATCAGCCAAGTAAAACCTTTAACCGATTCAAATAAGTCTTATTCGAATCATGTTTTGCTTACTAGTTAGTATAGATATGTACGCAACTGATTTTTTTTTCTTTGTTGTGTTTGCTTATTTTGGTTTCGCAGGATGTTCTATTTCTTCTTTGAGTCACGAAACAGCAGTACCGATCCGGTTGTGATCTGGTTATCAGGTGGACCGGGTTGCAGTAGCAGTGTTGCTATGTTCTATGAGAATGGTCCGTTCAAGATCTCTGATGATTTCTCTCTCTCTTGGAATGATTTTGGTTGGGACAAGGTTTGTCTGGTTTATTAAAATTTTTTTTTTCTTACACAAGAAACATGTTTATCTACGACAAAAAGATAAAAAATAAATTTCTTCTTAATATTGTTTTAATAGGTATCCAATTTAATCTACGTAGATCAGCCAGTTGGAACTGGTTTCTCTTACACATCGGACAAAAGCGATCTCCGGCATGACGAGGCTGGTGTAAGCAATGACCTTTACGATTTCTTACAGGTTCGATTGTTGTTGGTATTCCCATTTTGTTATAAGAATTTTTATTGAAATTGTAGTGACTTGGGTTGTATCTTTGAATTTTGGTAGGCTTTTTTCAAAGAGCATCCGAAATTTGCAAAGAATGATTTCTATATTACCGGTGAATCGTATGCTGGTCACTACATTCCGGCTTTCGCTTCACGTGTTCACAGTGGAAACAAAAAGAAGGAAGGAATTCCAATCAACCTTAAGGTTAGTAGTTGATGCATGAGGTTTCTAAGAAATTTAGAATTTTATTAATTTTGTATTTATTATTTTAATCGAGTTTTCCTTTCTATGTTTTTTACATTAGGGTGTTGTTTTAATATTCAAACACATGTGAGGAATTAAATTAAAAATTATGGACTAATTTTGGTTTAAATCAGGGTTTTGCGATTGGTAATGGTCTAACCAATCCGGAAATCCAATATGCTGCGTATGGAGACTATGCACTGCAAATGAAAATGATTACGGAATCTGATTACGAGGGTATCAAACAAGACTACGTCGAGTGTCAAAGTCTCATAAAAAAATGCAGTAATTTCAATATATAGCTACTCTTCTAAATTTTGTTAGATATACTGTTCGAGTAAAAAGATTTTGATCTTTTATGAAAATATTTTACTTTTTCAATATCAGATCTTGATGGTGGTTTAGCTTGTAAATCTGCTTTCGAAGTTTGCGACATCATCTTAAATACGATATTAGCAGTAAAACCAGGCATAAGTGTAAGCATTAAAAACCTCAAAATGATTTTTCTTATATATATATATATATATATATATATATATTATATTTCCTTTACATGATTTAACTTTTTTCTTTTTTGCAGTACTACGACGTGAGGAAGAAATGTGTTGGAAATCTGTGTTATGATTTTTCGAAGATGGAAACATTCTTGAACAAAGAAAACGTACGAAAAGCCTTAGGAGTTGGAAACATTGAATTTGTGTCGTGTAGTAGCACAGTTTATGATGCAATGACAAAGGATTGGATGATTAATCTTGAGGTCAAGATCCCAGATCTTGTCAATGATGGAATGAACCTACTAATTTATGCCGGAGAATATGATTTCATTTGCAATTGGCTTGGTGAGATCGATCAGAAATTTTGGTTTTTTTTTTTTTTAATATAAATTTTATGGTTTAGGAACTGACAATGGTTTTTCTCTAGGTTTATAGTTCAAAATTTTGTGTTATACTATCAATTCTGCTTCATAAATTTTGGTTTCTATATTTTTTTTTTATATATAAATTTTATGGTTTAGGAACTGATAATGGTTTTTCTCTAGGTTTTTTGATTGATCAGAAATTTTGGTCTCTATATTTTTTTTATATATAAATTTTATGGTTTAGGAACTGAGAATGGTTTTTCTCTGGGTTTATAGTTCAAAATTTTGTGTTATACTATCAATTCTGGTTCATAATGGTTTTACATTTTCATACTTTCCCAGTTTATTCTTGTTCAACCTAGTTCAATAAATTGATTGATTTTCTTGGTTATACAGGAAACTCTAGGTGGGTTGACCAGATGAATTGGTCAGGCCAAAAGGATTTCAAATCAGCAAAAAATGTACCATTCTTGGTAGATGGTAAAGAAACCGGTTTACTGAAAAATTACGGTCCTCTCACTTTTCTTAAGGTATATCAGAAAAACCAATGAAGTAAAAAAAAAACTTTTCTCCACAAAGGATTAGCTCAGACGAACCAATTATTTAGAAATCGACCAATGAAGTAAAATTAGTATTGATGTAACACAACTAAACTAGCCTTCATATATTTTTGAAGGTTCATGATGCTGGCCACATGGTTCCGATGGATCAGCCGAAGGCTTCTTTGCAAATGCTTATGTATTGGATGCAAGGAAAGCTTAGTAGTACTCCGAGAGTTCGTCCATGATTTTCATGTATAGAACATTTCATTTCAAAACAATGTGATCTAAGCTTTCATTCATAATAATGTCCTTGTATTTTCATGCTATTGATCTTAATGATTAATCTTGATTAGTTATTTTGGGATTGTTGCCATGATATTATATTTTTCATCCTTTGAACTTTTGTTGTCATATGCCCAAAAAAAGAAGAAAATATTTTTTTGTTGCAAGAAATCCAACGACTCCTCTCGTCACTAATGCTATAAGCCATCTTTACTTTCTCAGCCTCGCGAACAACTATTAACAACTATAACATCCAACCATTTCCTTATTTATCCCCATACACGAGTAGAGCTTTTTCAAGAGGGTTTATACAATTTAAAGCTTCTTCACGTCAAACATGAAAATTGACTATAAAGATTCGTATGTTGTTAACACCCATTTTTCACTAAGCTCGACCGTCTTTAATGTTAGATTAGGAAAAAAAAACACATATTCAATTTTGCATGTTTAGACTTATCTACTACTATCTATTGGTTTTACAAATTCCTTAATAACTAAAGTTTTCATGTGTTCAACATTGACATAGACCAATCACATATTAAAATTTGGCTCTATTTTCATGTTATTATAATGAATAATATGTTAGAGTATTTACATATTTTTAGAGATATTGATATGCTCAAATTAACATATCAAATTAATCTCTAGAGCTACTCTCTCAAATTAAGAGATCACTGTAGTACTTAGGGATCGAATTCCACAAGGACTCAAGTCTACACAATAAATTATAGAGTTTTATAATTAAGCTAAACAGATTAATTTGAATTGAAATAACAATGCAAAATATTAAATAAAACTGTTGTAACTTCAGAGAATCAAAAAGCTAGGTCTAGGGAATTTCTCAGGAAATTACAAAATATTAAATCAATCAATAAATTTGGATTCAAGCAATTAAAATCAGATCTAAAACTCTAAACTTTTTTGTAAAATAAATCAGTTCTTACTGCAAATATTATCTAAATTTAAAACCAGAAAATCCAAATCTCTTTGCAAAATTCAAGGTTAAAAATCAGCTTTGAAAACATGTTTAAATTGTTCACAAAATTACTAAATCAAATCTCTTTTTGAAAGAAGTAATTTTGCTCATCAAAAGGTTTTATCAGAAAAATCAATTATATTCTCACATCAATTTATTTTCCTAGGTTATTAATTCTAGATGGCCAATCAATAATTAATATGAAGAACAACCTATGATGAAGATCTAGAACATATAATGAATCCTAAATAAACAGATCTAATAAATCATAAAATCCCTGTGAAAAACCCTGAACCTAACAAGCATACTACTCAGACATCATTATAAGAACACAAATCAATAACCGAATAAATTGCATAAGAAAGAGAATAAAGAAGTAAGGGAGTTATGTTCTGAATCTTCTCTTAAGGAGTCTTGAATCTTCTCTCCAAAAGCTCTCTAAAATCTCTCAGGGTTTTCTCTCTCAAAAGTTGCAGGGAAAAATAAAGCTTAAGGGTTTCTCAAACCTAAAAATACTATATATATGTCTTAAAACACGTCCAGGGACTAATGATGCAAATATGGAAAATTTCATGCAACTTTTGTAAATCTTCCAAAACTTGGGTCTTGAGTAGGCAAACAGGGGTGTCAACCGACACTAAGGGTGGTGTCGATCGATACCAAGGGTGGTGTCGATCGATACCAAGGGTGGTGTCGATCGACACCATCACTTCTGATCGGCTCCAAGTTCTCTTCCTTAGCTGAATTGCTCCAAAATCCCTCTAGTTTCTCCATTTTGCTCCTTTCATGCCAAAATCCTATAAAACCTGAAAAGACTCACAAAGAACCTAAAACACACAAAGAAAGACTCTAAAGACTCCTAATATCATGGTTAAAAACCACAAAAACCATGATATATCAGATATATTGGTTGATAGATATTGATTATTTTACAATAAAAATAAAAATTATATAATTTGTTATATTTTTATTATAGGGTAACTTGCATAATTGCGCATGCAATGATACTTATTGGAAATTTGGAATTATAATGTAACGCCCCGACCATCATTTTGCATAGTGGGCCTTATGTCTACTTCCCGCCCAAAGGCCCACTTCGTTTAGTAGGCTCCACGTCAACTGTCGGCTATGTGTCTACCCATATCCGACGGCCGGTTAGTTACGTCTTGAAGGCTTTAAAAACTTGTTTATCGAACCTAAAAATCATCACATGATCTTTTCCTTTGTTTTGTTCTCACTCGCATAGTTCCGACAATCACTTCTCGGAAGGTCACCAATCCTAAAACTACTGCACCTTAAGCGCGTTTAACTCTAAAATTCTCTCAAGACCCTTGACTGAAAAGATAAGTGTACTTTGGTGACATAGGTGGCCAAATTAATTCTTATAAACCCCTCCGAAAGTCTCTGAAACCAGGATGTCACAATTCACCCTCACTAACAGATCGCAACATCCACGTTGCCACCAAAACTGTCACCCCCGACGGTGTGAGCCCTCATGGCTCCACACTCGTATGGATTCGGCTCTGATACCACTTGTAACATTCCGACATCACCTTGCTTAGTGGGCCCTATATCCACTCTGGCCCATGGGCCCACCTCGCTTAGTAGCCCCACATCCACTCCCATCCCATGGATCCACTCATATCCAAAGGCCGGTTTGCTACGTCCGAAAGGCTTTACCAAAAATATAAGTGCCAAATCAATTCTTTTAAACTTCTCAGCAAGTCTCTGAAACTGGGGTGTCACATATACTAACAAAACACAATTAAACCATACATTGAAAATGCGAAAAATACCCAAAAAATATTTCTTTCTGGCACTAATGTTGAGCCTCAGTCCTAGTGATTAAATAAGGTGAGGATATGTCAAAAGTATGAAAGAAATAAGTCATTGTTGTTTAAAGTAACACAATTTTTTATACAAAAATAAATAATATATTAATAAAATATATCACAAGTTGGTTCTTCTTTAACAACCATATGATGTTGATAAGCTTCAGGATCGCTTACTTTGTTGTTATTCCCTCCATTTTGCTGTTATTCCCTCCATTCTTCTGGCTGGATGTTACGACATTCCTCATGGATCATTTGGTTTGCTTTGCATAATCTTTTGTTGTTCCTCGCGTTGTCTCTCTTAAATCTTTCATTGATGGTCTCATTCTTGTAATGAATCGATGATACATGTGCAGCAAACTTCTGTGAAGTTTCAAACACATTGTTACATTTGGGACATGTATATGGACCGTATTTCTTATATGGTAAACTATGTGTCCGCCCATCATATTCACAATTTTCTTCAGAATTAACACTTCCAAGATTTTCTTCAAAATATGTGGTAGACCTATATCGTTTCTTCAGTGGTTGATGATGGGGGACAAGTTGGTCATGGTAGCATTTTGGTGAACAAGAAAAGATATCTAACTGCGTTGGATAAACAAAAGTTTGATGTGGAAAAACAGTATTGAGAGGTGTTGGATTCAAGATATTATGTTGTTTGTACCAATAATTTGGAGGGTAAAATGAAGAATTGAAGATGTTGGGATTTATGGCACGATGATATTCATTTTGCACAGTACTTAGGTTATTGGTTGGAATAATATTGTAATACCTATTTATAGTAGTTTGAGTGACGGAGATTTGAGAAAGATGAGCATTATTTGGAACTCGAGTTATGAAAGGCATCCCGAAAGTAGAAACCATGTTTTCTCTCATCTCATAAGCCACATGTGAATTATTGAAATCGAAAGAAGATGGAGAGACATTTGAAGAAGAATATAAACCATGATGGTTTGTGTAGACAGAAGTAGCGAACATTGATTCAAAAGTTTAGACTCATAATTCCTAAAGTTGGAACTTGTTTTGATGGGAGAAAAACTATGAATGTTCATAGTATCGTCACCATAAGAGTTTAAACCATTTGAGATTATAGTCATTTTGAAAGTTGACAAGAGCATGTTTTATATTTTTACTGTGTCACCTATATATAGGTACATTCATAAATCAACAACATATATTTATTATAAAAGAAAAGGAGAAATTGAATAAGCAAGGAAAAATATCTTGTCCAGAAAATCAATTTTGGATTAAAGTAAATATTTTGATGCACATAATCTTTTGATATTCATTTTTTACTTTTAAAACAAAAAAAAACTTTATAAGTATGGTAATGTTTAGATAAAATTAAAAGGGATAGAACTTCTTTATATTATTTATGTAGTGATATGGCAATCCTTTTATATAGTTTCATGTCCTTTGAGCCATTTAATATTTATGAACTAATTTTATAGCAAATTACCATGAGAGCACAAGCTTTTTTTTCTATGTTATACACCTATTTTCTATGGCAGGAAATTCTTTTGCTTTAAATCACTAATTTTGGGTTACTGTAATAACACTACAAGAAAACACGCTCATTGCAACGGATCACTGCGACGGATATATGCCCTTGCAAATTTGCTATGTATTTGCGGGTAATTTGCTACGAAGACGAGAACCCTTGCAAATCCCTCGCAAATTTGCTAGATAAAAATCTCTCGCAAATTTGCGAGTGATTTGCGAGGAGAAAATACTCCCTCGCAAATCTATCGTAGATTTGGACGCATTAGCGAGTAGTCTTATCCGTAGCAAATTTGTGAGGAAGCGGCGAGGGATTTGTGAGGTCTTTAAGGGTTTAGGGTTTGAGTTTAGTTTTAAATCTGAAGTGAAGTTCTCAGTAAACATCAATAGACAAAAAAACTTTTAAGATGTTGACATGTTTAAAGAAACTTTGACGTGAAGACACGATATATATATATGTCAAGATGTGATTTACTTTCATTATGATCATGAGACCGAGTGTTAAAGTTTTTTGACCAACAATTGCAATATAGAGTCTATAGTCCAGTAATCACCAACTATATGAACAATAAACTTTCCAAAACATAAGAAAAACATGAAACTAATAGAGATTGTATCACTAAGAAAATGAATTAGATGCAAAAGAATATATATATATATATATATATATATATATATTTGCGAGGGATATGCAACGGATTTCTGCGAGGAATATATTGGCATATGCTAGCTCCTAGCTAATCCTTCGCTAGCTCCTCACGGTTCCGTCGCAATTTGATCTTTTACAGGCAAATTAAAGAAGAGCATTACTAACCACATCAAGAGACAATAAACTTTGGAGATTAAGGAATATATTGGCATATGCTGAAAATTGCTAAGATGTTTAAAGAAAGTTGACGTGAAAAGACACATATATATATTAAATCAAGATGTGATGATACAAGCAATGAGCTTTTGCCATAAATAAAATCATTACTAACCAACATAAAGAGACAAGAAACTTTTGAGATGAAGGAATATATTGGCTTGTCAACATTTTGAGATGTTTAATGAAACTTTGACGTGGAGACACGGATCGAATATATATAAATGAAGATGCATCTAATGATAAACCAGGAGTGATTTACAATGTAGAGTCCATAGTCCATTAATCACTAACCATACGAACAAAGAGCTTTCCAAAACATAGGAACAAACATGAAAGAGAGATTGTATCACTTACTGAACCAGCTGAAAGAGAAAGTTGAACGAGCTGATTTCCATTGTGTATTTCTTGATATTTTGATTGAGTAGATTCTATTGAGAATAATGTACGGTCTAGTATATAATTCAGAAAATGAATCTGATTGAGTAATTGAGGATAATGTATTTTAAAAGAATGATTTATAAGCTTTCGAGGGATTTACGAGGGATTAGCGAGGTATATTGTATAGGGCCTCGCAAATCCATCGCAAAGTTGAGGTTTTTTTATTGGTCGGTTTTGTCGGTTGTTGCGACTGATTTGCGAGTTTCCTAATTACTCTGTCGCAATTTGCGAGGGATTTGCGATGAGTTCTCGTTAATCCCTCGCAAAATTGGGTGTTTTATTGGTCGGTTTTGTCGATTGTGCGACTGATTTGCGAGGTATTCTAGTTATTCCCTCGCAAATACTGCGAGGGATTCACGAGGCCTTAAAAAGTCTGTATATACAAGGCGATTGTTGGTTTGAGCTCGCTCAAACCCTAAATCTATTTCTGCGACTCAAATCCTAATTCTAGCTCTTCGATCTTCTTCTTCTCCGATGTATTCCCTAACCCTAGTCACCGTCTCTCTTCCTCCTCTCTTTGCCGTCTCTCTTCCTCCTCTCTTCACTGTCTCTCTCGCCGTCCCTCTTCGTCCTCTCTTCACTGTCTCTTCGTCGTCTCTTTTGCCAGCATAGATCTAAAAGGTACTCCCTCCGTTTCAAAATGTAGGATGTTTTAACTAAAGCACGCAGATTAAGAAGTTTTTACTTTTAACAAGTTCAACCAATTAGAAACAATACTGCATAATATAAAATACTAAACTAATATAAAATTTGCATAAAAACTTGAAAACATCCTATATTATGAAACAAAAAATTCTCTAAAACATCTTATATTTTGAAACGGAGGGAGTAAACCCTGAGCATGGAAGTTTAACAAAGCTAGATCCGTGTCGACCTTCAGGAACTCTCTGGTAAGAATCCGAATCATTCCTCATTCAAGTTGTATTTTGAATCCGAATTGAGCTTGTTGCATGTTGAAATCTGATAGTTGCATGTTGAATCTAAAGCATTCCTCATTCAAATTGTATTTTGTTTGATAGTTTATTCAGTTAGGAGTATGATTGAAATCTGATAGTTGCATCTTGAATCCGAATCATTCCTCATTCAAGTTGTATTTTGTTTGTTAGTTTCTTCAGTTAGGAGTATGATAGTTGCATGTTGAAATATGATAGTTGCATCTTGAATCCAAATCATTCCTCACTCAAGTTGTATTTTGTTTGGAGGTTTGACCAATATTTCTCTGTTTCGGCTACTGTACAAAGAATCTTTGAAAGAGATTACAAAGAGCCTCATGCCAATTGGATACAGACGCCGACTGTAGTGGTAGACCGTTGGTATGAATATTTTGCGGTAAGTCAAATCTGTTTTGCTACTATACAATATGTTTTGTTTGTCGTTTTTAAACATATACTAGTTAACTTTTTTTTTTTGGAAGCAAACATATAATTGGGACCGTTCCATAAACGATAGAGTTAGGAAGGAGTTTGAAGACAAGCTTAAGGACAGGATGTGTGATCAAGTGTTTAGGTGGAAGTTAAAGTGGAAACTAAAGGGTGATGAGGCAAAGCCACGGTGGATTGATCCTCAAGTATGGGTTGGTCTTGTTAAATATTTGCTCAAATCAGAAGTCAAGAGTACCAACAGCCATAATGCTCGTTATCATGATCCTAATGGCACCGACATTTATAAGCACCGCTTAGGCCAAACCTCTTTTAAAGCTCGTGCTCGAAAACATGTAAGTGTTTGGCTTTCTTTTCAGCAGCATTGACCTTATGGACAATCAATAAGTGACTAATCATCTCTATGTTTCTCTTTTTCAGTTTGAGATAACTGGTGAGTTAACTCCTGAATTTGTACGCATCCTAGAAGAGACTCATCGAAATCCTGATGGGTCATTTACGGATGGAAAGTCTGAGTCTCTCTTCAATGAGGTGTTGTCCAAGATTCAAGAGTTGGAATCTTAGCTTTGCACATGTGATAATGGAGAGAGCACTGCTTCTGGTGGGGTGCCCATTCATATCAAAAACAAAATTTAGACATCGGTAATACTTGTCTATTTTAAATACTTTGAATTTCTTGTCGATGCAAAAATTATCTGTTCAAGTGGTGTATAATTAGTTGTCTTTTTCTTTCTTTGAGTTTTGTGTTTGTCTTTCTTTGATTTCCATGGAACTTACAAGTTCATTGTTGTATTGTTGTTTTGTTATTTGGTTGCTCCGAAGAAGAAAAATATGATTTTTGGGGTTGGTTCTTTACAGTTTGAAGCATCCTCTAGCAGTAGCAGTCCACCGCCTATGTCTCCGGCTAATGATCTGGTTATTTTGGCTCATAAGCTAGCTTTCGCTGAGGAATGTATTCAAACTCAGGTGACACAAATCTAACAAAGTGCAGAGAGAATGCATAGCTATGATGCATACTTTGAGTACCTCGCTGAAAATGATCCCGACTTTGCTCCTGAGTTTGGGCACCCGACAACCAACCCACAAAGCAGAAACCAAGAAGTCGAACCAGAGAGCAACACCGGTGAAACAGTAGCTGGAAGCCACACAGGGACCAGAAACGTGACCTCTCTCTCTCTCTCAATCATTTTAAAAACTCTTTTTTTTTATCGGATGTCCCCGAAGGGACAAACACTATTTGTTAACATATTTTTTGTTTTGTAATATTTGAATTTTATTTTAATCTGAATTTTATTTTTCAATGCGATTATATTTTATTATTTTCGAACTAATTTTAAACGGTACAATGTAAATTAAACACAATTATATGATACGGAATCGAAACATGCAGATTTAAACGGACGTTGCAAAGCAGTCGTAAATGTTGCGACGGATGTACTACGTCGTGGCTTGCAATGATTTTGCTATGAATGGGCTCACTCGCAAATTGCTTGAGATTTGCGAGTAAAATTATCTCTACCAATATGCGTGAGATTTGCGAGGAATACACTCCATCGCAAATTGCGTCGGATTTGCGACCAAAATTTTTCCTCGCAAATTTTGCGAGAGATTTGGGGTGTTGGTCGATTTGCGAGACTCGATTTGCGAGGAATCGTAGAGTCTCGCAAATCTCTAGCGATTGTCCATTTGCGAGGCACTTGCGATGAATTCCTCCATCGCAAATCGATTATTTTCTTGTAGTGTAATAATAACAACTCAATCAGGCTAAGACGTAAAGTTTTTCAAACAAAAAAAACACCAATTAATATAAAATTTCTTATTGTTTTCCTGGTAAAAGTAGTACTAAATCAATCATTGTAAGCATATTTTTATATTTCTAATATTTGAGGTATTAACCCACTCATAGAAAGTATTTGCATTATTTTGGTATGGTATATTTACATGTAATCTTAAAGTGTGTTTTAAAATTAATCTAATTAGATTTGAGGTTCCCTTTTCAGTATGATTTATGTTTTAGAATTTTATATAGATTTATGGTTATTATTTTTGATAAAATATAACATATGAGATTAATACACCAATCTGTAGTGATTTGTTTCATATAACAAATTAGAAAAATTGGGGGAAATAATTATGAGAGTAAATTGTGATTACATTAAAAATACTATTTTCTCATAAAACTTATTATGCATAAAAAGTACATAATATTAAAATATTCTATTAGATATAATATAGTTATCTAGAAATAACAAAACATATAAAATAAACTATTTTATTGGGTAAATTAATCTATTACCTTTCCATGAAATCTCTTTTTAACATATTAGAAAGTATCAAAGATATATACTGCTGGAATTTTTTATTAATGTATATTTGTAGCAGTGAAAATAATGAGTATTAGGTAACATATTTTATAATAGGTTGACAATATCTGTTAGAATTTTTTTTTTAAATATATATATTTAATGTTGAAAATGGTTTAACAGCCTGGAAAAAACCTTCAGTAATTTGTCCACTTTAGTTTGCCAACCGTTGAGGAAAAACCAAAGTTCTATACACTGAGAGTCAAACTAGAAAAAGACTCTTGTCTTTTTGGTATTCAGCATCCAATCATAGTTTGACTTAACGTAATTGTTTTTTTCACAGATAATAAGTCGATTCTTTTTTTTTTTTTGTCACAAACATGTATTATTAAACATTTACTGCCCATTATCAGCCTATATTTTATTTGCTTTTTTCATATTTTACTGCTTTTTCACGCATATAATAATAATTTCAAAGTTCTTATGGATGAAATTATAATAATGATCAGCAAACCAGAAAATATCATAATTGCCTGGCTAAGAGGGGACGCATGAGAAACATTCAATGATACAATTTGTGGTGAAATTATGAGTATATATATCTGTATATCTTTATTATGTAATTGCCTGCAAACCATGGAATACCAATGGGACAATACTGTGTTCTCTCTTATGCATTGAACATCACCACCAAAGGCCAGTATCTCCAATTTTAGATTATATACACAATCGAGATTTTGTTCACCAGCAAGATTTCAAGAACTTTTTTTTTAATATATATATATATATATATATATATATATATATATATAAAGACTGTTGAACTCCACATAAATTATGAAAAGTGTAGAATATTTTTTTGCAATATTTAGTAGCCAATTTGGGTATAATATAAAAACTATTTGTTAGCATGATATTATATGCTATAATAATTTTCCGCGAATAAAGTATTAATGTAAATGATATCGCTTTTATAAACCTCGATTATTAAAGTATCAATGTAAAAAGTAAATCAACTTTATATCAATGCAATATAAAAATGATTTGATACCGTGCAATTATACGCTATATTGTTTTTTTTTCAATATGTTTATAAGGACTAAGAAGTATTCTTTTTATTATATTGATGCAATATTGATTGACGAAAAAGTTTAAAAGCCAAAGATAATGACTTGCAATTTACTACTATTGCTTCCAAGTTTCACCTAGTTCATATTTAGTAACATGCTTCATGTCTTCATGACCCCGAAACATCTGCAAGTTATAATGCACATATGACTACAAATGTATAGATAGGATCTTACAGATAATAAAAGACTATAAATGTAACTAACACATACAGTTAAGTTCCGTATAACACATAAAAATGTAATGTAGCAAATGTAAGAAGTACACCACGAATCTGGAAACTTTTGTTTGGCCATTTGTACACACACATACATATTACTTACACATTTGTGGAAATGAGTGTGCGACTGTGTCTGCGTGAATCAAACACATGTACCTTAAAATGATGTAAATGTGTACAGTCGATCTATCAATTGTACATATATGGATACATACCCATCGATGGGTCATTATCTCTGAAGTTGATTAGTCGGTCCAAATTTACACCTGATCATCATGAAATTCACATAGAAATATATTTATATGTGTGTGCAACAGTGCAAAATATATTTATCGATTTATTCATGCATGCAAGTGTCCATCAAAGTTGTACGAATGAATAATTATGAAGGGTTCTTTTGGCACTTTACTAAATGTAATAATGAAAACAACAATGGCAAGTCAACTCGTGATGATAATTTTTTGGTAATTGGAATATCACAAAAATGAGTTTTTGTTTTCTTGTCACTTTATAATCAGACAGTTCTATATAGTTCACTGGTCCGTTCAATGCAGTCTCCTCATCTAACATGTTTTCTTTCTTTTATCCATGTAATATCATATCACTACCACTTGAGAACTCTTTTAACTTTTCACTTTTGAAATTCATGATGAATACAAATTAAACTATAGCTGAATATGAATAATTGTGTCAAAAAAAAAAAAAAAAGAGTTGAACATGTATAATTATGAAAATATTTTGACGAATGATCAAATCATGGAACATGCTGATGATCTTCGTTAGTGATTTTTTCTTTCTTTTCAGCCTCAACACAAAGTACCTTTTTTGAATATTTTGCACTTCTCATGATAAATATATATAAAAAATATCGTTTAAATTTATTGTTTGGAACTTTGGATTAGTACTATACATCTACAAAAAGAATAAAACTTGAAGACAAACAGGTACCACAAAATACTTTAGGAGCACACCTTATTTGTTAAATCTATAATTCAATCACATATTTAATATTGCTGATTACATATATAAAATATGTAGATACATAGAAAATTATATATATATATATATATATATATATATATATATATTTGACAATAAAAATCTAATTTTTCAAACAGGCACAATGAATATGCATGCATGTCAATCATGTTGACTTCTCCACACCCATAGCTTTCGAAACAAAATGAAATATAAAATTATTGGTTCTACATATAATAATAATAATTGATAGAGTGAGTCCAAATCCAAGTCTCTTATTAAAAGGGCGGGCACAAATTCAACCACTCCTCCATAAACACAAAAGCTCCATCCTAAAAAAAGGCAAGTAAGAGATAACGATTTCTCTCCTTTTCTTTTCTTCTTCTCTTTATCAAACTTCAACACACTAACGAGAGAAATGGGAAGAGCTCCATGTTGCGACAAGACAAAAGTGAAGCGAGGGCCTTGGTCCCCTGAGGAAGACTCTAAGCTTAGAGATTACATTGAGAAGTATGGTAATGGTGGAAATTGGATCTCTCTCCCTCTCAAAGCCGGTAAGTTCATATACATGTTCTTAGTTAAAACCAATCTCCTGGTTCACCTTTTCGAGCTTCTAATCCCAAAACAAGAGCTAATGCCATTCTCTGTTGTTGTTGTGGTTTAAGGTTTGAGGAGATGTGGGAAGAGTTGTAGATTGAGGTGGCTTAACTATTTGAGACCAAACATAAAACATGGTGACTTCTCTGAGGAAGAAGACAGGATCATTTTTAGCCTCTTCGCTGCCATTGGAAGCAGGTTCTCTATTGAAGTATTTTTATTTATGTAACTATATATCTCTGATTATAAGAAGAAAATTATATTAATTAAGATCCTCACTAAAAATACAGAGCTGATATCCGTTTGTTGTCCATTTGCTTATGAAGGTCCCTCTTAAATAGTTATCTACTCAAATAGGTTTAAAGAAAATATTATTTCACTCTCCTTTAATTAATATAATTAAAAATTATTCTCTCTTAGTTATATATATTTTTGAATGTATGTGTAATGTTGGAACTAACGATAAAAGTAGTTCACAACGTACTTACATAATTTAGTCATAATTTTAGTCAAAACTACGAGCAACACTTATTCATAATTTTAGTTAAAAACTACGAGCACCAGTTATTCATCTAGATTGCAACATTTTTCTCCAACATTAATTAATAATATACATGAATTGAAACTTGTAGGTGGTCAATAATAGCAGCTCATCTACCGGGAAGAACAGACAACGACATAAAAAACTATTGGAATACAAAGCTAAGGAAGAAGCTCTTGTCTTCTTCTTCTTCTTCATCTTCCTCTCATTCATCATCAGCCATGGCTTCTCCTTATCTAAACCCTAATTCTCAGGATATGAAAAGACCATTAACCCCATCAGCAACAATCCCATTTTCTTCTTATAATCCGTATGCTGAAAACCCTAATCAAGACCCAACAAAATGCCTCATCTCCAACATCAATGGCTTTGAAGCTGACGACAAACAGATGGTCTTTCCTTATAGTAACCCTAATTATACTCAAGATCTCTCTCTCTCGGACAGCAACAACAGCAACATCTCGGGCGCAAGTGGTTTCTTGCTCAACCACAATATGTGTGATCACTACAACAACCACACCAGTTTCTCTTCGGACGTCAATGGAAAGAGATCAGAGACTATGATGAAGCAAGAAGAGATAATGATGATGATGATGATAGACCACCACATTGACCAGAGGACAAAAGGGTACAGTGGGGATTTCACACAAGGATATTTTAATTACTACAATGGGCATGGGGATTTGAAGCAAATGATTAGTGGAACAGGCACTAATTCTAACATAAACATGGGTGGTTCAGGTTCATCTTCAAGTTCGATAAGCAACCTAGCTGAGAACAAAAGCAGTAGTAGCCTCCTACAACACAACTGCTTTCCCTATTTCTACTCCTAGTTCTTCTAGACTCTCTTGTCTTCTTATATAAATATATTTTGGACTGACTGTTAGTAATATCAAAGATTTGATGGGGTATGGGAGGAGAGAGAAAGACTATGATCAGTTTTAAGGGATTTTGTATTTTGTTTATTGTTGTCTCTTTATTGGATTTCTAGTTAAGAAAAGACAATGCGATATTTGATTTGATGAAACTCAAAAGGATAGATGTATTTATGGTTGAAGATAATCTTCTTTTTTTGTCGAAAAGAGTAGATCATATCAGCTTTTAGTTAAAACTTGGAACAAAGTAAGTGATCATACACACGCCCACAGGCCACACCCACATATAGCATGTTATTGTTTCTAAAATTAGATGAGACTATTAAATTCAAAAAAAAAATTAGATGAGACTATTACCATTTTATGCATATATAGGCTATAAATAGTAAAGAATTTTCTGATAGTAATACACTCACTCATCTACAATTTCTATCATAAATTTAAATTCCTAAAAGACAAACACATTTAAAGCATCGTATATTGTTACACTATTACGAACATATTCAAAAATTTAATTTAAGTAAATATTCATAATGAAATAAATAAATAAAGAAAAACAAAAAATCTTCGTATCATGTAATATATATTTTATATGTGAATAAAAGTATAACTAATCTTTAGCTACAATTGCAATAATATTCATCTTTACTACAATATTTTTGTTACATACTGATATAGATTTTTCATTCTTATAAATTTTCGTGTTTAGTTATATTAACAACTACAAATTTAGTGTATATACTCTTAACAATTTTATTGTTACAGAGAGAGAGAGTGAACAAAGGATTGTGTATAAAAGTCATCACTTTTGGTCAGTGACTCGAGAGCGGCTAGGAGAAGCAAATTGATTGATGGAAATACATACACTATTCATCTGTTGTAAATGACATATATACCCTTCCCAGATGGCTTCATCACTTTTCTGATTTTCTCCTTTCTGCGCCATATCCTTCGGTTACTGTTTTCTTTTCTGTTTATTCTCTATTAAAGATATAAATAAGAAACCATGAATAATAAATAACTAAATGTTGGACTTAAAGATAGAAAGGCTGAAGGATTCTTAATCGAGTTATGATTAGTGAAAAGATAAGGATCAAACTCTATTTGGTGTTATCTAAGTTATTGGTGTTTTCCTAGTAGGACTAGAATTGGTTTTAGTATATGTATGTGGAGCTATGACATTAACATATAGAGATTGAGAGTTTGAGAGAGAACAATTGTAAGAGAGCTTTAGTTTTTTGAGAGATTTTTCTAGAGCTAATAATAAGAGAGTTATTCTTATTTGATTTTTTGTTCTTTACAAAACCTGCAACCTCCATATTTTCTATATTAGGTATCAGAGCCAATCTAGAAAACAATGGCAGACGGAGAAGGAGCTATAGTAATAGCAAAACCAACAGAAGGAGGACTGATGCGGACATCGATCCTACCATCCAAACCGTTGAACTAGTTCCTGTAATACATCCTATACCAGAAGTACGAGAAGGGCCTATGACACATTCGAAGGCTAAACAGCTAAAGAAGAGGTTTAACCTAGCCGTTCAAGACATTGTAAGCTCCCTAGAGCTGAAGGACGTCAACTGGTCTGTACCACCATCATGACACCATAACGGATATGATCACATTGCTGAGGAAGAGCTTGCTGAAGCCTTCACCCAAATGAGCCTTGATCAAACCAGTTCCCCAGGTATGAAACCTTTTTTGGCAGGTCAAGGAACCTCAAGAATTCAAGAGAAGACATTGGAGCTGCCAGAGACGTGTGATACAAGCTACACCTCCGAAAGCGATCAAGGTAGTGAAGATCAAGACCAAGATATAGAGGACATGGACGAGCATCAAGAGACTGACCAAGATACTCTAGAGGAACCCCAGGAGGACCCCTAAAACAAGCCAACAATCAAGTACAAGACAAAAACTCTGAAGTAGCACATGGAGTAGTACAAGAAGTGATTCAGAGAACATCAATTGGGCCTAAATCGCATCCAGGTAAGTCTTATTCAATATTTTCGATCCTTGCAGGTCCCACCAACCCCAACAACGGTTAGAAGACTTCCTCATCAAGAGAGATCAAGTCTACTTTAGCATTTTCTTTTATTAGCTTATTTACTTTCCAAAAACAATGGTTTTGTGTTTGATTTTATTTGCTTTCCTTTGTTGCATTTTCTGCATTTATTTTCAGCCTTAAGGCTAGCTGAAGGACTCTTGTAAAGTCCCCCTGCAGTAGTTGTACGAATTTTCACCTTTGATTATCAATAAAATAATGAATTTTCTTACTTCTTCTCTATAAGTGTTCTTAAGAGAATAAGCTTGTTCTTAGTCTTGTGTGTGAGATTCCACAAGGCTGAGTTTGTGTACTGTATCAGAGACCAATCACATCTATGTGGTGTACTTCAATCCGCCAGCACTTCCCCTTTTACCGATCCCACACGAGAGAAGCGACCGCCATCGTGTCAGATCTTCATCATCGATCATCCTCCCTTCACAAGAGAGAAGCGACCGCCAGCTTGTGAAGCCATCATCTCTATCCCGGTATAAGACTCACCACCGAGTCTTGTATTAAGGATCCTCCTCCATTACATGTCCGATGCTAACTGCTACAAACTACACAGTTTGGGCAATGAAGATGAAGTTGTTCTTAGGGTTAACAAAGTCTGGGAAACAATTGATGCAGAAACCATCGACAAAGAGAAGAATGACATGGCCATTGCACTATTGTTTCAATCAATTCCTGAGGCACTCATTCTACAAGTAGGGGAGCTTGATACAACTAAAAAGATATGGTTAGCTGTCAAAAATAGACATGTAGGAGCAGAACGTGTTCGAGAGGCTAGGCTGCAAACATTGATGACTGATTTTGATTGGCTAAAGATGAAAGATACAGAGACGATTGATGATTTCTCTGGGAGAATATCAGAACTATCATCAAAATCAGCTGCACTAGGAGAAATAATAGAAGAATCCAAACTGGTGAAGAAGTCTCTTAAGACCCTTCCTCGGAAAAAGTATATCCATATCGTGGCTTCCTTAGAACAAGTACTTGATTTAAGCACAACAAGTTTTGTTGAAATTGTTGGACGGCTCAAAGCTTATGAAGAAAGAATATGTGAAGATAAAGAACCACAAGAAGAACAAAGCAAGCTGATGTATGCTAACATAGTTTCTCATACCGACACACAAGCAAGTTATTCTAACCAACATCAACATGATTATAATGGAAGTTACAGAGGAAGAGGCAGAGGAGGAAGATTCTTCTATAGAGGAAGAGGACGTGGACGCAACGGAGGAAGAGATATCTCACAAATAACATGTTTTAGATGTGACAAGATGGGTTACTATGCAAGCAGTTTTCCAGATCGTCTACTCAAATTGCAAGAAGCTCAAGAAGTAGAGAAAGATACAGAGATTGCAGATGAACTTATGATGCATGAAGTCGTTTTTCTTAATGAAGAACGATGTGTGCCTAGCAAATTTGAGACAAACAAGGATGGTGATAATATTTGGTACCTAGACAACGGGGCTAGCAATCACATGACAGGAGATAGTAGGTATTTCGATACACTTGATTTAACAGTCACAAGAAAAGTAAGATTTGGAGACGATTCCCGCATTGATATCAAAGGGAAAGGGACTATAGCTTTTGTTGATCTGAATGGAAAACCAAGAAAGATGACTGATGTTTACTACATTCCGGGATTGAAAAGTAACATAGTTAGTCTTGGTCAGGCTACAGAAGCTGGATGTGATATTCGATTGAGAGATGGATACTTAACAATGAAGGATCGTGAAGGAAAACTACTTGTGAAGGCAAAGAGATCTCTAAATAGACTTTACAAGGTTCGAATGGGCTTGAAGGATAACACATGTTTGTATCTAACATGTGTAAGTGACGCAGGTAAGTGGCACGCAAGGATGGGTCATGTAAACTTTGACACCTTGAACTCTATGATTTTGAAGAAACTGGTTTATGGAGTTCCTAGTACTACACTTAAGAAGGAACTCTGCAGTTCATGCTTGCTTGGGAAACAAACACGTTGGGTCTTCCCACAAGCAACATCATACCGTGCAACTAAGAAGCTTGAACTTATACATGGTGATCTCTGTGGTCCAATTACACCATGTACAAGTGCTGGAAACCGTTATATATTCGTTCTTATAGATGACTTCTCGCGATACATGTGGACGATATTGCTAAAAGAAAAGGGAGATGCTTTTCAGAAATTTAAAAGCTTCAAAGTAATGATTGAGAAGGAGACAGAGAGTAAAATACAAACTTTGAGAACAGATAGAGGTGGAGAGTTTGTATCTAATGAATTTAGATTGTTCTGTGAAGAAAATGGCATTTAGAGACATCAGCCCCTTATACCCCGCAGAAAAACGGTGTTGTAGAACGACGTAACATGACATTGATGGAGATGGCGAGAAGCATTTTGAAGCATATGCACATGCCAAACTACATGTGGGGAGAAGATGTAAGACATTCAACATATGTCTTAAACAGGGTTGTAACACGGTCTCTCAAGGATAAGACACCATATGAACTCTTTAGAGACAAGATACCAAATGTTGATCATATTCGGGTTTTTGGCTGCATTGGTTATGGAAAGGTTGACTCTCCACATCTTAAGAAGCTAGATGACAGAACTCGCATACTTGTTCATCTAGGAACAGAACCTGGATCAAAAGCCTATCGTTTCGTTGATCATCACACAAAGAAGATTATTGTTAGTAGGGATGTTGTTTTTGATGAAACAAAAGGATGGGACTGGAATGCTGAATTTAATGATGCTATGAGAAGGAGAAATGAAAGTTTTCGAGTTATGACTGGTACGTTTGGAAATCATGGAGTAGACGATGACAACGAAGTCTCTGAAACAGAACAGATCAATGAAAACAGAGGAGCAGCAGAAGAAGATGATAGTGAAATCCGAGAAAATAATAAAGAAATAAGAGAAGATGATCTCATATCAGTAAATTTGTCACCGGTTCAACTAAGAAGATCTCAGAGAGAGAGACATACACCAAGGTATCTCGATGACTATGTTCTCCTGGCAGAACAGGAAGGAGAGATGTTGCTCTTAAGTCTGAACAACAAACCAAGATGCTTTGAAGAAGCAAAGGCTTCAAAAGATTGGATATACGCTTGTGAAGAAGAAGTTTGCTCGATTGAAAGGTTAAAAACTTGGGATCTTATTGATTTGCTGATTGGAGCAAAACCAATTGGTCTCAAATGGGTGTTCAAGCTAAAGAAGAACTCAGATGGTAGTATCAACAAACACAAGGCAAGACTGGTTGCAAAGGGATATGTACAACAATATGAAGTTGATTTTGATGAGGTGTTTGCTCCAGTGGCAAGGATTGAAACCATTAGATTACTTATTGACTTAGCAGCAACAAATGGATGGGAGATACATCATCTTGATGTTAAAACAGCTTTCCTTCATGGTGAGCTTAAGGAAACTGTTTATGTCTCACAACCTGAGGGATTCGAAAAGATTGGAAGTGAGGGAAATGTTTACAAGCTAAACAAAGCTTTGTATGGATTACGTCAAGCACCTAGAGCCTGTAATAACAAACTAAACACAATCTTACTGGGATTACGGTTTGTTAAGTGTTCAAAGGAGCCTTCAGTCTATCGCAAAGAAGTTGGTGAGCACTTGCTAGTTGTTGGAGTTTATGTTGATGATCTATTTGTTACATGCTCGAGTCTAAAGACAATTCATGAGATCAAGAAAGAGATGTCGTCAAAGTTTGAGATGAGCGATCTAGGCAAACTGACATATTATTTAGACATTGAGGTCTCACAACAACAAGGAGGAATAACATTAAATCAACCTCGTTATGCACAAAGAATTCTTGAGGAAGCAGGGATGAGAGACTGCAATTTAGTACATACGCCAATGGAGAGTGGACTGAAGTTGTGTAAAGCTAAAGAGGAGGATGAAATCGATGCAACAATGTAGAGGAAGAACGTGGGGTGTCTCCGCTATTTGTTGCATACGCGACCTGATTTATCCTTTTGTGTGGGAGTTCTAAGCAGATACATGCAGAGTCCAAGAGTTTCTCATGGAGCAACTATGAAACAATGTTTGAGATACTTAAAAGGAACAACACCTCTTGGTTTAGTTTTCAGCAAAGCAAAGATACCGAGGATCATAGGCTACAGTGAAAGTAGTCATAATGTAGATACGGACGATGGCAAGAGCACCTCTGGACATATTTTCTATTTAGGGGAGAGTCCAATAACCTGGTGTTCGCAGAAACAAGATGTCGTAGCACTGTCCTCATGTAAAGCCGAGTTCATGGCTGGAACAGAGGCAGCTAAACAGGCCATCTGGTTGCAAGAGGTACTTAGTGAGATAACAGGAGCTTCATGTGAAAAGGTTACAATACGCTTTGACAATCAGTCAGCAATTGCATTGACAAAGAATCCTGTGTTTCACGGCCGGAGCAAACATATACATAGACGGTTTCATTTTATAAGAGAGTGTGTGGAGAAGGGATTGATCGAGGTAGAGCATGTTCCAGGGAGTGAGCAGAAGGCAGACATTTTGACAAAAGCACTTGGAAGGACTAAATTTAAAGAGATGAGAGAACTTATTGGAGTTAGTGATGTGAAGAGTGAAGTCAAGCTTAAAGGGGAGAATGTTGATTTAAGCTTGAGAAGGACTTAAAGATAGAAAGGCTGAAGTCCTTCTCAAGTTATGATTAGTGAAAGGATAAGGATCAAACTCTGTTTGGTGTTATCTAAGTTATTGGTGTTTTCCTAGTAGGACTAGGAATTGTTTTACTATATATATGTATGTCGAGCTATGACATTAACATATAGAGATTGAGAGTTTGAAAGAGAACAATTGTAAGAGAGCTTTGGTTTTTTGAGAGATTTTTCTAGAGCTAATAATAAGGCCATCTATATAGGGAGAACACCAAGGGTATTCTAAGCCCAAAAAAATTAGAAAAATAATGAATAGTGGGCTTAGAACTATTTTTTTGATCTTGAATAAGAACTGATTTAATCCCAGTTCTTATTGGTCGTGGCTTAACGTGATTGGCCGACATTAATCTATGTATTAATTAAATAGAATGTTTGTGTGCTTTAATTAATTAAGTAATATGTTTGTTTGGTTTTTTAAAAAAAAATTATTTACAATGTTTTTTTTGTTTCATAAAAATTTGGTATTGTATTTTGAATTTTAGTAAAATTTTTATAAATTTGCAATTTAAATATTATTTTATAAGTTTTTATAATTGTAATATGTTTAAGAATATTATATTATTAAATCTTATGATCTTAAACATATTCTCCCAATAACTAACTTCTTAACAAAAGATCACTAATGATCTTACATTATTTTCATAATATTTATACTCTAAGAACATCCAAAAGTATTCCCCCTATAAAGATGCTCTAAAAAAATTATTCTTATTTGATCTTTTATTCTTTACAAAACCTGCAACCTGCATATTTTCTATATTAAATAGGTTAGGGAAAATTAGGTGTAAGAAAATAGGTGTAAAAAATCGAACAGTATATACTACTCTCTCTCCCAAAATTAGAATTTTTAAGGTTTTTATTTATTTATTTCAAAAATTAAAATAATTCTTAAACTTTGTGCTTTTAAGTAAAAAAACTTGTATAATAGAAGAGAATTATAAATGTTTTTCGTTAGCAGTCGAATTATATTATTATTTGTAAAAAAAAATTATAAAACCAAAGTGAAAATTTAGAGCAACTTTTAATCTAAAACTTGAGTGATCGGGAGACTTTGGCTCATGAGTTGATGACAAACACCAAGCTCGTAGCTTTTACATGGGCCGAGATATTAGCTTTGGACTTTTTGACTTATAAGCCCGTAGGCCCGTTGTATAAAAATTGTTCACCTCACTTAATTTCTTTTAAAATTTGATTATGGATGTATTTTTGATAAAATACACTGTAAACTATAAGGATACGTAAAAAAAACAATAACATGAAAGAAAGAAACTTGAAACTTGAATTCATCATGGAGCACACAAGTGTGCAGAACTGCCGATCATAGCAATGACATCTATGAAGCTAATAATTATCAACCGTGGAATTCCACCTGCATCCTAGATCTTTTGCGCGATCTCAAAGCATAATTTGTATTGTTGTAATTTCATTTGTATATACAAAATTTTAACGTCAATTATCAGATTAGTTCATATTTTACAGCCGTAAAAGGTCTAAATGGGTCGTTCTTCTCTCCCAAACTCAGATTTTGCATCTCCAACATTGCTGTGTTGTTTTTGGATTAAGTAGGTAGACTGAGAGTAGGAGAGAACACATCTGATAATGAAACAAACATCTATATATGGTTTATGGCACAAAGAGAATTGTATTGTGTCACATGACATGGTTATGATTTCCTGAAATGTATATTTTAGCATTCACCACCAGTTGGATAGATCATATGGGGTTTACGGTCATCTGTCGATTGATGTCATAGCGGCTTAAAAAAATTATGGTTTTGGATTGTAAATTTTTTTATAGAAATGTGTCTGACATAATTTTATCGGTGAGACTTGAAAGTGACAGTACTGTGTTCCCTGTGTTATTTGCTGAATATATTACCAGAGCTACAAGACGTTTTCTAATTTTAACTATTTTATGATGTAGGCCCTGTTCGTTTATGTGTAGCTACAGTAGCGACATCGATCATAAAAATATATTTGTTTTTCCTTTCTCTCTCTTCATCTCTCCTTTAATTCTCTTTCAATTTTGATCGCTGCGACTAGAATTTCAAGAGTTTGGAATCGCTGGAAAAACCAGCGATAAGACCCAAGCCATGATCTGAACCAGCAACTGTCGCTACTTTTTCTATAATCAAATTACCATTTTTGAAATCAGATAAAGGAAGCTTCAGACATGAAAATTGCAGAACCCTTCGTCTTCTTCTCTAACCTAATCAATTGGGTATTTACAGAATTTATAACTAGACCTTTTACAATACTCGTAATTACAAAAAGAAAATATTTTAAAATCAGTCGCAGTCGCTACTTTAGCGACTCAAAAATGAACAGGGCCATAGTATTCTGTAAACTAAATCAGTGTATAGTATTTAAGATTTGATTAGATTTTGAGATAATACTATTTTCGGTCTTGTTACTAATTTCAGCCTTGTGCCGCGTGTACAGTATAATATGTTCGACTAGTATTTTATGATTTAGTTTCGATTAGTCGGATAGTAAATGTCCTAAGTACTCATGCATGAAAGCTAAACAAAACATTACGCTATACCCCACTCGACAGCATATTGGACATTTTAGTTATCCATAACTCACCTACCTATATGCAAACAAACACGTGATGCACTGATGCTAATCTCTTCCATGCGATGTCAAAATACTATTCCATCTGTGTTATTTATAGGATTTTAGTTTTAAACACGAAATTAATATATTATATACGTCACATATATATAATAAATAATACTAAGTTGTCAAAAAAATGATAAGTTGTTTTTACAGTTTGTTTGCCCACATTTAAAGTAGTTAGAGTAATTTTCAAAAAGCATTTCATTAAGATGCCCGCTCCTTAAGAACATCTTATATCAATTCCTCCATTTTCTTACTTCAAAAACAGAGTTGATTTTTTTAAAAATCCATTACTATAGTTTTTACTTCAAAAATATATCTCTTCCTATTCAATTATTAATGATTATTATAACCTTTTATTTATAAAATTAATCAATTCAACCCAAGTATTTATTTTTAGCAATAAGTTATAACATACAATACTATTTAATGATTTTTGGTGGATCCGAAATAGTCTGCCAAATTATTAAAGATAAATACCCTAAAATAGCACTAAACCAAGTTTTATTGACAATTATAGCACACATCTCATAAATTTCCAAAAATAGCACTATTTAACACATTAAATTATTTAAAATTAATTTTTAGAATTTGTTTTTTATGTTTGGGTTCCCAATTTCACATTTAGGGTATAGTTTTGAGGGGTAGGGTTTAGTATTTTAAATTTAGGATTTAATTTTAGAAGATTAATTAGTGCTATTTTTGGAATTTTAAAGATGGTGTGCTAAGTTTGGAACAAAAACATAATTTGGTGCTATTTTTTAGAATCTCCCATTATTAAATACTAGTCTATGGCCCTGATTGGTGAAGACTTTTAAGACTTTAAAATCATTTAAAAGTCTTAAAAGTATTTTATTTGCCAATCAAACTTTAATGACTTTTTTATTTTTTAAAGTTTCTACAGCCACTTTAATTTTTTTTCTTCTTTATTTCCCTTCTTTTTTTAAAGCTTCAAAATGACGTTGTAAAACTTTTAAAGCCAACAAGTTTAAAAACTTTTTTTTTTTCTTTCTCCATCATAATTAAAAACTCTATATAATTTTATATATATTTTTATACAAACCTTTTTTATAGATTAATTATCAGTATTTTTTTCTCTTTCTTTTGATATCCACTTCTCTTCACAAATTAATTATTTTTATCATCACTTTTGTATTTTTTTTATAATTGTGTTTTTAATAAAATTACAGTCATAGTTTTAAAAGTTTTTTTTAACAATCAGATTTTAACAGTTAAAGTATCTACAGCCAAAGTCTCTACAGCCACAAATAACAGTCGTTACCAATCGGGGCCTATGTTGTACCAAGGATTTCTTTTTATTTCTATGTCGAATAGTCCTTATGTATTTGTAACTTTATCATTAGTTATGTTATTGTGTACTGATTTTTTCCTTTTTAAATAATATATGTCTATGCACTCGAATAGCCAAGATAACCCTCCAAATGCTAAATATGAATGAAATCTACCATCCTTTGTGATACTAAACACTAATTTTCCAATAGCATTAGCAGAACTAGGCACATGATGACAACCCATGAAAGAAAACAATTCAAGATGTCACGAATGTCTTCCAAGACAAAGCAGTACCTTGGCCACAAAATGCTTTATTTATTGCTTCAATCGATAAAACTACTTTCACTCTAGAAACATGTAGAACATGTAACATCTTAAGTGACCACAGAATGCAACATAACGCAGCAAGTACTTTGAATCTGTATGTTGAAAAGTGTCTATATCATAAAAAGAACATGTCCTTGTTTTAGCGGAATTCTGATACCTCAAAATACTAGAGATGAAAGAATAAAAATATAAACCAAAACTATATTTCATATTTGTGTTGAAACGTGATTCTGTATTTTTGACACTAATTTGTACGTTTTTAATATTAATAGTCTTGTATGAAAAATGAGATAAATTTGTTAGGTTAAATGGTAATTAATATAGTATATGTTTTTTTGCTAAAAGTAATAGTATATATGTTGTCCCCAATTATATTTTTGTTCAATTTCTTTTTTAACCATTCTTTTTCCTTCTTTTCGTTTAACTCCCAATAAACTATTTTTTAGATCCACCTCTACTAACATCCACTAATGGATATTGAAGCCTTCATCGATTGTTCCAGTTTGTACATATTGCATCTGCCCAAAGCATTTGAACCAAATTCTCACAGCCTAATATGAATATTTTCTCAAAAAAAAAAAAAAAAACGTCTTTACCTACACCTTGTCACTCTGAATCCAAATTTTAAACCAATTCACATAAAATAAAATTGTGTTTTAATAGTAGACAAAACATTATATATATTCTCCTTAATATCTAATTTAAACCAGTGAAAGAAATAACCAGTGACATACTAGGTTATAAATAAAACTAGTGAGATGCAGAAATATCGTAGAATTGAAGGCTCTTATGTTCAAAATTAAAATATATCAAATGAACCAAAACTGACATATTGTGTATTGTATATATTATGATAGAGTAGGATCATGTGGAGACTGGAGAATATAGAATATAAGAAGAATCCTACCTTTTTGTTCTAAAGACAATGAAACGTGGAAAATGTTATGTGGGACTTGTTTTTGTTATCTTTCTAATTGACAGAGAAACTTCATTATATATTGTAAACTTTATTTCAAGATAATGACTACAGAACTTAACTATAGTAAACTACGTCCAAATATCAGCATATGCGATATATCACCTACCTGGAGGTGCAATACCACGTGATTTTTATGTCATATCAATCCGTTATTTTATTTATTAGAATTATTACAACAGTATCTAATATGGTAATGTTGATATATCAAGAATACTAACATAAATTATTATGCTAAGAATATATTTTAATAAAAATTTATTATTTAAATTCCATTTTTCAAAAGAATATTGTGATATATTATATTATCATGTACAAATATATCAAAATGACCAAACTTACCATTTCCTACGTCTATAATTTATAGATATCTACACGTTTAAATATATATTTTGTTTTTGATCAAACACAATTTATCTATAAATTTTTATACATATGAAACAATTTATAGAAGATTTATCCTGTTAATATACTTTTTATATAAAATGTATATATAAAATATGTAAAATATAATTTATCATCATGTTGTTCATTATTTAAATATATAAAATGTAATATTAAAAAAAAAATTGAGCCATCTAGTAATATTCGGAGTTGGTTTCCCGTCCGGTTTTAAATATGTTGACCATTTAACGTTTTCTATTTGATTACCAAACGCGTTATGTAATTTGAAACATTTTCTAGCTTTAAGAAACAATATTACAAAACTAATGATAAGCTTCATTGAGTCACATTCCGCTAGATCAGATATTTCTTTTTTTGGCATCAAAATGTTTCTAATAGAAATAAATAAAAACTCTACCTATAAATATAGATAATTTTATATTGTACTCCATCTCCATTCAAAACAGTTTCCTCACTATCTAAATCAAAATCAAAGTCTTTCAGCCTTTCTCTCCTACGTACGCCATAGTTATGGCTTCCTCACTTCTGACATCTTCGGGTATAATCCCTACCACCGGCTCCACCGTGGTCGTCAGGTCCGTGTTACCCCTTCGGTCTTTTATGCACTCACTCCGCCTGGCCCGAACATACAAGAAGCCGGGCTTGTTAATCTCATGTTGCTCCTCTGAGTCCAGAAATACTGAAACTAATGCTACTGACCTCAAACCCGTTATGGAACGGTGGCCAGAGTACATACCGAACAAGCTCCCCGACAAGAACTGTGTGCGTGTATTTGACACAACGCTACGTGACGGTGAACAAGCTCCCGGTGGATCCCTTACTCCTCCTCAGAAGCTAGAGATTGCCAGGCAGCTCGCTAAACTCCGAGTAGACATCATGGAAGTCGGTTTTCCGGGGTCGTCTGAAGAAGAGCTTGAAACCGTTAGAACCATCGCCAAGACCGTGGGAAATGAGGTTCTTTCTTTATTTCCTTTATTTAAAAATGCGGATTTTATTTTTGTGGTTAATGAGGGCCGGTTCTAAGGGTGTGCAAGGTCCGTAAATGCACAAGATCCTCGATTTTTTTTTGTTTTGTTTTTTTTTTTTTTTTAATTTGAGGCCCAAATCAAAGATTAAACAAAATTCTGTCTTTAGAAACTTTTTAGAGGCGGCTAATGAACAAGATGGAGACACTAGGTTGTTGGTGGATTAGTTGCATTCTTTTTTTGTCTTTGCTATTTTGCAGTTAATTTCACCCTTTTTCTACCATTTGTTTGTCATGTGTTTGTCCAAAAAAGAAAAAAGAAAAAACTTCTACCATTTGTTTCTTGTTTTAGTTTTTTTAGCTAACCAAGTTTTTAGAAAGCACAATGGCGCTTTATTTAATTTGAGCGTGCCATGTAGCTGACCTTATTTAGTGTTATAATTTAGATTCCCAAGTATATTAGAAACAAGAAGTGACTTAATACTAATATTTTTTTTTTTGGTGTAAATGACATAATACTAATATATAATATATACATGTGACTCTGAGTAGGAAACTTAGGTCTGCTCACAGAAATTACAAACATAAATTAAGTAAAAGTTCAAAATTGACCGCAAAGAAAATAAACTATTATATTATTATTTCACTTAGGTGGATGAGGAAACAGGCTACGTCCCCGTGATATGTGCCATCGCACGAAGCAAACCTAGAGATATTGAGGCCGCTTGGGAGGCAGTGAAGTACGCGAAGAGGCCGAGGATACTCATATTTACATCTACTAGTGACATTCACATGAAATATAAGTTGAAAAAGACTAAAGAAGAAGTGATCGAAATGGCTGCGAGTAGTGTTAGGTTCGCCAAAAGCTTGGGCTTCAATGACATTCAACTTGGTTGCGAAGATGGCGGCAGGTCAAAAATCTTAAAAACTTTATAATATATCTCAATTGTTTTGCCTGCGTTCGTCTAGTTTTACGTTTAGTTTGTATTAACCTTATGTTAGTAGTCCTATATATGTTGGCGTTGACGTTTGGGTTCATATTTTATAAGAATAATTCATAACAAAAAAAGTATTTTCTTTCAAAATGTAACTTTTTAAAAACGGTTTTCACATGGAGTAAACGCGTAGATCAAACATATGAAACCTTGTAGATATAGTAGGGATTTTGTGTGACTTGTGAATTGTGATATTAACATATTTAATCATGCATGTCATAAATTGATTTTATAATACTAGTGTAATTCAGGTCGGACAAGGACTTTCTATGCAAGATTCTAGGAGAATCGATCAAAGCGGGTGCTACGGTGGTGAACGTCGCAGATACAGTTGGAATCAACATGCCACATGAATACGGAGAACTCGTGACCTATCTCAAAGCAAACACTCCTGGAATTAATGATATTGTCTTTAGTGTTCATTGTCACAACGACCTTGGTCTTGCTACCGCCAACTCAATTGCCGTACGTAACTAATTCTCCTTTTGTGTGTGTGGATCTGCGTTAGATATATATTTCCATTCACTAATTGTCAATGTGACAAAAATATAAACATAAAAAGAAACAACGAGTTTAGGTCAAAAAAAAAAAAAGAAACAACGAGTTTACAATGATCTGTATAGGGTATACGTGCGGGAGCAAGACAAGTCGAAGTAACGATAAACGGAATTGGTGAAAGAAGTGGGAATGCGTCTCTTGAAGAGGTATCATCATCAGTTCATCACCATAATCACATCACCACCATTATATATCATGATCATCATCATCATCGACGTGAGAATTTATTTATATCGTATATGTAGGTCGTGATGGCTATGAAATGCCGAGGAGCATATGTACTAGATGGTGTTTACACAAACATAGACACCCCGGAAATTATGGCTACAAGCAAGATGGTAATTTTCTTTGCAGATTCTTTTTCTTTATCGAAAACTTTCTTTATACACATGTTATATATATATATATACAGTATACATATATATCAAGATAATGATGCTAGTTATTATGGTCTTGATAAATATTAACAAAAAATATGTGTACAACTGTTGAGCAGGTTCAAGAATATACGGGCTTGTATGTTCAACCACATAAACCGATCGTTGGAGCCAACTGTTTTGTCCATGAGAGCGGCATTCACCAGGTTCCTTATTTTAGTTTATATGTACTCTTATATCAAAATGATGATAAATAATGTCAGATCGAATTGATTAATATGACTATTGTTCGAATATTTCATAGGATGGAATATTGAAAAATCGGAGTACGTATGAGATCTTATCACCAGAAGATGTTGGGGTCGTTAAATCTGAAAATTCCGGCATTGTTCTTGGAAAACTTAGGTAATTATTCTATGAAAGGAGAAATTTTTTAGCACCATTTTGTTATTTTGTCTTATTTATTTATTAACAACTTTGGAAATGTGCAATGGACGTCATGCAGTGAAAGATCGGCTGAAAGAGGTATACCTTGTGATATCGTAATGTCATTAATCTTGAGTAATGTAACCGATCATATATTATATACACATATGATACAACTGTACATACCAGATGACTCTTCTTAGGGATAAATATTTGATAAGTCATACCTATGTGTTTTTCTATTCACAGTTGGGATATGAACTCGATGACGAGAAATTGAACGACGTCTTCTCACGGTTCAGGGATTTAACCAAACATAAAAAGGTTTTTATGCACATACATTACGGTTTTAGCTTACAAACTTAATTATATATTATACAAGAATGTAAAAGACAAACTAAATATACATTTTTAGAAATAGAAATCTTACTCGTAAACTGGTTTCAATTTGTTAAATTTTTTCAGAGAATCACGGATGCTGATATAAAGGCATTAGTAACAGCTAGTGATGAAATTTCTATCGAGAAATTAAACCGCGCTAATGGTAAAATGCCTAACAGCTATATACCAGTTCCTCAGGTTTCCCTCTAATACTTTGTATGTTTGTGAACCACGGCAATATCAAGTTCCATTTGATAGGCCTTCTCTTGTTGTAATGAATAAAAACAGTATAAATAAGAATGAGTTGCTTTTTTCTTTTCTTTATATTTGAATATACTGATTACTGAGAACTCATAATTTTTTAGTATTTTATATAAGGGATATAATATATGCGATAAATAAATTCAGAATATTAGTTTTCATATATTAAGTATCAATTTCGGAATTCAGTATCAATTTTAGCATGTAATACCTAATTTTAACATCAAGCAAAAATAAACAATCAGTTATTGATATAGACTATCTAAAATATCAAATTAAAATTTATTATGAAACCAAAAATGAATATTAAAATTCAAATTTTTGGAAACGAATAAATAGATTACAACATTTTCGACAACATAAAACCGCTGTCAACTGATGATTCGTTTACCATCATCAACGATCGTCTTTTTCTTCTTGAATAAAAGATTTTCAACATAAAGTAACAACTTAAAAAATCACCAATCAAAGCCTTTTTTTTTTTCATTGACTTAGCCACTCAGTCCTTTTGTATGGATAGAATTACGGATTGGCAAACAAAATCTAGATAGAGATTAGAAAAAGAGAACAGAATTACGCACAAGTAATATTAAGCAAAACCACCTACGTACCAACCTGGAGGTGCAAACACCCATCTGCCGAACTGGAGTTGCAAGTACCAACGTGCTCTTTTTGCTCTCTTTCTACTTAAAAAAAAAAAAACAGAAATATGGGACAATTATATTCAAAAATCAATACCACCAATATTTATTGTCACCCCAATTATTAATTCGTATGTTACTCGGGAAAACGGCATATTCTCCCATGAACTATGTTACTTTATCGCATTCATACATGAAACTTTTAATTGTGTCTATTCCTCCATTAACTAAAACAAAATTTGAATATCCTACATGAACTATATAAATCCAGTGAAAAACCACAAATCGTTAGACGGTGTTACTGTGCCGTTAATAGAAGCTGACTAGGACGACAGGTCAACTATAAAATGACTGCGGGTTGCATAATTCGATTAAACACCAGAAAAAAATGACGTCGTTTTATGAATGGGGATTTTTATTCCTGAAACGACCGACCTTTTTTTTTAATAAATAATAAATAATAAATATAATATAAAAATATAAACTACAACTAGTGGTCCCATACCCACTAGGCACCTAACCACACACAACCAACAGCGGAAAACAATACCAATATCCAAATATAATCCAATAGTAAAATATAACAATATTCAACATGATCAATAACCAAAACAACATAAATCATAGAACCAGCAACCTAGCAATGTTCTAACGACCCAACTCTAGTAACCTAGCAATGCCAGACAACACAAAACCGAGTCCCTAGAACATCCTCCTCTTCATCGCCTTGATTCCACGATCACACTTTGCCTTTACCTGCACCACAAACACATATTGCAATGCATGAGTATTTTACAAACACTCAGTAAGGCAATCCTCCCATCTACTGGGCTATACACATAAGCAATAGAGTACCAATAACCACACACAACAATCAACGCACAACAATCAAAGAACCAGGACTCGGCATCGACCGATGCAAACATGCATCGACCGATGCAAGTGCAACTTGCATCGACCAATACCCAATCTGCATCGACCGACGCATGCTCGACGCAACACGAAAACCCTAAAGTTTACGCGCCGTCCTCGCACTTGCATCGACCGATGCAAGCAATGCATCGATCGACGCAAGCAATGCATCGATCGACGCAACGCCGAGCACCGTGATTTCCCCGAAGCTTCTCGCCGGATTTCGTTCCTACAACCACAGAAACTCATTCCCAAGCCACAAGAAAGAACGTCCATATCGACAATCTAACAAGTCTAACAACACAAATCAAGCAAGTTAAAGGTTCCTCTAGCTTAGATAAGCCATGGTCATGCACTTACCTTTGCCACAGAAGAAATTGAACGTCAAACAATCAAGAACAAGCTTCTAGGAAGCTTCTACAACGATCCCAGCTACAGATCTCACCAAGAAACGCCCAAAATCACTAGAAACTCTCAAGAACTCTTTCTCTCTTTCGTTCTCTCTCAAAAACGGCCAAACTCGCCGAATGAGACACAAAAGTCGACTTAAGGGTTTCCCCTAACCCAAAACGCAGCGCTTGACTTAAGTCAAAACGCAGAAACACGTAACTATAGTCTATAGCTGAAACTTTTATTTTTTCTTTTCTTTTCTTTTAGAGTCAATCTTCTTACAACAACGTGAATCATAAATGGCAAGAAACAAACAGAAACAAACCGTAAACTTGGTCCACTAATTGACTCCCAATCAATCAGAACTTATTCGTAAACTGAATTGACCAAAGACTAAATCAAACCCAACACCACCATTTAAAAAAAAAAATCGGAGGAAGAAGATGGAATACGTGGTTGTGACAGGCTGTGTATTCGATTTACTTCTATCAAAATCGGTAATTTACTTGCTTTTATCCTCTTCTATTGTCTCTCTTTCTTGTTGAGAATGACGTTTTCGGAGCACTTAAAATTTTCCAGATCCTTATTAATAAAATCGATTTGTTATTTTGAAGAAAGAAGAATCTAAATTAAATAAAAATCCCCGAAGCAAAAAACGACGTCGTTCTGTTTTAGTGGTTTTTTGTTATGTGCAAAACGCAGTAGTTTTATAATTGACGTTTCGTCCTAGTCAGCATCCGTTAACGGCACAGTAACACCGTCTAACGATTTGTAGTTTTCACCGGATTTGTATAATTCATGTAGGATATTCAAATTTTGTCTTAGTTAATGGAGGAATAAGCACAGTTAAAAGTTTCATATATAAATGCGATAAAATAAAATAGTTCATGGGGGAATAAACTATTTTCCTTATGTTACCCCTATATTTATAATATTCAAAAATTGCCTCCTTCTATATATGGTCAATATTTCCATATATCACTCTAAACACCTTTCAACTCTCCTACCTACCATTAAATAATATGAGTATAATTCCATTAAAAGACCTTCAACCCAGGCATGTGACTCAAATTGTATGACTCAAATATAGAACAATTTGATTTGTATTCACCCCCTCCTCTCTCAACCAATCAAATTGTTCTATTTAATATTTTATTTAAAAATAAATCAAAATTAAATTAAAAAGTAAAAAAATTAAGGAAACAAATTCTGTATACTTTTATTTAAGGAAAGTTAAATATTGACTTGGTTTAGATTTTACAATTAAACGAGGTTATATATCGGTTTGGGTTTATAAATGAAAATTAGGGTTTATATTTTACAATTAGAACAAAATTATTTGTCGGTTTGGGTTTACAAATGAGATAGTTAGGGTTTAGATTTTACAATTAGAACGAAATTATATGTCAGTTTGAGTTTACAAATGAGATGGTTAGGGTTTAGAATTTACAATTAGAACGAAATTATATGTCGGTTTGGGTTTACAAATGAGATGGTTAGGGTTTAGATTTTACAATTAGAATGAAATTATATATCGGTTTGGATTTATAAAAGAACGGTTTAAGTTTTTAATTTTATAATAATGTATACAGATTTTATTTCCATATTTTATAAGAGGTGAATTGAAACAACCCGACCTTTTTTTTTATAATTAAATACAATATATCATTAAGCATCCCATACTACTTAATTAAACAAACCAACCCACACACACTAACCAACCAATAATAAACAAACATCCAATAACATGCACAGCGGAAACATATCAATAATGCAAAACCAATACAATAAAATTTCTAACCATTCTATACAGCAACCTAACATAACATTAACCAAGGTTCCAACAATATATCCAATAACTCCAATAACACACAAACAAGACCCTAGATCATCCTCCTCCTCATCGCAATGATTCAACGTCACATACCTGCACACCCCAAACAACAATTGAGATGCGTAAGTATTATCATAAATACTTAGTGAGGCCATCCTCCCATCTACTAGGTTATACACACAAGCATATGAGACCCTCATGTTTAAGCAAGCAAACAAAACACAAGCAATACATCAAACCAGGAAAACAAGTCTCGGATGAGACTGGTGTCGACCGACGCTAAGTCGGTGTCGATCGATGCTAAGAAAACCTGGTGTCGACCGATGCTACAAGGTGTCGATCGATGCCTTACAACCTGGTGTCGACCGATGCTACAAGGTGTCGATCGATGCCTCTTCTGCAGACACGATCTGCGCAAACACGAATGTTGATCCTCCGTTTCAATTCGTCTCAAAACCGTCTCAAACTCACCCAAACCTCTCGGGAACCTATGGGAAACACGAAAACAACGAACCCAAGCAAGTAAACACCACAAGCAACAAAGAAACACCCAAACAAAAGAGATCTCATGCTTAGATCAACCATGGTCAAGCACTCACCTCTTTTACAGGAAGATTGGGTTGATAAAACGGTGGAAAAAACAGCGTAGGAAGCTTCTCCTTCGTTCCCAGCAACAGCTCTCCCTTCTCCAGCCACAGATCTCTCCAAAAACGCCAAGAACAGACCCATAAACTCACAGAGACACTCTC
>NC_025704.1:13056646-13063855 GCF_000633955.1 Camelina sativa
CCCCCAAAACCCTTAATTCGTCGCTTCCTCACTTATAAATGCGATTTAGGGATTTCTAATTGAACCAAAATGAACCAAATAGCAATTAAAACAAATCTTATCAAACCGGAAACACATGGTGTCGATCAATACACCAAAGGTGTCGATCGACACTCAGACCAAAAATGCACAATTTGATTCGCGGATGTTACAATTGAATAGGTTCACCCATGGGGGTGAACCCAAGTATTGTCCAATTGTATGTGGCTGGCTTCTCCATAAATGGTACACGCAAAAGCTTTCCATAAAAAACAAAATCCCAAAGATTACAACTTTAGATTCAATTACAAAAAAAAACAATCAAATTAAGAATATATCACAGTCAAAGACAAAATCGAAGATCATGAAATAGTGAGTAAAACTAAATCAATTTTTGTCTACAAAACCTTCAAAAAAAAAAAAATCAAACATGTGTCTTTTCCATTGATTGAGGAACATCTGTCATGATCTATGTCTCTCTTACAAAATCTCAAGTTCATAGTAGAAAATAACTAGTGGGGAGCGTGGAATGAACTGTAAGTGTAAGTTTGTAATCAAAATGTTTTTTTTGAATAACTATCGGTTTATTTTTAAGTGCTAAAATCAGGAGTCATAAAATGGCTATTTATGTTTAATATTCATATTTTTTATTTATTTAACATAAATATTCATATTTAATTAACATTTTATTCTTCAAAGGTACGTTTTCTTAGCAAAGTCACTTGTCTTTAAAATCATATACATAAAAAAGGTTATACTCTCTCCTAATGGTTGTTTAACATTAAATTGGTTTCAAATTAATTGTATCTCTTAAATGTATGATTTTCTCTACGATTTCTCCATATAATCCTCTTAATTAGTCCATGCCTTAGTCCACGTCCTGCTCTTAATTGTTTTTCTTAAATGGTTGATTTGCTCCACGATTGCTCCATGTAATATTTCTCGAAGATAACCTCCAAAAACGTTATGAATCCATAACCCATTAAATTCCAAAAATGAAATTTCTCTCCATGATTGCTTCATATAATATACTCCATGATTTACTTCCGAAAACATCATTGACCCCCTTTATTACAAAAATATTACTCATTATATTCAAAAATCAATACCACCAATATTTATTGTCACCCTATTTATTAATTCATATGTTACTCATATATTCATAAAATTCAAAATCGTCTCCATGGTCCATATTTCCATATTTCCATATTTCATTCTAAGCACCTTTCAAATATCATACCCGAACCCAAAAATTTAATCCAAACCCGATTAAAAATACCCGATCCAAACTCGAATCCAAATATTAAAAATATCCAATTAAATGCTTTTAGTAAATGAAATGGATACCCGAACCCGATTGGGTATATCCAAACACCCGAAAAAATATCCGAAACTATCCAAAGTTATATATATTTAACAATATATTGAGTTAATTTACAAGTTTCAGAAGTAATTTTATAATCCCTATTACAACTTACAAGATAAATAAGTTTTCTTTTTTAAATATGTCAATTTTCATATGTTAATTTAGATAGATTTTATAGTTCTGACTTTGAATTTGATGCCATTTGATGTTTTAAGAAGTAAAAAATTATTGGCTTGAGAATTTGGTATTTTGTTATTTAGAATTGTCCTTTTCCATGAATTTAATTTGGTTTGATAACTTTGTTTTTTTTATGATTATAATCATTTTTAATGAATTTGGATTAATTTCATTTTTTTCTTTGAATTTGGATTGATTTCGGGCTCTTTTACTTTGGTTTGGATTAAAAAATTACAAATCCGATCAGAACTCGAAATCTAATTTGAGGCTTTGGGTGAAACCCGAAAATACCTAAACTGATGGCTGTTTACCTGAACCCAACCCGAAATCTAAAAATATTCAAATGGGTCTTATTTTTCTAAATCCAAAATACCCGATCCGAAACCCGAAAGGGTACCCGAACGCCCACCCCTCCATCGGTTTCTTTTTAAGTGCTAAAATCATATTTTTCTAAGGTATGTTTCTTTTAACAATGTCACTTGCCTTTGAATTCATATACATAAAAGTAAAGTTCTGCTATCTCCTTATTGGTTGTGTAGCATTAAATTGGTTTCAAAATAAATTGTATCTCTTAAATGTATCATTTGCTCTACAATTGCTCCACAAAATACTCTTAATTAGTCCACTCCTTAGTCCACGCCATGTTCTTAATTGTTTTTCTTAAATGGTTGATTTGATCCTCGATTGCTCCATAGAATATTTCTTGAAGATAACTTCCAAAAATACAATCAATATTTATTTTCACTCTATTTATTAATTTATATGTTACTCCTATATTCATAAAATTCAAAAATCGCCGCATTCTATATATGGTCCATATTTCCATATTTTATTCTAAACACCTTTCAACTATCATCACCTCCATTAAATGAGTATAATTCCATTGAAGGACCTTCAACTCGGGCGTGTGCCTCAAATTGTGTGTGGCCGACTTCTCCGTAAATGGCACACGCAAAAGCTTTCCATCAAAAACAAAACCCTAAAGTTTACAACTTTAGATTCAATTTGCAAAAAAAAAAATCAAATAATGAATATATCACAGTCAAAGCCAAAATCAAAAATAATAGATGAGTCAGTAAAACCAAATCAATTTTTCTCTATAAAACCTTGAAAAAAAAAAAAATCGAACATGTGTTTTACTCAAAATCAAAAATAATAGATGAGTCAGTAAAACCAAATCAATTTTTCTCTATAAAACCTTGAAAAAAAAAAAAATCGAACATGTGTTTTACTCAAAATCAAAAATAATAGATGAGTCAGTAAAACCAAATCAATTTTTCTCTATAAAACCTTGAAAAAAAAAAAAATCGAACATGTGTTTTACTCAAAATCAAAAATAATAGATGAGTCAGTAAAACCAAATCAATTTTTCTCTATAAAACCTTGAAAAAAAAAAAAATCGAACATGTGTTTTACCCATGGATTGAGGAATATCTGTCATCATCTTTGTTTCTCTTACAAATCTCAAGTTTGTAGTAGAAAATAACTAGTGTGGAGTGTGAAATGAGCTGTAACTGTAAGTTTGTAATCAGAAATTTTTTTTGAATAACCATCGTTTTCTTTTTAAGTGCTAATCAGGGGTCAGAAAATGGCTATTTATATCTAATATTATATTTACTTAACATAAACATTCGTATTTAATTAACATCATATACTTTTTAGGTATGATTTTTATAGCAATGTCACTTGCCTTTGAAATCATATACATAAAAATAAGGTTCTGCTCTCCTTATTGTTTGTTTGGCATTAAATTGGTTTCAAAATTAATATATAAAAGTAAGATTCTGCTCTCCCTTTATTAGTTGTTTATCTTTAAATTGGTTTCAAAATTAATTGTATCTCTTGAAGTATGATTTGCTCTACGATTGCTCCATAGAATCCTCTTAATTAGTCCACACCCTGATCTTAATTGTTTTTCTTAAATGGTTGATTTACTCCATGATTGCTCCATAGAATATTTTTCGAAGATAACTTCCAAAAACGTTATGAATATGTAACCCATTAAATTCCAAAAATAAAATTTCTCTTCACGATTGCTTCATGGAATATACTCCACGATTTAATTCCAAGAACGTCATTAACCCCCTTTAATACAAAGACGTTACTCATTATATTCAAAAACGTCACCCCATTTATTAATTCGTATGTTATTCTATATTCATAAAATTCAAAAATCGTCTTCTTTTATATATGGTCCATATTTCTGATATATTGTGTTTTTGTTGGGTTTTAAGACTTGTTTTGTATAGTTTTGTTGCATAATCTTGTCATTGTAGGTTTTTTTAGGGGCATTTGCATCTAGTTGGTTATTTCTCAGGATTTTGGAGTGACTTCATCATATTTGGAGCATTTGGTGCAAAAGAAGCAAAGAAGAGTGAAGTGGAGAAGTGGCAAAGTTCCATAACGGATACGCAACCTAGCCCTTTGGCCAAACATCAACCGATTCACCCCTTTGGTTTTGTCAATCGGCCAGATCATGCCCAACTCACCTCCTTGGATGGAAGATCAGGAAGTACGCCTGGGATTTTGAACCGAACCAATTTGTCCGAACCTAACCGAACTGAAATTTGGACAAATCGGTTTGTTTTTTTTTAATTGATTAAACCGATCAGAATGAGTTTAATATAGTATCGGTTAACCGAGATTTTCGGTTTGGTTTATTAAAATCGAATGGTTAACCGAAGAACAAAAAACCCTAACCTCCTAATAGAACTAGTCCTAGCCGCCGAGCATTCATCTCTTTCTTCCTCATTTGTCTTCGATTACTTCTTCATCATCATCATTATTGTTCTTCTTATTCATCATCTTATTTCTTCTTTCTTTCTTTCTTTCTTATTCTTCTTCTAACTCGATTCATAACAATCATCTCCTTCTTCTTTGATTCATCATTCTTCATAACATCATTAGTTTTTCTTCTTCAATTCATTTTTCTTTGATTCTTCATCCTTCATCATTATCTTCTTCATATTATATACCGCGAGCTCCCCCGCCGCCGATGTTTCTTGCCACCAGTGTTTCTCAGATCTTCAATTCATTCTTCTTTGATCTTGCCACTAGTGTTTCTCAGATCTCACCGCCGATGTTTTTCCACATCTCGTCGTCGATGTCTTCGTCGTTCATCGCTAGAATAGCGAAACGAAGACCAAGTTTTTTTTTTGGCCAATGGACCTTGCTTTTTTTCTCCAGACAAAACCGAAAGCCCAATTTTCAGAATATATTTTAGCCCAATACTAAACCGAATACCCGAATTACAATAACCGAAATAACCGTTTCCAAATCGAACCGAACTGAAACTTTATTTGGTTAGATTCGGAACAGTTTTTAATTTTTCAAATAAACCGAAAACTGATTAACGGAAACCGAATTATCCGATCGGACGGAAGTCGCAAGCCTATTAGGAAGTATAAGTGGCCACGCCCTTCGGCCAGACGATGACCGGTTTACACCTACGGCCATCTCGTACGGCCAAACGATGATCGGTTCACATCTTCGGCCTTTCCCTTCTGCCAAGCCTTGCCCATCTCACTTTCTCGGATGGAAGATTCAGAACCAGTCAAAATTGTCTCAAAAATCAAGTCGGATGAAGATCTTGCATTAAGATTTAGCTTCAACTCTCTTCATCAAAGTTATAGGAATTAGAGTCAGCTTTTTAGTGGAAGTTATTTCAAGCAAATCTGAGCTACAATGCAATAGTTAGCGGTATTAGTGGATGTAAGCCATTCTGGCGCTGAAAAGGGCAAGGAGTAAAGGAGGAATAATTCCAAACGCACTAAACGGGCATCTCCTTCGGCCAAAGGGTGGCCGTAGCTCCCTATCGGCCAGCACCTACGGTCACCACAACCGAAGCCGCTTGTCCACACTTGGATCCATTTTGCAACCCTGGTTTGCCCGGTTTCTCTTGGGTTAACCCGGTTCCCTACTTTTTCTATATAAATACATTAAACCTATTAAGGGGAGATTTATCTTATGTTTTAGCAGCTTTTGTAGGGTTCTTAAACTTGCCTATTCTTGGTTTTTCTGAATGATTGAGTATTTCTAAGTTTTTAATAGCAATTTCTTCTTCATTTCTCTTAATCTACAATCTCTTATTATGATTTCACAAAAATCAAGCTTTTTCCTTTGTCTGATCATGATGATGAGTGGAGTAGTCTTATAGAGTCTTTGGGTTTGGGAGATTAGGATAATTTAGGAGTTGGATTAGATCCTTACTTATTAGTTGCTAATAAAGCTTGATCAGCCTTGATCATGTTGATTCTAGACTTCAGAAATTTCATGCCAGAAGGTGTTTGATGAAATTCATGAACCAAACCTTTTAAGTGCTTTGCATTCCTTACCTTTGGAAATTGTTGACTAAGGTGCTTAGTGGCTATAATTTATGATACTTATGTAAAAAGTATAATTTAGGAAACTAATAAACCTGAAAAAAGTCAACTAGAAACTCTCTCAGACACGGCTTTCGAGGAAGATTGAAAGGAGAATGAGGAACTCTTTTAACCGGATCTCACCTACTTTAGAATACTAAAAGTAGAAATATTTGTTGGTCCATAGCAGAATTTTTCAACTCCGGCGATGTTGAAGGTGGTTCTGATGACCAAAATGCTCTCTCCCTCCCTCACCGACCCCTCACAGCAACCCCCAAACCATATGTGATTCCCTCTACACTAGTAAGCGCATCCCATACCCTTCATCTCAAACAAATGGAACGTAATAGGAAATGCAATAGGCTCAGATCTGCGAAATGGATGCTTCAAATTCAGATTTGACTATGAAGAATACCTGCAAAAAGTACTAGACAATAGGCCATACCATTTTGACCAGTGGATGGTAATTCTCCAACGTTGGGAACCAGTCATCTCCTCCTCATTCCCCTCCAAAATCTCTTTTTGGATTAACGTCCAAAGACTTCCTAAACATTACTGGAAGGCAGAGATGCTGTCGAGCATTGCAGAAGAGATAGGAGAATTAATGGATCTTGAGATTACGGCCTCTCATGCGAAAGTCAAAGTCCTCCTTGATGGTCTCAAACCTATCCTGAAAGAAACAGTAGTTGAATTCCCAGATGGTAGCGACATTCTAGTGTCCATGGAGTACAAGCAACTAAAAATCACTGCAACTACTGCCTTCGCTTGACTCACGAGAGGAAGAACTGCCCTGGCCTCAAGAATGATAGCTCCAAGCCCAGATAGCTCCAAGCCCAATCCCTATCTAGTGCGAGCTCCCCCTGCAGACAACACTTCAGACAAGGCTGCAAATCATAGGCGGAACCAGAACCAAACTGAGTCAGCAAACCAAAGCAACATAAGAGACAGACTTCCTCATGGAATCCACTCACCCTCTAGAAGGTCGTATCACAATAGCGACTTGGACTACAGACGATCCTCGGGCTCAAGGGGACCTAGAGAGTATATGCCAAACCCAAGAAGATCATTGGAAAGAATCCACTCGCACTCTAGAAATGGCTCCCACATAGATCAAAGAGATGACTCCTACTACACAGGCTTGAACAAAAAGAATAATTCATCATCCTCCTTTCAATGGAGAGAAAAGACGATTGGTAATAATGCTGCCATCGCAGACTCATCTGAAACCTCAAGAACACGACGTCCTCCTCTAGAGAGAAACTTGGAAACACTCCCCCCCCCCCCCCC
>NC_025704.1:13064382-13147789 GCF_000633955.1 Camelina sativa
AAACTTGGAAACCCCCCCCCCCCCCCTCCCGGAACAACCAATGAGACCAGTAACTGTTCCCACACTTGAGGAGACTATGGGAGAACTTCAGGAAGTGATGGTCCAGTATATCTCTTGTGCGGACCCTACTGAGAGTGCAGCCAGGGAAAATAGAGTTATACAAGGAGAAGCAAAGGATCTAATGGCTGAAACCGCAGCTAATATCATAGCAGCGGCTGAGAATGCAGTAAATCAGGCTCAAAGAATTAAGAACCAAACATAGGAAGATCAGACTCTTATCCAGGACATCCCACTGGAGATCTCAACCCAGAGCATTTTGCCAGGTGGACCGGGGAAAAAGAAGAGAGGCAGACCTGTGCAAAAGAAAACTATAAACAAAAGCCCTCTTAGAATATCTGAAGTGAAATCACAAAAAAAAAACATTTGCCTAGCTTCAGGCTCACCAAGAAGAAGATCAGGTATGGAAAAAGCCAACACGCCCAGAGACGAACCTCCAACTCTGAACCAACAAACAAGACCATCGGGTGTCAGAGCTTCTCAAAGCACTTCAAGTAACATAGCTTCAAGACCAAGTGACCCAAAGATAAAGCTCATCCCTGCAGCTAGGAAGAAACTGGTAGATTTTCAGAATCCACCAAAACCTCTTCCTTAAGGATTGTAAGCTGGAACTGTTGTGGGATGGGGAACCCCATAACAGTTAACAGGATGAAAGATATTTGTAAAAGGATATCTCCGGATTTCTTGTTCCTCATGGAGACAAAGAATAACTCTGATCTTGTTCTCCAAAAGCTGCAATGGATAGAGTACCCATCAAAACTCCTAATCACACCAAGCTCACCAGGTTCAGGAGGGCTTGCTCTATTATGGAAGGACTCTATCGAGGTTGAGATACTCTCGTCCTGCAAAAACCACATCGATACATGGATTAAAACAAAAGGGAGGTCTATGTGACTTGCTTATACAATGAGCCAATAAGAATGAATAGAGTTCAGATCTGGAACCAGATTCGAACCTTTGGCGACAATAGAACTGATCCATGGCTGCTGACTGGAGACTTCAAAGATATCATCAATAATTCAGAGAAAAGAGGCAGTCCAGCTAGAGCCGAGGGATCCTTGTTGATCTAAGGACACTCATGTCAGCTTGCGATCTGTATGATTTAAACTATTCGGGCAACTTTCTATCTTGGAGGGGAAAAAGGCATGATCACCTGGTTAAATGCAGACTAGATAGAGCGATGGCAAACAGTGCATGGGCAGAAGCCTATCCCTCTAGTAGAAGTAAGTACCTTTGTTTTGAGGGATCTGACCATAGACCAATTATAGTATCTTTTGATCCTAAGAGGAAAAGACGGAAAAGGCTGTTTAGATTTGATCGCAGACTCAGAGAAAATGATGAAGTTAAAAAGTTGGTGAGCGTTGCCTAGAACTTAAACTCTGAGGACACTGTGGAGGATAGAATTAGCAAATGTCGTAGAGTGATCATCCAATGGAACAAGGAGCAACCGTCTAACAGCCAAAAAAAGATTGAAGACCTCAGAGCAAGACTTGAGGAGGCAATGAGCAGCGACTATTTGGAAACCGAGTTAATAATAAAGTTAAATAAGGAACTCATGCTGACTTACCAAGTGGAGGAGGAATTTTGGCGACAAAGAAGCAGACAACTTTGGCTTGCCCTGGGAGACAAAAACAGTGGATATTTCCACGCTGCAACAAAAGGGAGAAAGGCAATTAATAACATAGCTGTTCTGGAAGAAGAGGAAGGGAATCCAATCTATGAAGAAGAAGGAAAAGTAAAAAGCATATCAGACTACTACTCCAATCTCTTCCAATCAGAGGCTGGATCCAGACTTCAGTGTGTCAATGATGCTATCTCCCTCACCATTACTCCTGCCATGAATGAAAAATTAATTCTCGAACCATCTCCCAAGGAAATAAAGGAGGCATGCTTCGCAATTCATGCAGACAAGGCACCAGGACCGAATGGTTTTTCTGCTAGCGTCTTCCAGTCAAACTGGCATATAGTGGGAGACATGATCCCCGGGACCTTACCTGAAAATATAAATCACACGCATGTTAGACTGATCCCCAAGATAACAAGTCCAAAGAAGGCAGCTGACTACAGACCGATAGCTCTTTGCTCAGTATACTACAAAATCATTGCAAAAGTACACTCAAAAAGGCTTCAACCTCTCCTTCCAGAGGTGATATCTGAAAATCAATCAGCATTTGTCCCTCAAAAAGCTATCAGCGATAATGTGCTTATAACCCATGAAGCATTACATTACCTTCGAACTTCAGAAGCACAAAAACGATGCTACATGGCTGTTAAAACTGACATGAGTAAATCCTATGACAGGCTGGAATGGGACTTTATAGATCAAGTAATGGTAAGACTGGGGTTTCATCGAAAATGGATACAATGGATCATGAAATGCATTTTTACCGTCTCATACTCTTACTGTGACAACCCGTCCCGTGGGAAGGTTGTTAAAGGGTGGGGATCATGGTTCGTGGAATGCCTGGCGCACCAATAACCTACTGTGGATTTGGATGAATAGTTTCATTTGCCCAGTGAGGGGTTAGGATCGATGCCCTGCAGTGCCAGCTTGGGGTCCGTTATGGCGGCTAGCGGTGGGCTAGTGGGGTCAAGGGGCGGGTTGTTACACTTACCTCATCAATGGATCTACAAAAGGATTAGTCAAACCTGAGCGTGGAATCCGCCAAGGTGATCTTCTATCACTGTATATTTTCATCCTATGTAGTGAAGTACTATCTGGTTTATGCTCCAAAGCTTAGACTGATGGATCCTTAGAGGGCATCAGAGTGGCAAAAAACTGTCCCCGAGTGAACCATCTCCTCTTTGCGGATGACACCATGTTTTTTTGCCGCTCAGACAAACAAAGTTGCAAAACCCTTCTATCCATCCTACATAAATACGAAGAAACATCAGGACAGAAGATAAACTTCCAGAAATATGCTATCACTTTCTCTAAGAAGACAACAATAGAGGTCAAGAATCGAGTTAAAGGTGAACTCATTATTCACCATGAAGGAGGACAAGGAAAATATCTCGGCTTACCGGAACTCTTTGGGCGCCAAAAGCAAGATATGTTCACGTCAATTATTGACAGGATCAAACAGCGAGTGATGAGCTGGTCAACCAAGTTCCTCTCCACCGCAGGTAAGCTAACTCTCCTCAAGTCGGTCCTGACAGCTATGCCATCCTATGCCATGACCTGTTTCAAGCTACCTGTCTCTTTGTGCAAAAAGATCCAATCAGCACTCACCAGATTATGGTGGGATGGTCCAGGGGATAAGAAGAAAATGTCATGGATCTCTTGGAAGAAAATGACAAAAGCTCTAAGTAAGGGAGGATTAGGGTTCAAAGACATACAACATTTTAATGATTAACTTCTAGCTAAGATTGGCTGGTGAATCCTGACAAAACCCTCCTGTCTGCTTGCTCGAATTCTCCTAGGCAAATACTGCCAAAGTGCCCACTTCCTGGACTCCGTGGTCCCAACCACCGCATCCCATAGCTGGAGAAGTATCTGTGTGGGAAAAGACCTCCTAAAACCTCATATTGGCAGAATCATCGGGAATGGACAATCAACTCTACTCTGGAGGGATCCTTGGTTATCCCTAGATAAGCCGGAAGTACCAATAGGCCCAGCCAATGAGTTCTCACAACAACAAAAAGTGGCTGACCTGCTCCAACGGGACTCCCAAGAATGGGACTTGGACAAGATTGCTCTAACTATTACGGGGTATGAACACAAAATCATCAATCTGAAACCGAGCAAAGTAGGCAGATCAGATAAGTGGGCATGGTTTACCAACGAGAACTGGAACCTACACTATTAAATCCATCTACTATGAAGCATTAAATAAGGAGGAAAAATGCAATGTTGAATCCCCTGCCCAAAGTGATTATGATTGGAAAGCAAACCTCTGGAAAATTAAATGCAACCCCAAGATAAAAGTCTTCCTATGGAAAGCACTTCAAGATGCCTTACCAGTGGGAGAGAACCTCAAGCACCGGCAGATCTTCACGGATGCTAAATGTACACACTGCGGAGAGGATGAGATGATCCTACACTTATTCTTCACCTGTCATTTTGCCAGGCAGATCTAGGAGAACCTTCGATGTGCAGGCTCTCTGGCGATTGATCGCTTTTCTAGCTTCCAGAATGGTTTCGATGCCACCAAACTACTGAAATGCCTACCCCCGGTGGGTATCGGTGAGACAAGCTTCATTCCATGGATCTTCTAGGCTATGTGGCATAATAGAAATAAAAAGATCTTTGAGGATAGGCATCCTCGTCCTACATAGGTCATTACACAAGCTATTGTCAAGGCAAAAGAGTGGATCCAAAACTAGAATGTAATAAAACCAACTTTGAAGTCCCAGAAACCGACGGATCAGATTCCCATGGGGAGAGATGTCATCAGATGCAGCTTGGAATTTCAATAGATCTGCGGGTTTAGGCTGGATATTCACAAACCATTGCGGAGAAGTCGTCGATCGAGGGTCTACTCCGATATCAAATGTTGCCTCACCGATCATAGCAGAAGGACTGGCGATCCTGAACGCCCTCCACTCGGCCAAACAATTGGGGATAACCCATCTTTCTCTTGCTTTCGACTCGATAAATCTGGTCCAAGCAATCAATTCGAAGATCCACCCGAAGGAGTTCCACGGGATTCTCTTCGATATCCTGAGCATTTCTAGATCTTTCACGCATGCGTCTTTTAAGTTTACTCCTCGCACAAACAATGTTGAAGCTGATTCCTTGGCAAAGGAAGCTTTCACACTCTTGTAATGGGCTTAGCCCAATAAGATAATTAATGAATCATAGGTTGCACAAAAAAAGGTGCTTAGTGGCTAGATAGACTTGATTGTATTGCTTATTAATCATTTAATTGCCTTTGGAAGAAGTTGATGATTGATTGATTAGTAAAGGGATTGATTGCATGGAAATGTGTTAGTCTTGCTATTCTTCTATTGCCTAGGGATCTTGCTTAGTTTAAGTTGTTTGTTACTCCATAATCCATCTCTTATTTCACTCCTAATCAATTACCATAACCCTGAGATTCTCCTTTAGTTATTGTTGAGTTGATTTTCTGTTTCCTTCTTGGTTTATTTGTTGAGTTTTTTACTATTTATTTTCTTTGCTTAGGTTAAGATTGTTACAAAAACCATCTCTTGTTTAGGATTAGATTAAGCAGCTTTGTGTATTCTTAGTGTGTTGATCATTGCAAATTGAGGATTGATAATTTAATTGATTGAAATATACTACATCATTTTCCATATTTCATTTTAAACACCTTTCAACTCTCCTAACCTCCATTAACTAATATGAGTATAATTTCATTGCAGACCCTTAACCCGGGCTTGTGCCTCAAATTGTGTATGGCCGGCTTTTCCGTAAATGGCACACGCAAAAGCTTTCAATCAAAAACAAAACCCCAACGTTTATAACTTTAGATTCAATTTGCAAAAAACAATCAAATTAAGAATATATCACAGTCAAAGCCAAAATCGAAGATCATGGATGAGTCAGTAAAACCAAATCAATTTTTCTTTACAAAACCTTTTTTAAGAAGAAAAAAAATCGAACATGTGTCTTACCAATGGATTGAGGAACATTTGTCATCATCTTTGTTTCTCCGACAAAATCTCAAGTTCGTAGTAGAAAATAACTACTCAGGGGCGTGGAATAAATTGTAACTGTAAGTTTGTAATCAGAATTTTTTTTGGAATAACCATCGGTTTCTTTTTAAGTGCTAAAATCAGGGGTCATAAACTGGCTATTTATTTTTAATATTCATATTTAATTAACATAAATATTTGTATTTAATTCACATAAATATTCGTATTTAATTAACATCTTATTCTTCTAAGGTACGCTTCTTTTAGCAATTTAACTTTCCTTTAAAATCATATACATAAAAGTAAGGTTCTGCTCTCTCCTTATTGTTTGATTAGCATTAAATTAGTTTCAAAATTAATACATAGAAATAAGATTCTGCTCTCTCTTTATTGGTTGTTTAGCATTAAATTGGTTTCAAAATTAATTGTATATCTTAAATGTATGATTTGCTCTATGATTGCACCAAAGAATCCTCTTAATTAGTCCATGTCTTAGTCCACCCACTGCTCTTAGTTGTTTTTCTTAAATGGTTGATCTTCTCTACGATTTCTCCATAGAATATTCAATATTTCTCGAATATAACTTCCAAAAACATTATGAATCTGTAACCCATTAAATTCCAAAAACAAAATTTCTCTTCACGATTGCTTCATAGAATATACTCCACGATTTACTTCAGAAAACGTCATTGACCCCCTTTATTACAAAAACATTACTCATTATATTAAAAAACAAATACCACCAATATTTATTGTCACTCCATTTATTAATTCGTAGGTTATTCCTATATTCATAAAATACAAAAATCGCCTCATTCTATATATGGTCCATATTTCCATATTTCATTCTAAATGCCTTTCAACTCTCCTAACCTCCATTAACTAATATGAGTATAATTCTATTGAAGGACCTTCAACCCGCGTATATGCCTCAAATTATGTGTGGGCGGTTTCTCCGTAAATGGCACACGCAAAAGCTTTGCGTCAAAAACAAAACCCCAAAGTTTATAACTTTAGATTCAATTAGCAAAAAACAATCAAACTAAGAATATACCACCGTCATTTCAATCATGGATGAGTAGTAAAACCAAATAATTTTTGTCTACAAAACCTTTTTAAAAAAAAAAATCGAACATGTGTCTTACTCATGGAGTGAGGAACATCTGTCATTATCTTTGTTTCTCTTACAAAATCTCAAGTTCGTATTATAAAATAACTAGTGAAGGCGTGGAATGAGTTGTAAGTGTAAGTTTGTAATCAGAATGTTTTTTTGAATAACCATCTTCTTTTTAAGTGCCAAAATCAGGGGTCATAATATGGCTAGCTATTTATGTTTAATATTTATATATATATATATATATATATATATATTTGTGATAACTCAAGAGTGATCTTAAAGGTTTTCTAGGCCCAAAGACTAATTTTCTGGGGCCGAGGGAAACCATGTTAATTTTCGAACCCCCATGGCCAATGTACTCGAACCCAGGTGGCGGGACTTTTCTCCCTTTACCACTGAACGAAGGCGACTTGGTTTAATATTCATATTTAATTAACATCTTATTTTTCTAAGGTACGTGAAACAACCCAACCCGTTTTTTATTAATATAATTAACTAAGCATTCAATAATACTTAATTAAACCAACCAACCCACAAATCATCATTAAACCAATAACAACCAATATGCACAGTGGAAACATACCAACAACATAACCATCTCTAACATAACATCAATACAAGAACATTCCTAACTATTCTATCTAACAACCTAGCATATTTCTACTTAAGATTCCAACAACATAACATAGCCAAGACAAAAAACACATAACCGAGACCCTAGATCATCCTCCTCCTTATCACCATGATTCCACGTTGCATATTACCTACATCACAAACAACATTTGAGATGCGTAAGTATTATCATAAATACTTAGTGAGACAATCCTCCCATCTACTAGGCTATACACACAAGCAACTAAGACCATACACAAGAAAACAGCATAAAGCAGCCAAAATAGACAATTGGAACCAAATCTGTGCGTCCACAGACACCTGGTGTCGATCGACACTCCTTTTGGTTTCGGTCGACACCACCACCACTCTGCACCACTTCTGCAATGTGATCTCCTTCTGCGAAGTCAGATGGTGTCAGTCGACACCCAACCTCTGCAACACCTCCGTTGATGATTTCCACCATCAACTGACCCTAAAACTCCACCACATCATCTCCCACGACGACACAACCAAGAAAAGCCACACATGGCCACACAAAAGCACACAAAACCGAAAGGAATCAACCATACAATCACTAAATCAATCACACAAACCCTAATTGCTTAGATAAGCCATGGTTATGCACTCACCATAGCAAAGAGAGAAGATTGAGATGAAGAATAACAAGAAACCACACCCCAACAACCTATTCACGCCCAGAAATCTACTGATCTGCTTCTCTTTTCCTTTACAACACCAAAACAAGCCCTTATGCTCCTCTTAACCCTCCTTAACCTTTTCCTTAAGCCTCTAGATCAGGCTCCCCAAAGAAATTCTCTGTGTTTCCTCTCTCTCTCTCTAGAAGCAACAAAAGACAAAACCCTACAAAGAGAGGCTGCTCTTGCCTTTTTAAACGAGACCTAGGGTTTCCAGCCCAAACCAAGCTAAACCGATCAATTTTGAAACAAACCGAACAACCATTAATTTAGTGGTTTCGACCGACACCCTTCTTGGTGTCGATCGAAACCCACCCAAAATTGGGTTCCGGATGTTACAATACGTTTCTTTTAGCAATGTCACTTGACTTTGAAATCATATACAGAAAAGTAAGGTTCTGCTCTCTCATTATTGTTTGTTTAGCATTAAATTGGTTTCAAAATTAATAAATAAAAGTATTGTTCTGCTCTCTTCTTATTGGTTGTTTAGCTTTAAATTGGTTTCAAAATTAATTATATCTCTTAAATATATGATTTGCTCTATGATTGTTCTATAGAATCCTCTTAATTAATCCACGCTCTGCTCTTAATTGTTTTTCTTAAATGGTTGATTTGCTCCACAATTGCTTCATAGAATACTTTTTGAAAATAACTTCCAAAAACGTTATGAATCAGTAACCGATTAAATATCAAAAACGATATTTTTCTTCACAATTGTTTCATAGAATATACCTCACGATTTATTTCTGAAAACGTCATTGACTCATTTATTACAAAAGCGTTACTCATTATATTCCAAAATCAATACCACCAATATTTATTGTCACCTCATTTATTAATTCGTCTGTTGCTTCTATATTCAAAATATTCAAATATAACCAAGAGTAGCAGTAATTGACTTAATTTTCCTCTCGTTCCATTATATGTTTAATATATTAAGATGAGAACTGTACCATGTCTAGAAAAGAGAAACAAAATAATATTGCCTTTTTGTTCTAAAGGGAGAGATAAGAGAAGGAACGTGTTAGTGGTGTTCAAAAAGAAAAAAAAGAACCGTGTTAGTAGACAAGTTGCAAATATTATAAGTCTGTTAATTTAAATTAAGCTTCTTCCTAGAAATTAGCGTACGTGATATGTCAGTAACACCTACCTGGAGGTGCATCCCACGTGATTATACGTCCTAATTTGTATTGTATTTGCATTTAATCTGTGACTGTGAGTGTAATCATGTAACTAGATTAACATTCGTGCTAAAGCACAGGTTAAAATTCTTTTTATTTATATTATATTAGAATAAAATACGATTCCAAAGATCACGATTAATGTTAGATTAAGACCTTAAAAACTTTTAAAATCAATCATATATCATATAAATTATATTTTATTCTAAAATTATAATATAAATAAAAGAAATTTCAACCCGTACTCTAGCACGGTCCTAATCTAGCATTATGGTTTAATTTTTAATTTATGAATATGATCCCGAAGATCATGAATTAGCGAGATTTGATTACTTTTTTATGATTGAGAGTATATTTTTATCCCTTTAATAAAATTTTTATTGATGTGGTTTATCAATAAAATATGTGGAAAATAAATTGGTAATATTGTGATTATAGATATTTGGAACCATATACGTAATCTTCCGAAAATAAAGTTTGGAATATCGATGAACTATCAATATGGAATAACCCGTTTAAGATTTTCTGTTACAATTAAGGTTTTATTTGTTACAATTAATATATGAATTAATTTATAATCTATATATAACATATTTGTAACTATTTATTAAAATTATAAAGTCTACCAAAACAATGTTGTATACTTCCCTTTTATTATAAAGGGGATTTGGAATAAACCATTTAAGATTTTCTGTTACAATTAAGGTTTTTTTGTTACAATTAATATATGAATTAATTTATAATCTATGTATAACCTATTTGTAATTATTTATTAAAATTATAAAGTCTACCAAAACAATGTTGTGTACTTCCCTTTTATTATAAAGGGGATTAATTTCTGAATACGATCCCAAATCACGAATTAGCGAGATTTGATTACTTTTTTATGATTGAGAGTATATTTTTATCCCTTTAAATTTTTTTTATTGATGTGGTTTATCAATAAAATATGTGGAAAATAAATTGGTAATATTGTGATTATAGATATTTGGAACCATATACGTAATTTTCATAAAGTTTGGAATATCCATGAACTATCAATTTGGAATAACTCGTTTAAGATTTTCTGTTACAAATAAAGTTTTATTTGTTACAATTAATATATGAATTAATTTATAATCTATATATAACATATTCGTAACCATTTATTAAAATTATAAAGTCTACCAAAACAATGTTGTGTACTTCCCTTTTATTATAAATGGGATAGTACACTATTACTTAAAAGAAAATATATATGAGAGATAAAGAAATAAACAGAAGTCCGTTAACATCTAATCAAATAAAAATTTATTAAAAAAAGAAAAACTAATCAAATATTTATTAAAAAATACCAATTCAGAAAATAAAATAAAATAAAATTAGGATTTATCCAACTAATCTCTCTGAATTCTAATTGCTTTTCATTTTCATGGGCCTTATCAGTTTGTTGTTTGTATAACAAAAAAAAAGTGTGTTGTATAACTGTTGTAAACCTTAAATTCTCTTTTGGTAATATAATTAACATTTTATCCAAAAAAATGTATATATTCCAATTCAGATAATAAGACAAATAAAATTTAAAGAAATTACAAATGTTACAAACATAACACTAATGTATGAATTAATAACTACAAACTAATATGAATATATAATATGTATTGGGTTGGTTATCATTACAAAGGTGTATATACTGGATAGTGAAATAAGTAAAATATAATGTCTCATAATATAAAGAATTAAATTTATTTATTTTGTTATCAATGAATATGATTAAAATTAAACTGGTTAAAAATACAAACCGGAGGTACAGACTATTCTTCATACAATTTTTAATGCGTGGAATGTAAGAAACAAAAAAAAAAAAAAGGGGAAAAAATGATCTTTATGAGTTCATCAAAATGCGTATTTTGATATCATCTTCACCAATAAAAACAGTATGTTATAAAATCATTGCCCCTAATTCTTTTAGTTCTAAGTTGGGAGAAAATGGGTATGCTTTCCTATCCCCATTGTAGATTCGTCCACTTTATCTTGAAAACAAAACTATTTGAATCTGAATATATTTCCGTGAGCCATCTATGATACATTAAGGTGACTGAAGTGGGGAATGGCTTCATCTTGGTCTAATCGGACTCATTAGCTTGAACTGATTCCATGCAAGAGTTTCATTTCCTAATAACTTAAAAATATTCTCGTGAATCTATATCCAGAAAATAATATAGTTGTAAGCTTATAAGATTTTCAAGGTAATCTAATGACATAACTTTGGTAGTCTCCAAAATATTGGTAGTCTAAATTATATTCCTTTCGTTTCATAATATATGATGTTTTAGAAAAAAAAATTTATTTCATAATATAAAATGTTTTTAAATTTTTATTCAACTTTTAGATTAATTTAATATTTATATTATGCAATATTGTTTCTGATTAGTTGAACTTTTTAAAAGTAAACACTTCTTAATATGCATACTTTTAGTTAAAACATTATATATTTTGAAACGGATGAAAAAAGACCTAAAATCTACACTTCCTTATGTATCTTTGAGAAGGCACATGTTTGTAAGAAGAGAATTACCTATAGATTTGTTTTAACATGTGCCTATGGAAGGAATTGTGTTAAAATGAATAATTCTAGATTTTAATAGATTTTAACCCGCGGTACACCACGTGTATATAATTTATATTTTATGTTGTATTTATTTGTTAAATATTGGATGTTTTGTAAATAGAGGAATTAAATTTTCTGGTCGTTTGTACGGCTAAATGTTTATATTAATTTTTTAACCCGCAATATACTTCATGACCATTTGTTTGTTATATTTAGTTTGTTTTGTTTACTGTTTAAGATTCTATTTTGATTTTTAATTATTATAACAAAAAAATAAGATATCTAAATACATAATAAGTCATTTATACTCTACGGTTAACTCACATTGTTCCTAATGATTTAATTATTTTACACAATCTTAGTTAAAATTAACTTGATTTTATATGTCAAATATTCTAATATTAATAGTGTTGAAAATAATAAAATGAGAATTTATCTTGTGTTAGCACAAATTTAATAATATTTTATTAATTCCAACATGTTCTCTTTATAACTCATCTACTATATAACTATATTATATCGTATTTTAAACTTTTTAATTTTACATATTTATAATATTTTAAATATTATTAAGTTTATATATATATATATATTATAATATTTAAATAAATGTAAATTGAAGTTCTTCTTACGTTAAGAATCAAAGCTCACAGTTATTGGAAAATAAAATGAGAATCAAATTGTTGTTTTCTTTGTTAATTTGCAAATGATTCAGAGATAGAATATCTTCAAAACACGATAGAAAGTGTGGTTAAATATTTCATAGTTTTTGTTTCCATATTGATATAGTTGTAATTTTTTTTAGTTGAAAATTTAGGAAACAAAATTTGAAGTAATACTATTTTTGGAAAAAATTTAGGGATTAACTTTGTATAATTACAAATAAAAGGGTGAAACTCAAATTGTACTTTTGTATATATAGATTTAGGAAACAAAATCTGAAGTAATACTATTTTTGGAAAAAAATTAGGGATTAACTTTGTAAATAAGTACAAATAAAAGGGTAGAACCTAAAATGTACTTAAAAATGTATATATAGATTATGTTATTTAATCATATCTTTTAAAATTTGTTGTTATATATATGTTATATTATTCATAAGTGTCAATGGAAATTTACAGTCATTAAATTTTATTTTTTTTGGGTAAACATCGTTTGAAATGTATTAAGCAATGATCTATAACTGAATTACAAATTATTTTAGAAATTCAGAATACAAAAATCTAAATTGCATGGCTTTTAATACAATTTTACAGTGTTTTGATAACAAATCATAACAAATTTTCTAAGTTCATTCATAATCATCAATATCAAATAAAAACTTACAAAAACTCAAATCATTTAAAATGTATGGTTGAATACATTTCGTTTACAGTTGTCAAGTATATGATCGTTATGATAACACTTTTCGATTATTTGATGTCTATGCGTGTGGTTACAATGTTTAATATAATTAATTTAGTTAATTTTTTTATACTTTAATTTAGTTAATTTTCTTATACATGCAAGTAATAAGTAGCATGTCATTGTCATATAAACAATGAAGAGTTAATGTATGGTTTAATCCTTTGTAACCAAATAGAAATACTAATGAGTAATGATATATGTACCATGCTGATGTGTAAGTCTTTTAGAGAGCCTTCCAAGTTCCAACTATTACATATAGAATTTGAATATATATATTTTTTTTTTGGTGAATTATAGGATTTGAATATTATAACCACTGTACCGCCTTTGAAAAAATAACTAAACCATTACAAAATAAGAATTAGTTTAAAGCTTTGGACACCAAGTGGTCTACAAATTATATAAAATATGAGTATTAATCTGTCTATAAATATAGCTATATCATATATTACATATATATCTATATATATATACTCCATTTAAAAGAAAACCAATTTCCTCATTCTTTATCCTCCAAATCAAATTAAATCATCTCTTGTTTTCTCTCCTTACGTTTCTCTATAGTTATGGCTTCGTTACTTCTCAAATCTTCCAGTATGATCACAACCATCAGTCCTACCATGGTTGTCGGCCGGTCAGTGTTACCCATTGGATCTTCTCTGCCTTCTATCCGCCTGAACCGTCCGTGCAAAAAAGTGACTTTGTTTATCTCATGTAGCTCCTCTGAGTCGAAACATGCGGTAACTAGTGGCACTGACCTCAAACCCATCGTGGAACGGTGGCCTGAGTACATACCGAACAAGCTACCCGACAAGAGGTATGTGCGTATATTAGACACGACGCTCCGTGACGGTGAACAATCTCCCGGTGCAGCTCTTACTCCACCGCAGAAGCTAGAGATTGCCCGCCAGCTCGCTAAACTCCGAGTAGACATCATGGAAGTCGGTTTTCCAGTGTCGTCTGAGGAAGAGTTCGAAACCATTAAAACTATCGCCAAGACCGTGGGGAACGAGGTTGTTTCTTCATTTCCCTTACATAAAAATATAATATGATCAAGATATATGTATAGTTTATCTTATTATTTTTTGATAAATGATGAAATTAGTATACTAATTAAATATTAAAGAAATCGGGTATCAGAAATAAGTTGTTATTAATAAAGATACAAACATAAAATTGAGTAATTGTCCAAAGTTGACTGACAGCAACGAATATAAAATAATATATTACTGTCTTGCCTAGGTGGATGAGGAAACCGGCTACGTCCCGGTGATAGCCGCCATTGCACGATGCAAAAAAAGTGACATAGACGCTGCTTGGGAGGCGCTGAAGTACGCAAAGAGGCCGAGGGTAACATTGTTCACATCTACTAGTGACATTCACATGAAATATAAGTTGAAAAAGACTCAAGAAGAATTGATCGAGATAGCCGTGAGTAGTATTAAGTACGCTAAAAGCTTGGGCTTCACTGACATCCAACTTGGGTGCGAAGATGGTGGCAGGTATTTTGAAAACTTAAAATATTTTGATTTGGTTTTTTTTTTTTGCGGCTAATTTGGTTATACGTTACAAAGTCTTTGCTAGTAATCTTGCGTCATTTCTATTTACATACAATTTCTTTCTAAAATAACCTTTTACATGCAAACTGAAACAATTTTAAATCATATAATCTAAAACGCTTTTAGCTGTTGAGTTATAAAATTTACAAATTTGATCATCTCATATATCTATATAGATTTTAAAATACTATAGTGTGATTCAGGTCGGATAAGGATTTTCTATGTAAGATTCTAGGAGAATCGATTAAAGCGGGGGCAACAACGGTGGGATTTGCGGACACGGTCGGGATTAACATGCCCCCAGAATTCGGAGAACTCGTGGCTTATGTCAAAGCTAACACTCCTGGGTCTGATGATGTTGTCTTCGCCATTCATTGTCACAACGACCTTGGTGTTGCTACCGCCAACACAATCTCCGTATGTAATTACGATCTTCCTTTTTCTGTGCTAGATTGACTAACAAAGTCGCCGTACAAAATTATAATATCGAGGTGACAGAGTAATAAACATATAGAACAATAAGTTTTTACAACATTTATACATGTATATATAGGGTATATGTGCGGGCGCAAGACAAATCGAAGTGACGATCAACGGAATAGGTGAAAGAAGTGGGAATGCGCCGCTTGAAGAGGTAAGATCGTCGTCGTCATCATGAGTATTTTCTAAAAATGTGTCCTTTATTTTTACTATGATTTTTTAAAGGACAAAAAAAAAGGTTTATAACACTAAAATAAAACATTACGTAAACCCATAAAAAATGAACAACAAACCAGAAACAAAGCTTTTAGTAGTTACAAGTCATTTTAAAATAGATCTATAATAATATGTAATCGGTAAAATGAGGTAAAAATACAGGAAGAAAGGAGAAGATATAAGAAAATACAGGAAATTGAATCGCATGCTTCATGTGACTCTAATTAAAATATTTAAAATGATATCAATCGCACCACCAAAAGAATTAGGTAACGTGATCCTTAAATTAAGTATTTAAATGGTGGACCAAAAAAAAATCAGATGCTTTCATGTTCTTTATGGAAAGACTATTCTGTATGTAGGTCGTGATGGCTTTGAAATGTCGAGGAGAATATTTGATGGATGGTGTTTACACAAATATAAACACACGACAAATTATGGCTACTAGCAAGATGGTAACTTCATAAATACAAATTGAAATATATATGTATATATATATATATGTGTGTGTGTGTGTGTGTGTGTGTGTGTGTGTGTGTGTGTGTGTGTGTGTATTATAATGAAGGTTTGATGCTATACTAATTTTTAGCCTTAATAATAATTGACCAAAATTAAATATGTAAATTCTTGCGCAGGTTCAAGAGCATACCGGCATGTATGCTCAACCACATAAACCCATTGTTGGAGACAACTGTTTTGTTCATGAGAGTGGCATTCACCAGGTTCCGTAATTTATTATTATATATGTATGACAAGAAAATAAAATATGGGAAATGGTCTGATGTATGCATGTGTATGTATGGTGATTGTTCAAACATTTTGCAGGATGGAATGTTGAAAAATCGAAGTACATATGAGATCTTATCACCTGAAGATATTGGGATCGTAAAATCTCTTAAGTCTGGACTTGTTCTTGGAAAGCTTAGGTAAGTGATGTTTCTTAGTTTTATATTACTAAAGCTGCGTACCATTGTTTAATTAGTTTAACCAAACATCAATGAATATATATATATATATATATATGCAGTGGACGTCATGCTGTAAATGACCGGCTGAAAGAGGTACGTAACGTACCCATGTGATTTCGTAAAAGTTTAATCTCAAATCATATAATGATCATATATATTTACATGTTTTTTTCTGTTTTTTTTTTTTGCATTCTCAGTTGGGATACGAAATCAATGATGAGCAATTGAAAGACATCTTCTTACGATTCAGAGAGTTAACCAAACAGAAAAAGGTTTTATTTTATATTTTTTATCTTCTCATATTTCAAAATATTTTAATTATATATCATATTGTAACATAAATTACTAATGGAGTTTTAAAACTTTGATTAAAAATGCCCTCACACTCACTTAGTTTCAATTTGTTATTTTTTTCAGAGAATCACCGACGCTGATCTGAAGGCATTAGTGGTGAACGGTGATGACTTCTCATCAGAGAAATTAAGCAAACTCATGTCAAGCCCTCAGATTCCCTCTGTGGTATAAGTTCGTGAAGACGTTTTGTGTTTGTGTACTATACGATATTATGTTCCTTTTATTTTACATTAAATCAAGCTTTATATGATATGCATGCATGCATGTCTTGTTATTCTAATGAATAAAAATAGTATTAACGGGGAGCGTTTTCATTATAATTTTATCAATATATGTTCTTGATATTTATCAAAAACATTTCATTAATCCATCGTTATCCATCCGCTGCTTGAAGATAAGTTCGTCCGAGCCATATAAGCGCTTGTAGAGTAGTTTTTTTGTGCTGAGTGCTTACATCAATTTAGTATGAGCGCTAATAAAGGTCCGTCATATGATACACTCATACACAATATTTGTGTCAATACAACATATTTCTCTTCTTTCATTTGTTTTTTTTTTTGTTTTTGAACATAATTTATGTTCTCATTCTTTTCATTCAAATAAAGTGAAAAATTAATTTCCTATTCCTTATTGTTCTTTTTTTTGTTTACTGCTATTCCATACTTTTAATGTTTCTTATTCTTCTCTTTTTTCTTTTTGGGTGCAAATCTTTCCTCTCACGACCTACTACGAAATTTGTTAAATCAAATGTCCCCGACATGACAACTATACATTTGTACCATGTAATTTTGTTCTACGTTTGGGTCTGTTCGGCAGTTAGTCGCAGCGACGGTGACTATTTATCACAAAATTACTTTCAGTGTTTTTTTTTTTCATTTTTTCTTTGGTTTTTTACTTTCTGTCGCAAAGATTAGAATTTTTGATATTCAGAACTGCCGGTGAAAGCAGCTACACAACCAAAAGCTTTTGATTTGAAACGGCGACTGCCCCTAGTTTTTTTTATTTAGCAGATCTACAAAAAAAACAGATCAAATTGCCATTGACAAAAAATTTCAATTATGTACTTTTCTTATCTTCCTCTCTGTAAGATAAAAGTTAACTTAAAAAAAAAAACTCAGTCGTTTTAGTCACAGCAAGAGTCGCACGACTCTAAACTAACAGGGCCAGTGTAGTTTAAAACGCAACGAAAGTAATGTGTCCTGAACAAAAAACAACACAGTAGATCAAAAGCACTATACAGTAAAACCTCTATAAATTAATACTCTATAAATTAATAAACATTATAAATTAATAAATTTTGCTAGTCCCAAGTCGGGACAATGTAAAAAATAACAAAATTTGATAAGATAATAAGATAATATTTTTTTTGAAATCCCTATATAAAATATGGTCCCAATAATATCATAAATTAATAATCATGTAAATTTATATATAAATATATATACGCTGATATAGTAAATTATGTTTCTATTAACCTCATATCTTTTTTTTTTTCCGTCAAATAGTGAATTATATTGCTGAGTTGAAATATTCTTGATACAATTGTTGTTTTAACCAAACAGGTGGTCTAAAACATTCAAAATAATATGTACTATTTAGACATCCATATCTTGCTAGGAGGTGAGCTACTGAATTATTACAACGTTTGGTGAATATAAATTCAACAGATTGAAATCGAGTCTGCCACCATCTAATATCTTGTAATATTAACCTCATATCTATAAAACAATTGTTATGTTGTATCTTCAAACTATATATAATGATATAAAATATTCTATAACATTTCATAAAACAGCTAAAACTTTTTAAAGTTTTCAATTTCTAAATATGCATCATTTACATTTTGATAGTTTGATAGACTATTAAAATATGATAATTGATATTCTTATTCATATATTTGAATATTAATTATGTCATGTGTATAAGTGAATTTTTCTATAATATTGTAATTCATTGTCAATAATATTTTTTAATTATTTCAAATTCAATTCCAATACCATTAAATTTACAACAACCAAAGTTCTAATCTTATTTTGCAATATTGTCTCAATTTATAATTTTTTAAAAATTAAATAATTAAAAATATACCTATAAATTAATAATTATTAATTTACACTATAAAATAATAATTATTAATTTATAGATAAGTTAATATCACTATAAATTAATAAAATATCTTGATCCCAACATTATTAATTTATAGAGGTTTTACTGTATTTTACGTTCTGAATAATCACAACTTGTGATTTCAAGTACGAAAGAAAACAATATTAAACGGCTGTGATTTCCTGCGATGCATTAATTTTGTGTGATTATATATATGTCCCCAGTCCCCTTAGAGCATGTTTATCGGTGGGTTTGAGTAAGGGAAGTTCTTAATGTTTTTATGAATTAATTCTGTACTGTTTAGAATATAAGAAGCCATGATCTCTTAGATAAATTTTTATCTTTTATTGGTATGTTCTTATTTTGGGTATCTTATTTTTGAAAATATTGTTTTTTAAAATTTAAACTTTTAAATAGAATAGAAGTGGTATAAATGTGTAAACATTTAAGATTTTATAAAATTAGAAAATATTAAATTTTAAGTAATTTTCAAACATACAAAACATAATAAAAACATTCATACATATTGCAATAGAAGTGCAATTTATAAATGGAGAGAATGACTAATTTTAATACTTATTTGCTCCAAATTTTGCCCAAATATTCTCAACCAAATCATCTTGCAAGCATTTATTTTTTTCTAGATCACGAACATATGATTCTTGAGCATAGTAGCGTCACATGAAGGTCTGGGTGGAAGCGTGTAGTCACATAAGTTATATTCTAGCTAAGACACATAAGTTATAAATTGTGTCTCTGAGATTTCTTCACAGATTGGATTAGTATTGACTGTTTATAACCAAGTAACCAATACCTTTAAGCATAAAAATTTATTGAATTTGAGTTCGTTAGTTCAGTAAAGAGGTTTTTCATTTCCTTGAATTTCTCATCTTCATGCATTTGGTCAAAACCCAAAACGTCAAAATTGTCATTGCACATAAAAAAACAGGAACAAACTGAGAATCCTTCTTACAAATCTGATGGAACCTTAATAAACTGTGTTACATCTGATACCAAACTATGATCCACAGGCTTCAAACCTTTTCTCAACCAACATTTCAACAAGGCCAACTCTAATCTCCTCACCTGCAACAAGTAAGTAAAATAACACCATTCAGCTATACTATTCAAGATTACTGAAAAAAAAAACGAAAAGTGAGATGCAGAAACAGAGTTCTGTACTTTCATTCCTGAATCAGAACTACCAAAGTATACCACAAAGGAAGGGAAGACAAAAACCAACCTGTCTAACAATGAAAGGCTCCTCAGCTCGACTCAAAGGTTCAGTGAACACGGTTAGAAACTCGTTTCTGTTTCTGTAAACGATATATGTGAAAGGTCGATCACCCACCTGCTCATAAACACCCAAACACATAAACATATTATTTATTGAATTTGAGTTCGTTATGCCTTTTTGATGTGTGTTGGGGCTAGAAACAACAATTAGAAGAATAAGTTTGTAAAATGAGNTGTTATGCCTTTTTGATGTGTGTTTTGTAAAAGCTTGCAAGAAACTTACAGTTCCATCGAGGTTATCGATGATGATGTTACAATCTTTGACATTGCTCATCGTTACAAAGGCGAATCCACAACTCTGTCCTGTGTCTCTGGACAGAGAGAAACAGAGATTGGCCTAAGATAGAGTCTGTCCACAGAAAGATTTTGGATAAGGCCAAAATAGTGATTGGCCTATCATATCACAACATACATCACTATGCAGACCCATGAAACATTTCACCAGCAGTCCTCCCATAGAATGACTTATAACATTAATCTTCTTCTCTCCTGAAGCTTTGTAAACTGTTTCCAACTTTTTAGCAAACTGGTCCAACGTTTCCTGCAGTCTAAACCCATTGCAACACACACACAAAAAAAAAGTCAATACACCGATCACTCAATGTTTACGCCAAAGCCTCAATCAAACTCAAAAGAGATATCTTTTTTGAAACCTGTTGCTTTGCCGGAAATCATAACAAAAACCAAAAAGGGTTTTCCCTTCTAATAATCCCCATCCAAGCATCTCAACAATCATTTTACCTGTTTCCAAATACAAATAAGAGATTAACAAAGTAAAAGCTGATGACTTTCTCAAAACAAAACACAGGGAAATCAAAAGTCTGAAGTGTTTATATATGTATACACAAAACTCAACTATGATTCGCCTCTAACAATATCGGTCAAACAGTTAAGGATTCGCCTCTAACAATATAAAAAAAAAGGATCATACCGGAACAAATAATCTCCGCCGAGTCAATCGCCTTTGCTACTCATCTCCAAATCCTTTGATTCCAAACCCTTCTCCTGATTCCAAATCCATCCATTACATATCACACGGCATTTCGGGAATTCGATNTTTTTTCTGTGATCGAACATTCGACGGAGTACTCGGTCCCCGACGGCGAAACGCCGAGGTCGGATCTTCGAGTTATAGAAGCGAGCGATGGCATTCTGGTAATTTTGAACTCGCACGTAGGCTTGTTCTCTCTTCTCGTCGATGACGTCGAGGTGATCGCGCAGCGCTTCGCTATTTTCCTCCTCATTCTCGGGGGAAACAGCTCGGCGAATACTGCCTATGGTAACTTCTGCCGGTATTACGGCCTCAATTCCGTAGGCTAAGGAGAACGCGGTCTCGCCCGTGCTGCCACGCGGCGTAGTTCGGGTGGCCCACAATACTCCGGGGAGCTGAGCGTCCCAGCCTGACTTCGCCGAGGTGTACTACTAAAACCATTTACGGTGCTTTTGATGACTTATGGATCTCGGCCAGAGCGGCCCGCTCCTCTTCTGCTCGGGCGAAATTAATCGACCTATGGAGTGCGTCGTCGAGCGACGGGGGTTGTCGAACGGTGAGCTCTTCGCGGAATTTCGAGGTGTACCATAAGCCATGCCGAAGGGCTGCCAGGGCAACCTCGTCGTTTAGGTTGGTTATCCTGGCTTTGGTTGACTTGAAGCGATTGATGTAATCGCGGAGCGGTTCGTCTTTTTCTTGGACGAGAAGCCAAAGGTCTGATTCGGTCACCTTAGCTTGGAAAAAGACTGAATACTGCTTCAAAAATGCCGAGGCGAGCTGATCGAAGCTGTCAATGGGATTCCAAAGAGGCAAACCATTCCAACGCCGGTCCCACCAGGTTCTCGGTGAAGTAACGGCAGTAGCCGGCTTCACACTCGTCGTCGGTGAGATAAGCTTTTGTTATGGCTAATCTGAAAGCTCGGAGGTGCGCTCCCGGGTCCGTTATGCCCGCGTATTCGGGAAGGCGGAGCTTGCCCACGTCACGAAGGCGAACCTTCGCGATTCGGTCTGTGAACGGGGTACGCCTTGTTTCGGCGATCACGCGATCGATGTCTGAGGCTGCGCTTGTTGCCAGGTGCACCTTACAGCGGATTTGGGCCATCTCGGCGCTTGCCTTATTCATGTACTCGGTTAGGAACTGCGCGCTGAATGCGCCGCTACTCGGAGGTCCGGGAAGACCGAGATCCTCGGTCGTTATTCCTCGTGACGCCCCATTTCTGAGTTCTCCTGTCGGGACTGGATCCAGTCTCACCGAGGAGCCCTCCAGAGCCCCCGAGGTGCGGAGGACCTGCCCTGCTGACCCGACGTCCCCGGATGGGGGATGCTCGTCACGTCGCGAGCTCGCGTTACCATTTAAGACCGACGAGCTCGGAGCTCCGTTGCTCTCTGACGGCGCGAAAACGGGTAACGTTCTGATCCCGGGCGGGGTAACGTGGACCGCCTCAAAGTCGAGACGAGTCCGGGGAAGCGCTCTTTCCGTGGGATTGGTTAAAGCTGTTCCCGAAGAGTACGCGGAATCCCGATAGGGTCCGAGATTTGCGCGAGAAGCGAGCTCTTGTTCATGCCGCTCGATTCTGTTCATGAGGGCCCGATTTGTCGCATCTTGACTTTGGGTCTTATCGATCAGAACGGCGAGCATTCCGCGAATCTCGGACAGATCGTTGCTGACGGGGGTCCCGGAGGAGACCACCGGCGCATGGTGCTGTCCGGGTCGGTTCGTTCCGTTATTCTCTGAACGAGTCCATACTCGGGACTGATTCCTGTTTCCTGTCAAGATCGCGGGGGCCGTGGGAACAACCCCGACGGTAACCCCTGGGTTTGTACTACCGAGATTCTGAGTTTGGGCGGGTCTGTGATGAGTGAGACCCGAACCTCCCAAAATACTTTGGTTCGGTGCTTGACTGTCGTCAAGTGATGAGCCTGTCCCGGGTCTGACTAGATCTGTAACCTCGTTATCGGACTGGGCTGACGCGGGTGCACCCTGGGAAGGTGCACTGATGGAGGTGGATCCGTGGACTGCCGCTGGTGGAGCAGTCTCTGAGATGATTGTGTTAGCGGTGGATGGATCCATTTCGCTGGAGTTCAAAGCAGTCGATTTTTGAGAATAGAAAGACCTAAGTCCCCACAGGCGGCGCCAAATTGTTGGGGCTAGAAACAACAATTAGAAGAATAAGTTTGTAAAATGAGATCTGGGCAGACTTTCGGTACAAATCGACTTAGAACTATGAAAAACAACGAACTGGACTTTTGTATTCACTTTTTCTATTGATTCGCTCTGAGCTTGATTACATGTGTTGTGTCCTTCACATTCATCTGCTATTTAAACTAAAATTCCTCGAAACCCTTCCTGAACGTCTCGCTGCAATCTCGGCTCCCCAATCCCGATTTCTTCTCCATGTTGACTTCATCCTCCTGCTCGGGTTTTCCTCCATGGGCCCTTACTGGGCCTCTTTTCCTGGCCTGCGCGTACGCCCTAATGGGCTTATTTGGTGGGCCTTATGATCGTCGAAACCCAACACCAACAATGTGTGTTTTGTAAAAGCTTGCAAGAAACTTACAGTTCCATCGAGGTTATCGATGATGATGTTACAATCTTTGACATTGCTCATCGTTACAAAGGCGAATCCACAACTCTGTCCTGTGTCTCTGGACAGAGAGAAACAGAGATTGGCCTAAGATAGAGTCTGTCCACAGAAAGATTTTGGATAAGGCCAAAATAGTGATTGGCCTATCATATCACAACATACATCACTATGCAGACCCATGAAACATTTCACCAGCAGTCCTCCCATAGAATGACTTATAACATTAATCTTCTTCTCTCCTGAAGCTTTGTAAACTGTTTCCAACTTTTTAGCAAACTGGTCCAACGTTTCCTGCAGTCTAAACCCATTGCAACACACACACAAAAAAAAAGTCAATACACCGATCACTCAATGTTTACGCCAAAGCCTCAATCAAACTCAAAAGAGATATCTTTTTTGAAACCTGTTGCTTTGCCGGAAATCATAACAAAAACCAAAAAGGGTTTTCCCTTCTAATAATCCCCATCCAAGCATCTCAACAATCATTTTACCTGTTTCCAAATACAAATAAGAGATTAACAAAGTAAAAGCTGATGACTTTCTCAAAACAAAACACAGGGAAATCAAAAGTCTGAAGTGTTTATGTATGTATACACAAAACTCAACTATGATTCGCCTCTAACAATATCGGTCAAACAGTTAAGGATTCGCCTCTAACAATATAAAAAAAAAGGATCATACCGGAACAAATAATCTCCGCCGAGTCAATCGCCTTTGCTACTCATCTCCAAATCCTTTGATTCCAAACCCTTCTCCTGATTCCAAATCCATCCATTACATATCACACGGCATTTCGGGAATTCGATCGCGAGAGAGAGAGAGAAAGAGAGAAGAAAAAAAATAAAATCGAGCTTCTCAGCTTTTTTTCCTTTATATTATTCTTTCGACCAACCAAAACCCGACACACATCGTCTCTTAAACCACAATCAGGTATACTATATTAGAGGCGCCCTTGAATTTTTTTATTTTGTTCTGATTTATTTTTTTGAGTCAAAACACTAAGAACTCCTGTATGATACTACCGATAAACAAGGTCTTACGGCTTCAATCATTTGAGATTTCAATCATTTTCTCTCTCTTTCAAGTGTAGTTTTACACCGTTTTATTTTAAAATACGTGTTATTTTGTAGTATTTTTCAATGTAAATATTTGATAAGTGTTTTAATTAACGTATTGCCCAATGAAAAAAATTACATTATATACTGTATTTGTAAACGACACGCAATATGATCAGTATAAAACATGAATTGTCTCATCATATATATTAGAGTCGTTTTCTATCCTATGGTCGTTGATAGCTATATTGTCGTTCTATATGTGGGACGGATTACCTTAAATGGAAAAATATTTGTGCTCTCTTTCAAATTATTTGAGGAATAAGATTTCAAGCTTTTAGCAAACCCTATTGGCTTTCTATTTCCATGTCGGGACAAACTTTTGAGTCCTCTACAGAACCAAAAGCCTTCCCCTATACGTTCTGCTTGAGATTGAGTTGACGTTTGTAATTGAGAGGTTCCCAGTATATGAAGTAATTGTCGTTTATGCTATCTAGAAATCTCTTCTTTTTCTTTTTGTGGTATTATCATTGAGATTTTTTCTCATTTTTATTTTTGTCTTTCTATATGCATGTGGGACACGTTACTCTTAACGGAAATTATTTGTGTTCTCTCTCAACTGATCTCTGTATTTCCTTGCATGGAAAGAAATGTTGGTTCCACTACCAAGCCAAATAATATTATTCCCATAACTCTACTTGAGAGTGTATTGATAGTGTGGTTTAGGTATTTCCAGCATAATCAGGTACAAAAATTCTGGTAGAGATGAGGAAACACACACAAGAATATTTTGAGAAATAAGCTAACTTGCTTAATAGCTAATTCTTGTTCTACCCATTTTAAATTTGACGTCATATTTCATGTTTAAAATATTGAGAAAAAATATATACTCGTAATTTCAATCTTTTTTTTGTGTGTGTCTCAAACTCGTAATCTCTAATAAGAGTTTAAAAAACAAAAACAAAAAAATCGTAAATAAAAAATACATATTTTTATAAAATGTATTGAACAATATTCTATGGTATCTTGCTCTTTCGTTTTTGTAATTATTGCTTTCAATTTTTTAGAATTATGAATGTTATGAGAATAATATAAGATGTTTCTTTTCTATTTTTAATGAACCAATAATAAGATTTGGCATCTGAAATACTTAATTCCATATGTTTCTTTTCTATTTTTTATCCTCAAACAATCCATATGTTCAGTTGTTGTTTTTGCTCATAATTTTAATGAACCAATAATAGTGGATTTTTTAAAAAAGCAATTAAGATCTGTAAAATATTTTTTCCAGTAAAATACCTTAATATTTTTTTAGTACCCACAGGCAAATGAACATTTAGTCAAATAATATCGAATCAAGTTTGGTCAATTTTCTACAACAGACTTACTATTTCTTCACGGAGATTAGTAAGTGACACCTACCTGGAGGTGCATAACATGTGATTTATATGTCCTAATATTGTATTTGCATTTAATTAGTGACTAATATAATATTAACTATTAGTTAAAAGGGAGTGTATGAAAGAAAAAGTAAAAATAATAAATTATCCTTTGGTTTTCTTGCTTTTATTGTGGTTCCTACTATAGTTGAGCATTTGTTGCGGGACTATGCCATTAGGTGCCGTAGACGTGTTCGAGTGTAATTGTTTTTTTCATCTTTTTTATAAAGTTCTGGGAGTGTCCCCTAGTCATTCACCAAAAAAAATATCCAATAGAAAATAATATACTACCACATCCTTACTTTACACTTGGTTGTTTCCAAAAAGTAATTAGATACTACTACTCACTTGCCAATTTAGAAAATTAAAGATATATGTTCACGATTTTTTCTTTAATTTCCTAAGATTTATTTGAACATAATGAATTAAGAATACAAAACTACATAATCAGTTAATGTTTTAAGGAAATGTATCAAATTTTTATCAACTTGTCATTAAAAGGTGGAACAAATCATAATAAAGTGATATATATATCTTATATAACATGAGAAGGTTTTTCTCAAACAAATCATAATAAAGTGATATATATATTTTATATAACATGAAAAGATTTTTCTCAATTTTGCTAAGGAGTTGACACTTGGCTTACTATATTTCTGACACTAGTATTTTTTATTTGTATCTAATTAACTATAGTTTAGATCTAATTAACTACAGGCTTATAAAACCAAAAAAAATCATCTGTATTTCCTTTTTTCTTTAATCAGAAACATATGCAACCCCCAAGAATCTAAAACCACATTATATCGATCGGTCTCTGATTGGTTTCATCTTGGAACTATATACCAACATTTAATTAAATTTATAGGTTTGAATTCTTGGTTTTAATTTCTGTGTTTGAATCTTATATAATTTTCACGGGCACAAACGTAATCAAATTTAAGTATGATGGTGGGTAGGTATTATTTAAATAAATTAGCTTAAATTAAATTTTAAAAATTTGTTTATATAAAATTAAAATTTTGAACTTACTTTCTGGAAAATTATGTAAAATTATGAAATGGTTTTGATCTAATTCTATAATTACATTGTTTGATTCACACTTATTATTTTAAACGTTATGTTATTTTTGAATTTTATAAAATTTAGAAGTTTTCATAATAGGAATTTCAGAATTAATTATGAACATAATCAGTTATGTTTTGATTTGAAATAATACCATCATTTTATGTATTGCCTTATACCCACTATTTTCTCAATTTTCATTTTTGTTTCTATTACTTCTCATTTTTAACTTATAATTTTGAAACACTTGCGAATTTATGATCATTAATATTTGATTTCAATCTCTTCTCCTTCTTAAAGGCTCAAACATTCTATAAAGTTTAGTTTTCTAAAAACAACCTATTACCATACAAACAAATCCTCTTTCAGACTATTGTGAAAACTAAAACATTGACTTTCTATTCTATCCTCAATTCAATCTCCAACGAACAACAAAAAACCGGTAACAATAGTATCGTTCTTTGGATCATCCGTTTTCGGGAAGTTCCTAAGTTTAGAAGAAATATTGTCTTACTAAGTCTTGAATATTTTTTCCAAAAATGTAAATTATTTTTTCTATTGTTCATCTTTAGCTGATTTATGCAATCATTTTAAAATATTTATAAAAAGATAAATAATGTCATGTGTATTTGATTTTAAAAGAATTTTAATGTATAGTGATGTTGGGCGCCAGATTCTTAGAGTAAAAGTTGAAAGAAATCTTACTATATTATAATTATATCATCTAATAATAAAGTAAAGTTTTCTTTTGGAAAGCTGCAAAAGATTGTCATTTGATGTTCTCTTCTTTCACAAGTGTCATTTTGTTTCTTTTAATTTTTAATGTAACAAATTTATTCAATTGAATTTACATAATAAAATTTTCGCTTAACAAATAATTTTATGATTAAATTGTTTAAGAAATAATATTATAATATATATATATATATATATATATATATATATATATATATGGGTTGTATAGGATAATGTCGAGTAATAATTGGCTGTTTTATTTCCACACTTTAATATAAATAATTCACATGATCTTGATATTACATTATTTTCAATCCATTCAAATTAAACTAAATTATATTTTAATATATAATATCTAAATAACTAAATGAGAATTGAATATATTTTTTGATAAAGAGATAATTGTACATATTTCTGTTTAAAGAGAGAAGTGAATATATATATATTTAAATTCATGATTTGATTAGCTAAGATGCCCGCTCAAAGATCTATATTTATAATATATAAATTTTGGATATATATTTAAAAATAGACAATTTTAATTATTAATTCACAATAATGCATTTTTATAAACCTGAAACATTTTTTATTATTTTTTCTATAATGTCTCATCAATCCTATATGTTGTACTAATTAACTCTCATTATCGTAACTTTCATAATATTTATATTAATGCAATGAATGATTTATAATAGTATTTATAAATATTACATATATAAGAAAATATATTAATATGTAATGGTTGCATATCTATAATTCTCACAAATTATGTGACTCCTATAACAATGAAATTCTCCTTCTGTTTTAATTTAGTTGTCGTTTTAGGTTTTTAATGAAAATGCTCTCTCTATGCTGGACCATGGAAAGTGCTCTCTCTCTCTCTCTGGGATATGATATGGTTCATTTTGAGATATATTGTCAAAAGATTTTAAGTGTCATAGATGAGTCAAAAGACTGGCCAGCATTAGCTTCGGAATTATATTCTTTTTAGTCTTATCAAAAGAGGTTTTCTATTTTTTCTATTGGATTTATACCTAGATTGAACAATATTTGTGTCGTCCGTCTTGCAAAAGCGGCTCGAACACGAGGATATTTCTTTTCCTATGTAAATCCGCAGGGTCCGGAATTGTTAGCTCACAAGGCTATCCTATTTGAACCGGCTTAATAAGATATGGTGTTTTGAGGTAAGAAAAATTATATGTTGATGATCAAAAAAATTACAAAAAAATATCTAAAAATAATGTAAACTAAATCTGTGCATAACACATAGTGACAACTAATATATATATATATATATATATATATATATATATATATATATATATATATATATATATATATATATATATATATATATATATATATATATATATATATATATATATATATATATATATATATATATATATATATATATATATATATATATATATATATATATATATATATATATATATATATATATATATATATATATATATATATATATATATATATATATATATATATATATATATATATATATATATATATATATATATATATATATATATATATATATATATATATATATATATATATATATATATATATATATATATATATATATATATATATATATATATATATAATTCTTGCTTCATAACTATAGAAAATTCAGTAAAATATAATTAGTAAACCAGTTCCGAAAATAAACAGCGAAGCTATGGAGTCTACAGAATATATGCCTCCACTCATTAGTATTCAATACGTATTACCACATCGTATTTTTTTCACTTTAGTTGTTTCTAAAAACTAGTCAATTGTTTCGGACAAAAAACAAAACACTAGTCAATTATTAACTACCCAAAGTTTCAATTAAAAATCTGAATATGTAATTTAAGTTTTGACAAAATAATGGAAAGTTCAAAAGGCCTTAGTTATATTTGTAAAAATCCAACCGTGTAGCATATTTTATCGATATTATTTAGCAAAAACATTCTGACAATTTAGCATACTTACTTAATAATAATATAGAAGACTTGCTTTGTGCTGTTCTTTGTATCAATTCGTCTAAACTATCGACTATTCCAAATAATTCGTATTGCTACATTTGGTTATAGTTTCTGAATCATTAAAAATAAAAATAAAAATTGTCAGAAAAGTGGGTCAAATCATCTCATATAATTTGGCAATAGACAAATGTAAGGTCCATGATGAAACAATTGATCAAACTTCATTTATTGTGCATAACACGTTTGATCAGATCTTAGTAATCTATATTAACATTTTTGAAGTACATTTTGTTTTATGCCCTTTAAGTTTTACTTATTTAATTTTTGTTTTACAATATTAACCCCTAAAACAATTCCATAAATAACATTGTAGAGAAACTCAAATAATAACTTTCTTAAATTGACCAACATTTGTTACATTTATTGCCATAAAATCTTAACAATATCTATACATTCTGATTTTTCCAAAAACAATTCTATCCATCTAAGTTTTCCAAAAACGCATTAATATTTCATCAGCAAAAATTTATTTTGATTTCGGTGAGACGGGTTAGCATTAATGCCATATAGGGAGTTAAGTGAAATTTTTTTTTTAAAAAACACTTTTAGATGTGTACTACGAGATAAATGTATTAATAGACTATACATATACCACACGAGTTAAAATCTTGAAAACACTACAAAAATCCTATACTTTGAATACTTATATCAAATACCTGTAAAATTTTATATTTTTAAAATCCAATAAATATTCATAACTATACAATCTAAAAATTAATAAAATAATAATAAAATAACAAATAAATACAATATAAATTTAAAATTTTAATATTAAAAATATTGTCACGCGGTGTACCGCGGGTTAAATCCTAGTTCCAAAAAAAATAGTATCATTTCAACGAATAAAACCTTGCACGAATAGACGAGATCATAAATTATATTTAGATGATGTGGTAAAGTCTATTATACTTAATCAACAAAAAAAAAACAATTAGAGTTGGTTTAAGTAACAAGTTAACATAAAGTTATACTACACATCCCCGCAGACTTTTTTCCATTGTATCCAAACGAAAGAAAGAGTAGCAGTCTCCAGTTAATAACTCGAAACATGGATTAAAAATAATAACGGCATTTTCTCTTTAATGACATTTTCGTAATAGTCTTTTTTACTAACAATTAGGCAATATCCCGTGTTTCAACATTTTTAAAAAAATTATAATAGAATAATAAAAGTTATTGTTTTATTTTTTTTAAAAAATTATTTTGTTTGAAATAATATTTATATTTAATGGTTCTGTAAATCTGTATATGTTTTTTTGAATATTAATTATTTTAGAATATTATAATATTTAATTTTTACTTATATATATTACAGTTTTATATTGTTTTTTATTGTATTTGTATCATTATTTTGTAGAATATGAAGTAGTAATTTTAATAATACAATTATAAACAAATAAAATTTATTAATTTATCAGCTATATAAATTTAGTTTTACCAATCCGCTAAAGTGAAAATTAAAACACACATTTTATTTTCATAGATTGAGTAATATATCTTTTTTTTAAGGTTCAAATAACAACATATGTAGAAACAAATCTGCATTTTATTAATCATAAGTATTATATAAAAATTCCAAACAATTTGTAAATAAAATAAAATAAAGATGATATGAGAATCATAATTTGAAATTTTAACAAAATATTTGAAATTTTGTTATTAAAAATAATTATATTGACTACTTGGATATAAAATCTTAGTTTTTGAAATTCCGATTTTTTTATATAAAAAAAAAATTTAATTTTCGTCTATAATTTATTAGAGAGAGAAATTTCTTTCTAAACTAGTAATTATTTAAAATCAATGGCATGACAATGTAAAATTAAAGAAGAAAATAAATTCTATTATATTAGCAGTTATTTTTTATTTTTTATTTTTTTCAAGTACAAATTAGTTTTGATTTGAATAGATTTCTTTTATTTTTCTAATTCTTTTATATTTGATCTGTCAGCTTTTTTATTTTTAATTAATTGATTAATCTTAATTAAAATTTTCTAATGGCAATTGAATGTAATTTTTTACACATTTTAAGGTTAGTTTCATATTTTTACTTCTCAATTAATAAGTAGGAAGCAAATAAAGGTATAAACAGTAGCTAGCAAAATGTTTTTGGTAGTTACCACAAGATCTGTTATTTTATAGGATTACTTTATTTTTATTTTATTTTTATACATGGTTTTATTTTAATTACTCTTCCTTTAACTAATTATGCTCAGAAAAAAAATAATATCAGAAATGCATTAATGTAAATGCAACTGTAATTGTAATAACAATTTTAAAGTAATTTCAACTAAGTTTCTTTTTCTGGTGTTTTTTTGTAAATAATAATGATCTTATATATCTCACTAATCCTCAATAACATTAAAACATTTGTAATGCTCGTTTTATCTATTTTTTTTTTCATCAATCAACATATAATGTGTGGTGCAAATTTATTAGAAAAGTACGCTTAAGATGGGATGACTTTGGAGTTGAAGCATTAGTAATTTTTGGTTAAGAGTAGTGAAGTCTTAGAAACAAAATTACACGTCTGAAACCCAAAAAGTTTAGTAGATATTTGAAGTAATTGAAAATGTTGCGTAAAATTGTAACACACCTACTTTGTATCAGAACCATATCTTTGACAGAGTTGCAATGGATTAGTTTAGTCGGGCGTGGGAGTGGGCAGGGATTTTCTGCAAACAATTAAGAAAACATGTTAATAAGATTAAAAAAAACACATAATAACACCAACACTTTATCGTTTATAATCACACAAAAAAAAAAGAAAAAAGGTTTCGAGTCAAAGATGTCTACCTATATATAAATATATATATATGTATATCATAATGTACGTGTAGTGTATCTCATTGCAATTCAGTTTTCTCATTATATATCTTTCAAATTTAACAAAAATATCTCTCTCTTTCTGTCATACGTACTCTACAGTTATGGCTTCGGTACTTCGCACATCTCCCAGTATGATCACGTCCACTGGTCACCCCGTCGTTTTCTCGTCAGTGTTACCCATTAAATCTTCTCTTCCCTCTATCCGCCTGATCCGTCTGTGCAACAAACCGACTTTGCTCATCTCATGTGGCTCCTCTGGGTCCAAAAAGGTGGCAACTAGTGCTACTCACCTCAAACCCATCGTGGAACAGTGGCCGGAGTACATACCGAACAAGCTCCCAAACGAGAAGTATGTACGTGTACTCGACACGACACTTCGTGAGGGCGAACAAGCTCCAGGTGGATCTCTTACTCCACTACAGAAGCTAAATATTGCCCGCCAACTCGCTAAACTCCGAGTAGACATCATGGAAGTCGGTTTTCCCGGGTCATCGGAAGAAGAGTTTGAAACCGTTAAAGCCATCGCCAAGACCGTGGGGAATGAGGTTGTTTCTTTATTTCCTTCAGTTAAAATGATAATATACAGATTTTATTTCCTTCAGTTATATATGCATGCAAAGTGTTAGGGATCCTCCATCGGAAGTGAGAAATAACAAACACCAGTGAATAAGAGATATTGATCAATTCAACTCATTGCACGTTGTTTTGGGTTGGAAACTCATGACTGCTTACACAAATATTAATTACTAACATAAACTGGAGTAATTGACAGATTTTGCAATTTAAAAAAAAAAAAAAAAAAACTTATTGAACAATTATGTTGGTGGTATCATTAGGTGGATGTGGAAACAGGTTATGTCCCGGTGATATCCACCCTTGCACGAAGCAAACATAGAGACATCGAGGCCGCTTGGAATGCGGTGAAGTACGCAAAGAGGCCGAGGATATGCGTATTTACATCTACGAGTGACATTCACATGAAATATAAGTTGAAAAAGACTCAAGAAGAAGTGATCGAGATGTCCATAAGTAGTATTAGGTTCGCAAAAAGCTTAGGCTTCCATGACATCCAATTTGGTTGCGAAGACGGTTGCAGGTAAATATCTAAAAACTTGAATATATTTTGATTGTCGTTTGTATCAATTTGGTTTCACGTTACAAAATTTTTGTTAGTAATCTTACGTTTGCATTTGCATTTCTATTTTGAAAGTAATATATAAAAATACAACGAATTTTTTTTTTTTTTTTTTTTTAGAACAGAAATTTCAGTACGTTTGCCAAAAAAAGTACTTTTTACATGCAAGTGGCTAAGTGCAACAACACGTAAATGAACGTCTGAAACTTTCCAGATCATAGTATAAAAATTATTAGCCGTTAAGTTATGACATTCAAATATGATCATGTCATATTTGGCATTTTTTAAATACTAGTGTGATTCTGATTCAGGTCGGAGAAGAACTTTCTATGTACGATTCTAGGAGAAGCGATCAAAGCGGGTGCTACCTCGGTGTGCATCGCGGACACTGTAGGGATCACAATGCCGCACGAATTCGGAAAACTCGTGACCTATGTGAAAGCAAACACTCCTGGAATTGATGATGTTATCTTAAGCGTTCATTGCCACAATGACCTTGGTCTTGCAACGGCCAACACAATCGCGGTACTTAACTAAATTGCCTCACAAAATAGATTATCAAGATGATGACAAAAATATGAAACAACAAATTTACATTATATTTAGGCTGTATGTGCTGGAGTCAGACAATTCGAAGTAACGATCAATGGAATAGGTGAAAGAAGTGGGAATGCGCCGCTTGAAGAGGTAAGATATTGTCGAATCATGAGTATCTTTCTTTGGTATAGCAAAGTAAAATTTTCAAAATGTGGCTTTTAACCTTACTACTATTTTACTATTTATTTTAGAAGACTAATAAAAACACAAAAATGATAATAATAGCAAGGCACTGGAAAATAAAAAAGTAAACACATCATTTACAAATAATTTTAAAATATGCTGGAGTTGTACTTGTAATAAAAATATGGTAAATTGAAGTTTACAAAATCATATGAAAATATGATAAAAGCAGGGGAAAAAATAAAGAATTAATAAGAAAAATTAAACCTACAAGCTGAAATGTATGATATAATGGAATTGACACTAGGAAAAAGAGGAATGGAATCACATGAATCGTGTAACCCTTAAATTAAGTATTTAAAATGATAGCCATCGCACCAACGTTGGTGACTCCTAAATAAAGTATTTAAATTGTGGAGTCATGCGTACATGCATGATTCATGTTTTTTATGGAAAAACCAATTATTTGTGACTGTATGTAGGTCGCGATAGCTTTGAAATGTCGAGGAGAATATCTGATGGATGGTGTTTACACAAATATAAACACACGCCAAATTATGGCTACTAGCAAGATGGTAACTTCATATATACAAATTGAAATTTATATGTCAATAGATAATGATTTAATTTCCTATGGCCTTCATAAGCATTAACAAAAACATATGTAAATTCTTGAGCAGGTTCAAGAGTATACTGGCTTGTATGCTCAACCACATAAACCCATAGTTGGAGACAACTGTTTTGTTCATGAGAGTGGCATTCACCAGGTTCCGTAATTTATTATTATATATGTATGACAAGAAAATAAAATATGGGAAATGGTCTGATGTATGCATGTGTATGTATGGTGATTGTTCAAACATTTTGCAGGATGGAATGTTGAAAAATCGAAGTACATATGAGATCTTATCACCAGAAGATATTGGGATCGTAAAATCTCTTAAGTCTGGACTTGTTCTTGGAAAGCTTAGGTAAGTGATGTTTCTTAGTTTTATATTACTAAAGCTACGTACCATTGTTTAATTAGTTTAACCAAACATTAATGAATATATGCAGTGGACATCATGCTGTAAAAGACCGGCTGAAAGAGGTACCGTTGTGATTTCGTAATTAATAGTTTAATCTTTAATCATATATGATAACTATTGCACGATATGACACTTTTTGGAGATAAAATGTATTTCATAATTTGTTTTCTCAGTTGGGATACGAAATCAATGATGAGCAATTGAAAGACATCTTCTCACGATTCAGAGATTTAACCAAGCAGAAAATGGTTTTTGATTTTATACATATATGCGTTAAAAAATTCGAAATATTTTATATTAAATAATATATTAGCATAAACTACGAATGGATTTATTATATATATATATAGAAAGGGCCCTCATACTCAATTGGTTTCAATTCGATAATGTTTTCAGAGAATCACGGACGCTGATCTGAAGGCATTAGTGGGGAACGGTGATGAAGTCTCAGTAAAGAAATTAAACAGTAATGGAACTAACAAACTCATGTCAAGCCCTCAGATTCCCATTTTGGTATAAGTTTTTCAAGAGGACGTCGTGTATTTGTGTACAGTGTACGTACTACAGTCAAGTTTTAATTGATATGCATATGTCTTGTTGTTGTAATGAATTAATACAGTTATTAACTGGGAATGTTTTCGTTCTATATATTTAATTTATTTTCAATAAGAATTCTATATTTTTACTTACTTTCACTTCACCTTCTCATTTTTCTATATAAATATTTAGTTTGTTTAAATAAAAAATTGAACAAAATATTGTTCACTAGAAAGTTGTCCGCGCGATGCACGGATCAATACTGAGCTCAGTTATAAAAAAATTCTAAAATTCCAATATTTTAGATAAATGAATTAAATGTGAATTGCAAACTAAATTGTGTTAAAACATTCATCTGATTTATAGAAAGAAAATCCTTGTGCTGTAAATGTTAACAAATAATTTATTTTAATAAAATTATATGGGTATATCCATGTGTTGGGGAAATGGCCAAAATCAATCCCAACTAATTGTCAAACTTTTTTTAATTTTAATACCTAATCTTTAGTATATTGTAAATAACAACCTCAACCGTATTTAAATTCAAAATTTCTAACTTAACTATATAAAATGTTGTCAATTTCAACATCTGTTGGAACAGTGTTAAGTGAAAGTTTAACGGTACTAAGTCAGACTACCCGTATCATCCACGTGGCAGTGGGACTTGGGAAAAACGACGTTTTCATCATTTTGGGTGTGTTGTGGGAAGAAATAAAACAACGTTATTTAGTATTTTGCAATGATTCGTAATGCATGACGACATGGGAGTCTACTCATCTCCCATTTCCAGCAAGCACAAGTCTGCATTACCTTATGCAAACTGACAAAATTTCCACAATCAAAAATTTCATATTGATTTACTTACAGCATTCCCATATGCAAACAATGTCGATTTTAATCCCCAGATGCAAAACGACGTCGATTTTAATCCCCAAATGCAAAATGACGAGGTTTTGTTTCTTGCCACATCACATCCAAAAATGACCAAAACGACAACGTTTCACAAAGTCCTACTGTCATGTGAACACCACAAGCTGTCTGACTCAGTACCGTCAAACTCTCGCTTAAAACCGTTCCAGCAGATGTTGAAATTGATAATATTTCATATAGTTTAGGTAGAAAAGTTAATTTTATATATAGTTTAGGTAGAAATTTTGAATTTAAATATGGTTCATGATGTTATTTACAAACTATTGAAGTTGAGGTATGAAAAAATATTTGGCAAATATTTGGTATTTTTTTTGCCATTTTTCCATCCATATGTTACATGGACAAATTAGCATATGGTTGAAGTGTTTGATGGAAAAGTGTGGAGTTTCATCAATTGATTCCGCTCTACGAATAATTTGTTATAAACCATAATCTTCGTCAAGATAATTTTTTCTTTTGTTTTTTGTCATCATTGAATCGATAATGCTCAATTCATAGTAAATCCCTACTACGCAAAGTAACACGACTTAGTAGAGTCAAAACCTCATTTATATGTATAACCTAATTTCTTTTTATCAAAAAAAAACTATATAGTGTGTAATGCTTTTACGATCGTAATTAACCAGATACAGTTAAGTATGAAAACGGTATTCCGACAAAATTGAAACCCATTTAATTACGAAGTTTGTAAATCACATCGATTATTCGGGGTTAATAAAGCTACCAAAAGGTAAAAGGCAAAATTTTATTATGAAACAAAGGGAGTAAAAATGTTTTAAACAAATACTCCCTCCTCCGTTAACACATAAACATGTAAAAACATTTTTAACCAATTTTTAAAAAACATTTTTTTAAAATAAAAGAAACATGTTATACAATTGTTTATGAATCTTAAACACTCTATCAATGTAACTAAAATGTTGCACCTTCTGTTCCGTAAAGTGATAAAATTTCATAAATTCATATGAAGTTCTAGGAATTAAATGTATCTCAGATATAAGATAACCATAAAAATGAATGAATGTTTACATATAAGTTACAGAAGTTTGCAATTTTGAAATCAATGAACACCTTTTTTTTTTTTCTACAAACAAAATATTTTTTGTGTTTTAAAAATACACACATGTTATAAGCCAAAACGCAAAGTATAGAAGAAATAACATATACTTAGGCAAACCTATAATGTGTTGTTTTTTCAGTAATAAATCTATCTTTATTTAATCATCATTATTATTAGTAACTATATATATTTACTGAAAAATTGTAGTGAGCATATATGTTTATTTTGTGAAAAAGAGTAGTAGTAAATATATATGATTTTTATTGTAACAACCCGTTCCGTGGACCACACTAGCCTCCCACTAGCTTGCTCCCATAGGCCCGAATCTGGCCCTGCAGGGCATCGATCATAATCCATCACCGTTGAAATCTAAATCCACCAGTAGGTTATTGGTGCGTCAGGCGTTACTCGAACCCTGGTCCCCACCCTTTAACAACCTTCCCACAGGACAAACTGTCACCAATTGACAGATCAATTGGTGACAGCTTGTCATGTGGGAAGGTTGTTAAAGGGTGGAGACCAGGGTTCAAGGAACGTCTATTACACCAATAACCTACTGATGGATGTGGATTTCCACGGTGAGGGCAATGTAACTAAAATGTTGCATCTTCTGTTCCGTAAAGTGATAAAATTTCATAGATTCATATGGAGTTCTAGGAATTAAATGTATCTCAGATATAAGAGAACCATAAAAATGAATGAATGTTTATATATAAGGTACAGAAGTTTGCAATTTTGAAATCAATGAACACCTTTTTTTTTTTACAAACAACATATTTTTGTGTTTTAAAAATACACACATGTTATAAGCCAAAACGCAAAGTATAGAAGAAATAACATATACTTAGGCAAACCTATCATGTGTTGTTTTTTCATTAATAAATCTATCTTTATTTAATCATCATTTTCATTAGTAACTATATATATTTACTGAAAAATTGTAGTGAGCATGTATGTTTGTTTTGTGAAAAAGAGTAGTAGTAAATGTATATGATTTTTATTGTAACAACCCGTCTCGTGGACTTCACTAGCCCCCCCCCCCTCACGCTAGCTTGCCCCCATAGGCCCGAATCTGGCCCTGCAGGGTATCGATCATAACCCCTCACCGCGGAGATCCAAATCCACCAGTAGGTTATTGGTGCGCCAGGCGTTCCTCGAATCTTGGTTCCCACCCTTTAACAACCTTCCCACAGGACAAACTGTCACCAATTGATCTGTAGGTCAATTGGTGACAACTTGTCCTGTAGGAAGGTTGTTAAAAAGTGGAGACCAGGATTAGAGGAACGTCTAGCGCACCAATAACCTACTGGTGGATGTGGATTTCCACGGTGAGGGCAATGTAACTAAAATATTGCATCTTCTGTTCTGTAAAGTGATAAAATTTCATAGATTCATATGGAGTTCTAGGAATTAAATATATCTCAGATATAAGAGAACCATAAAAATGAATGAATGTTTGATAAGAAGAGAAAAAGTTGAAGGGAAAAAGTTTGCTGACGTGGCTGGCGGAAAAAGGGCGATCTAGGGTTTCTGGCTTTTCTCGCAAGTTTGATGGCACCGTCGGCCTCTCCTCCCGTTGGAGAGAGTCCGGTGACGGTCACCGGTGGTACTACAACAACGAAGGAAGGTGCTGTTTCTTCTCCGAGTGCTGGGGGTCATGGTGTGGATTTGAACGTGACTTCAGAAGGTGTATCGACTCAGGTGGTCTTGAAAAGTCAGGATGTATCGGAGAAGGTACCGGGGGAGAAGAGATCTTATGTGAACGTCGCTCGTAAGCATGTTTTTACTCGGCAGAAGTTTGATGCTGTGGAGGTGGATGGTCAGACGAAGGTGGTTGTGCCTAAGGAGGTATTTGCAGGAGCAAACCCTCTATGGGAGGACTTTCTTATTGGTAAGTTCTTGAGTATTAAAGCACCGCATGTGGGGAAGATCCACATGATTGTCAACAAAATTTGGCGTCTGGGGGATAAATCCTCTATGATAGATGTTTATGAGGTTAGTGATGCTGTTGTGAAGTTTCGGATCCATAGCTACAGTACGAGGCGTCGGATTTTGAACAGGGGAATGTGGAATATCATGGATATTCCAATGGTGGTCTCTAAATGGTCTCCTTTCAAGGAAGAAACGCAACCAGCTTTGAAGACGATGCCCCTTTGGGTTATTTTACGTGACGTGCCACCTACAATGTTTACTGACAAGGGTATTGAATTCCTGGCCAGTGCAGTGGGTAAGCCGATTAGACTACACCCTAACACAGAGCTCTGCACTAGTTTTGATATAGCTCAAGTCATGGTGGAAGCTGATTTAACAAAGGATCTCCCACGACAATTTGTTTTCACGGGGGAAGAGGAAGGAGAACTTGATGTTGTGATCAAATATTCATATATGTGGTTGCCGCCTAAGTGTAGTACTTGTCATAAATGGGGTCATTTGCAGTCCTCTTCTCTAGCTACCCCTGCAACAGGCTCGATGGTGGAGACTGTTTCGCCTCCAACTGAGAATCCTGTGATAGATGATCTGCCAGTGGTTCCTACCTCGGGTGTGATAACTTCCGAGGTAGTAGTCAATCAGGGGATTGTTTCAAGACCATCACGCGGATGTTCTACTGAGGAAGTGAATAGCAATGAGGCTTGGACTACACCTAGATTGGCTTGTAGTCTGGGGAAAAAGACTACTGCAGCCCTTCAGTTTGGTGAAGTTTCTATTTTATCTAATGTTTTTTCTGCTCTAAGTGGTCGAGATGAAAAAGGGGAGGATGAGTCTGATAAGGGTTCTACTGAGGAGGATATAGAGAACGTTGATAAGAGTAGTGAGGAAACTAGTGTAGAGGATAAGACAGAGGATTCAGGCGGTTTGGAGATCTCCCAACAGTCTAATCTACCTCCGGGTCCTGTGCAGTAGAAGCAGCAGTTGAGACCGTCTCTTCCTCGTGAATCCAATACGGCTCACAAAGTACTTTCGATACCACCCTCTCATTCAGCTCGGATCCAGCCTAAGGATCAGGGCTCACGTCAATCCTCCAAACAACATTAATGTTTGGATTCTTCTGGAATGTACGAGGTTTAAACGCAGCTTCAAAACATTCAGTTATTAAAAAGTGGGTTGCAGACCAGAAGTTTCAGTTTGGTTGTCTTTTAGAAACCAGGGTTAAGGAGCATAAGGCTCAACGGTTGGGGGCTAAGTTGTTTAAGGGGTGGTCTATTCTAACAAACCATGAGCATAACACGTGGGGTCGTATCTGGGTGCTTTGGCGAGATTCTGTGAGGCTTAGTCCTTTTTACAAAAGTGAGCAGTTGATCACTTGCTCGGTCAAATTGGAGGATCAAGACGCTGAGTTTTTCTGCTCTTTTGTCTATGGTCTGAATACGGTGGAGGAGAGACAAAGCTTGTGGGATGACTTGCGAGTTCATAAGGACTCTCCCATTATGAAAGATAAGCCACGGCTTATTTTTGGAGACTTTAACGAAACACTGATCATAGAGGAACACTCTCGAGGGGAGGAGGGTCCAGGGGTCACTGGGGGAATGTGGGATTTCCAGTTGATAAAGAATTATTGCTCACTCACTGATTTACCTTCTCAGGGTCCTCTGTTTACATGGTGCAACAAGAGGGATGATGATTTAATTTCTAAAAAGCTGGATCGAGTCTTGATGAATGAGGCGTGGCTAGATGCTTATCCGCAGTCGTATAATATTTTTGAGGCTGGAGGGTGTTCTGATCATTCTCGGTGTCGGATTAACCTTAGTGTCACTACTGATGCTCCAGTAATCCGACGCAAACCATTTAAGTTCGTCAATGTGATGGTTGGTATAGAAGAATTTAAACCCTTAGTGAAAGATTTCTGGCAGGAAACAGAGCCTATCCACATGTCGACTTCCTCACTTCATCGTTTTTCAAAAAAGCTAAAGGCTCTCAAACCTAAGCTGCGATCATTGGCTAGAGGGAAACTCGACCACCTGGTCGCGAAGGCAAAGGAGGCTTATGAGCTCCTCTGCCAAAAACAAGATCTGAACCTTACTAATCCGTCTCCAGCTGCTATGGCTGCTGAAGCGGAAGCTTATACCCGGTGGAGCACTGTTGCTAATCTCGAAGAGAGATTTTTGAAACAGAAGGCGAAGCTCCATTGGCTGCAGGTTGGAGATAAAAAAAACAAAAAAACGTTCCACAGAGCGGTTAAGACTCGTGAGGCACAAAACTGTATACGTGAGATATAAACTCTGGATGGTCGTGTTGTCTCAGATGCAAAGGAGATTCAGCAAGAAGCTGTTTGTCATTTCAAAACGGTTCTCTGCTTTCAACCTCCTAATTTTCAGGGTGTTACAGTTGAGGAACTCCAGACATTGTTACCTTCTCGTTGTACTGAGGCTGATGGTGAGAAGCTTACTCGTATAGTTTCTGCTGAGGAGATAAAGAAAGTTTTATTCTTAATGGCGAATGACAAGTCACCAGGGCCGAATGGTTATACATGTGAGTTCTTTAAGGCGGTTTGGGATCTAGTGGGGGTGGAGTTTGTTATTGCGGTTCAATCTTTCTTTGCAAAAGGTTTCCTCCCCAAGGGAGCCAACGCAACTATCCTTGCTCTTATACCTAAGCGGCTTGATTCTCGTTAGATGAAGGACTACCGTCCAATCTCTTGTTGCAATGTAATATACAAAGTCCTCTCTACGATCTTAGCTAACAGATTAAAGGTGGTGTTACTGGACCTTGTTGCAGGAAACCAGTCTGCATTTGTTAAAAACCGACTTCTGATCGAAAATGTACTGCTTGCAACGGAATTGGTTAAGGATTATCACAAGGAGGCTATTTCTACCAGATGTGCCTTTAAAATCGATATTGCTAAAGCCTTTGACTCTGTTCAATGGCCTTTTCTCACCAATGTGCTTTTGGCTCTTGCTTTACTGGCATTGTTTATTCAATGGATAGCATCATTCTCGGTTCAAGTGAATGGGGAACTTGCGGAATATTTTCAAAGTGCTTGTGGCTTGCGTCAGGGTTGTGCTCTCTCCCCCTATCTTTTTGTGTTAAGCATGGAAGTCCTGTCTCGAATGCTTGACTTATCGGCAAGTTTGAAACAGATTGGTTTTCACCCGCACTGTAAGTCACTTGGTGTTACTCATCTGTGTTTTGCGGATGACATTATGGTCTTCTCGGATGGTTCTTTAGCGTCTATTGAAGGCATTGTCGGGGTGTTTGATAAGTTTGCTCAGTTCTTGGGTTTAAATGTTAGTATGGAGAAGTCTACTATATACACTGGAGGTCTGTCTGTAGAGGACCTTCATCTGATACAAACTAGATTCAGTTTTGAGATTGGACTATTGCTGGTGAGATACTTGGGCCTCCCTTTGGTCACCAAGCGGTTTACTTCCTCTGACTATACGCCATTATTTGAGCAGATTAAGACTAGAATCGGATCCTGGACTGCCAAATACCTCTCTTTCGCAGGTCGTTTGAATTTGATCCATTCTGTGTTGTGGAGCATTTGCAGCTTTTGGATGTCAGCTTTTCGACTACCAAAGCAATGTTTAATGGAGATCAACAGGATATGTTCGGCGTTTCTCTTGTCTGGACCTGATTTAAATCCTAACAAAGCTAAATTATCTTGGGTGGATGTTTGTAAGCCTAAGAAGGAAGGTGGTTTAGGCCTACGATCCTTACAAGATGTGAATGATGTTAGTTGTCTGAAACTGATATGGCGGGTTGTATCTTCAAGTGAGTCTTTGTGGGTTAAATGGGTCCGCAACACGTTATTAAAGAAGGGGACTTTCTGGTCTATTAAATCAAATGCGTCGGGCTCTTGGATGTGGAGAAAGCTCCTAAAATTTTTAGAACTGGCAAAACAATTCTGTAAAATGGAAGTGAATAATGGTCAACGTACTTCCTTTTGGTTCGATGACTGGTCTACTCTGGGACAACTAGTGGATGTGGAGGGAGAACAAGGCTTCATATCAATGGGTACTAGTAAGCATATGACAGTTGCAGAGGCGTGGGGAAGACGTCATTCCCGGCGACACAGACAAGCTCATTTCAACTTAATGGAAGCGGAGTTGTAGCTGAAACATGATATGAGCAATCCCAGGGAGGACGAAATGCTTTGTAAATCTGCAAATGGTCACTTTAAAACACATTTCTCTACCAAAGATACTTGGAATCAGGTTCGACTGTCGACAGTGGAGGTAGCTTGGCATCCAAGTATCTGGTTCACTCACGCCACGCCGCGGTTTGCCTTCTGCACATGGCTGGATATTCGCAACAGATTGTCCTCTGGAGATCGTATGATTCAGTGGAGAAGGGGTCTACAAGGAACTTGTCTTCTCTGTAATAGCACCACTGAAACAAGAGACCACTTGTTTTTTGCCTGCAGTTTTAGTTCAGAGGTGTGGAAGGCTTCTGCTAAGAACATTTACAAGGCTAAGTTTTCCACCGTGTGGCACTCGACTCTCTCCTCTGCTTGTGATAACTGGGATACTCGGGTTCAGGGTTTTTTATTTCGCTCTGTTCTACAAACGTCTGTCTATTGCCTCTGGCAAGAGCGAAATGGACGAGCACATGGTGAGCCTCACCACCCTGTTTCTTATCTTGTTCATCTGATTGATCGACACATGCAAGATCAACTGCTATCTATTGGCCTCACGAGAGATCGGCGGTTCGATGATGCTTTACAAGTTTGGTTTGGCACAAGAGTCTAAAATCTAAAGTTTTCCTTATATGATTCTGGTTAAAAAATATTTCAACCCTATGATGCACTTGATGTAACAAAGCTATTTTTCTAAAAAATGAATGAATGTTTATATATAAGTTACAGAAGTTTGCAATTTTGAAATCAAACACCTTTTTTTTTTTACACAAACAACATATTATTTGTGTTTTAAAAATACACACATGTTATAAGCCAAAACGCAGAAATAACGTATACTTAGGCAAACCTATCATGTGTTGTTTTTTCATTAATAAATCTATCTTTATTTGATCATCATTTTATTAGTAACTATATATATTTACTGAAAAATTGTAGTGAGCATGTATGTTTTTTTGTGAAAAAGATTAGTAGTAAATATATATGATTTTTATTGGAACAACCCGTCCCGTGGACTCCACTAGCCCTCTCTCGCTAGCTTGCTCCTATAGGCCCGAATCTGGCCCTGCAGGGCATCGATCATAACCCCTCACCGTATAAATCCAATTCAACCAGTAGGTTATTGGTGCGCTAGGCGTTCCTCGAACCTTGATCCCCACCCTTTAACAACCTTCCCACAGGACAAACTGTCACCAATTGATCTGTAGGTCAATTGGTGACAGCTTGTCCTGTGGGAAGGTTGTTAAAGAGTGGAGATCAGGATTCGAGAAACGTCTAGCGATTGGGTTTTATGACTTGTTTTGTGTGTTGATGTGTAGGTGTGGTGAAAGTGTTATTGGTTGTTCTGTTTAATTGTAGGTTTGTTATATTTTATTTGTAGTTGTACTCTTGATTTGCTTGTGTGTATAGCTCGTAGATGGGAGGATCGCCTCACTGGGTATTTCTGGTAATACTCACGCATCTCATTGTGTTTGTGGTGCAGGTAGAGGCAGAGTGTGACCGTGGGATCATGGCAATGAGGAGGATCATGTTCTAGGGATTCGATTGGATGTTGTCTGGCTTGCTAGGTTGCTAGAGTTGAGTCATTAGAATGTGGCTTAGGTTGCTGGTTTTATGATTCATGTTGTTTGAAATATTAGTTTATGGTTTTGGAATTAATACTTTTATATCACATTGGTTATTGGTTATTTATTAATATTCTTATTTCTGCTGTTGGTTGTGTTTGCGGTTAGGGCTAGTGGGTATGGGACGACTAGCTTAGATTATTATTATTATTATTATTATTATTATTATTATTATTATTATTATTATTATTATTATTATTATTATTATTATTATTATTATTATTATTATTATTATTATTATTATTATTATTATTATTATTATTATTATTTTTATATTTATTATTTATTTAAAAAAAATGGGTCGAGTCGTTTCAGTTTGGTATAAGAGCCCTTACGGTTCTAAGTTCACTACGCTTTGTGCTGTAGATGTTTTGGATTTGCTTGCTTTGATTGATTATGTGAGTTAGTCAATTGTGTGTGGCATGGAGTCCTATAACATCCTCTTCGACCCTTCAATGAGATTCCACGGTATGTTATGTTTCTTTGTGTGGTTTTGATTTGTTTATATGCTTGTTAGCCTTTGTTCTTGGAAGAGCAGTGGTTAAAGGTGTTTGGGTTGTTGGTCGTGGATGGGGACGTGGTCGTGGTCATGGTCGGGCAGGTCTCGAGGCCAGCGAGTGTGGGGTCCAGAGTTCCACGAGGAGGTACGTCAGTGTCGCAAGCGTATCATGACGAACTAGAGGGGGTTAGCCGGTGAGCGTGCCGGGGGTGCTAGGAACCAATATGTGCGGTTGCAGCAGGTGTAGCCCAGGGTCGAGATGATCGCTTGGCAGATCTGTTGGCGTGCTGTTGGAGCGGTTACCGAGAGGGGTACCAGTGCAGGCTCCAGTTCTACCGCATGTGGCGGGGTGCAGCCGAGGGCTGCGGATGTTGAGGAGTTTCCATCTTATGTTAAGAGGATGAGCAGTTTCAAATGACCGGTATGAGATTATTCTCAAGAGGTATTGGGCCTAGAGAGGCGGATAGGTGGACATATGCAGTGGAGCAGATTTTTCTCTGTTTGGTGGTTAATCCAGTTGGATATTATAAGTTGAGTGGGCAGGTGTAACATTGCAATGTTATACTCGGACCACAAGAGGTACTTTTTGTCGAGAGATATTTATAGTCGTTAGGGATTGTTGCTCCTAAAGGGATGGTGATTCCCCTGAATACCGATAGCTTGAAGGGGCTGAGGGCTCCGAGAGTGGCAGAGGGGATGAGTAGTTCCCCTGATACCAAGATCTTGAGGATTGTGGTCCAAGAGTGAGACGGTATAACTCGAAGACGCTGGTCTGAGAGTGAGATCGGTATGGTTAGAAGGTTGTGACCTAAGAGTGGAAGAGTTGGGAGCAAGCAATGTATAGAACGTGAGCATAAACATAACGACAGAGTGTAGACCTCGAGAATTGATGGTGGTTTAATCTTGGATTTTAGTAGTGTGGCCGATGTGCTTACTGGTGTTGCTGGAGGTCCAGCGGGTGCTGTGAGTGTGGTGACAGTTTTGCTCAGACCGAGATGACCGTATTGCAGATTTTTCTGATAATGTTGTTGGAGAAGATAGAATAAGATGATTAGTTCTTATGAAATCTTGATGTGGAATGAGTTAAGGCATTATGTGATTCTAGAAATGGAAAGTGTTGAGGGAGTTAGAGTTTTACTATTTAAGGAAAGCGTCGTTGCAAAGTAAGAATAGAAAGTTCCAGAAAAGGAAAGATTCCATAAAAGGAAAGTTTCCATAAATAGAAACTTCTATGAATAGTTAGGACTTGTCTATTTTTGGAAAGAGGATGTGAATTGCCGGACAGGCGAAAAGTTTAATGGATGACCTGAAGAGTGGTCACAGATGAGATGATCAGTTCTCAAGGATCTTTGATTGGTGATTTTCAGGTGGCGGTGAGCTGGTGTGGGCATATTTGATTATTGATTTAGTAGAGCTGAGGAAGTAACCAGAGGATTTGTTGAGCATGAGATTCTTTCGTCCTATAACTTCACCGTGGGGAGCATCAGTGTGGTAAGAGTAGAAGAAGGACGAGGTATGGGTTTTATGAGTTCCTTTGTTTGGCAGGTTACTATAGGAGGTTTGTGCAGGGTTTTGCAAGTAGAGCACGCCCTATGACTAAGTTGACAGGGAAGGATGTTCCTTTTGTTTGGTCACAGGAGTGTGAGGAGGGCTTTGAAAGCCTTAAGGAGATGTTGACTACTACGTCAGTGTTGGCTTTGCCTGAGCAGGGAGAACCCTATGTGGTTGATACTGATGCATCTAGAGTTGGTTTGGGGTGTGTGTTAATGCAGCATGGGAAGGTGATTGCCTATGCCTCGCGGCAGTTGCGGAAGCATGAGGGCAACTATCCTACTCATGATTTAGAGATGGCTGTTGTAGTTTTTGCCCTGAAGATTTGGAGATCTTATCTTTATGGTGCAAAGGTACATGTGTTTACATATCATAAGAGCCTGAAGTATATATTCAGTCAGCCTGGGCTGAATTTGATACAGAGGCGGTGGATGGAGCTTGTGGTGGATTATGATTTGGAGATAGCCTATCACCCTGGTAATGCTAACATGGTTGTTGATGCTCTGACTCGGAAGAGGGTAGCTTCGGCTCAGGAGCAGGAGATGGAGTCTCTGGTAGGAGAGATCAGTGCTTTGAGCTTGTGTATTGTTTCACAGGAACCGTTAGGTTTGGAAGCAGTTGACAGAGCAGATCTTCTGAGTAGGGTGCGGGTTGCTCAGGAGAAGGATTTGGGGCTGGTGAATGCCTCAAAGGATGTGGATTCAGAGTATCAGGTCTCAGATAATGGGACTATATTGGTGCACGGTCGGGTTTGTGTACCCAAGGATGAGGAGTTTAGGCAGGAGATCCTGAGAGAGGCTCATGCGAGCAGTTTTTCTATTCATCCAGGAGCGACTAAGATGTATCGTGATCTCAAGAGGTACTATCACTGGGTCGGGATGAAGAAGGATGTAGTTAGTTGGGTTTCAAGGTGCGATGTGTGTCAGCTAGTGAAGGCTGAGCATCAGGTTCCTGGCGGTTTACTGAAGAGTTTACCCATTCTTGAGTGGAAGTGGGATATGATTACTATGGACTTCGTGGTGGGTTTGCCAGTGTCCAGGACGTTTGATGCTATTTGGGTCATTGTGGACCGGTTGACTAAGTCAGCACATTTTCTTGCCATTAAGAAGACTAATGGAGCAACGGTCTTGGCTAAGAAGTATGTGAGAGAGATAGTCAGATTGCATGTGGTGCCAGCGAGCATTGTGTCTGACAGGGATTCTAAGTTCACTTCGGTGTTCTGGAAGGCATTTCAGGCGGAGATGGGCACTAAGGTGCATATGAGTACAGCTTATCATCTCCAGACAAATGGACAGTCAGAGAGGACGATCCAGACGCTGGAGGATTTGCTGAGGATGTGTGTGTTGGATTGGGGTGGCCATTAGGCAGATCACTTGAACCTAGTAGAGTTTGCTTACAACAACAGTTATCAGGTGAGTATTGGGATGGCTCCTTATGAGGTTTTTTATGGGAGGCCGTGTCGTACACTGTTATGCTGGACTCAGGTGGGGGAGAGGAGCATGTACAGGGCAGATTTTGTCCAGGAGACATCAGAGAAGATTCGGGTTCTCAAGCTGAACATGAAGGAGACTTAGGATAAGCAGAGGAGTCATGCTGATAGGAGGAAGAGAGATCTTGAGTTTCAGGTAGGAGACAGAGTGTATCTAAAGATGGCCATGTTACGGGGTCCGAACAGGTCATTGACTGAGACTAAGTTGAGTCCGAGGTATATGGGTCCGTTCAGAGTGATTGAGCGGGTTGGACCAGTGGCATATAGACTGGAGTTACCTAAGGTTATGCGTGCATTCCACAAGGTTTTCCATGTGTCTGTGTTGCGGAAGTGTCTCCGCGAGGATGATCAGTTGTTGGCTAAGATTCCTGAGGATCTTCAACCTAACATGAGTTTGGAGGCGAGACCAGTGAGGGTTCTCGAGAGGAGGATCAAGGAACTTTGGAAGAAGAAGGTTCCTTTGATGAGAGTCCTTTGGGACTGTGATGGTGTGGAGGAGCACACTTGGGAGCCTGAGGCAAGGATGAAGGCAAGGTATAAGGAGTGGTATGAGAAGCAAGCCGCGACTTGAACTTGTCTAGCCTGGTCCCATCTGTAATCCGTGGCTGGAGCGGGAATGGAGTATTCCATCCTATTTCTCTTGTTTAATCGGTCACTTGGGATGGTTGGTTGTGCGACTTAGTAACAAGACGAGGTGGTGCTCGGGATACAAAGTTTCCATTAGGCGGGGTTTTTGGAGGAAAGTTTCCTACGATAGAAGTTTCCAAAAGTAGAAAGTTTCCAAAAATGGAAAGTGCTAAATATGGAAAGTTTTACGGGAGTTAGAATTTGTCCATTTTAGCGGTGAAGAGCCTTGGAGAGGCTTGTGAGGCCTTAGTGGCGGACTTTCGAGTCAGTGTGACCATGTGTGGCGGTCTTTTTAGACATTGTGTGGCCTTTGTGGCGTGCTGTTTAGCCGTGTGTGGCCTTTATGGCGGGCTGTTTAGCCGTGTGTGGCCTTTGTGGCGCACTGTTTAGTCATTGTGTTGTCTTTGTGGTGGGCTGTTTAGCCAATTGTGTGGCCTTTGTGGCGGGCTGTTTAGCTAGAGTGCCTGTTTAGGCGGTCCTTCGGGACAGATGGTCTTTCTGAAGGTCCTTCAGGACGAGTGGCCTTGGTGGCGGTCCTGTTTAGGACATTTGTTTGGCCTTGGTGGCAGTCCTGTTTAGGACATTTGTTTGGCCTTGGTGGTGGTCCTGTTTAGGACATTTTTTTGGCCTTGGTGGTGGTCCTATTTAGGACATTTGTTTGGCCTTGGTGGCGGTCCTGTTTAGGATATTTTGTTTGGCCTTTGTGGTGGCCCTTGTGGCATGTATATGATCCTTGAGTGGTCATGAGGTATTCCAGTGAGGGGATATGTAGTTGGTAGGACATTGAGATGTTTTACGCGAGCCACGGGAGGGAAACCTGGATAGGGATAGGACTCAGACATGTTCAGAATCGTTTGCTCGCGACTCTTGGAGGACTTTGGTTCTCCTAGTACTGCCATATTCAGAGACTTTGTGGCTTGGGAGTATGGTTGGTATATCGACTTCGGATGACGATCCGGGGGCGCGTTGTAGGGTGGCAACCCAAGAGACGAATTGGATTTTTCCTTATATATTATGGCATGCGGGTTTAGGCCCGATGAGNCTGAAGGTCCTTCAGGACGAGTGGCCTTGGTGGCGGTCCTGTTTAGGACATTTGTTTGGCCTTGGTGGCAGTCCTGTTTAGGACATTTGTTTGGCCTTGGTGGTGGTCCTGTTTAGGACATTTTTTTGGCCTTGGTGGTGGTCCTATTTAGGACATTTGTTTGGCCTTGGTGGCGGTCCTGTTTAGGATATTTTGTTTGGCCTTTGTGGTGGCCCTTGTGGCATGTATATGATCCTTGAGTGGTCATGAGGTATTCCAGTGAGGGGATATGTAGTTGGTAGGACATTGAGATGTTTTACGCGAGCCACGGGAGGGAAACCTGGATAGGGATAGGACTCAGACATGTTCAGAATCGTTTGCTCGCGACTCTTGGAGGACTTTGGTTCTCCTAGTACTGCCATATTCAGAGACTTTGTGGCTTGGGAGTATGGTTGGTATATCGACTTCGGATGACGATCCGGGGGCGCGTTGTAGGGTGGCAACCCAAGAGACGAATTGGATTTTTCCTTATATATTATGGCATGCGGGTTTAGGCCCGATGAGGAGCCAATATTAGGGCATGCAGACTTAGGTTTGATGAGGAGTCAATAAAAACTCAAGATTTAGGCCTATGAGTAAAGGAAAGTCCAAAAGTTAAGAGCAAATGACGCCTGGAGCGTGAGTCTATGCCTAGAGGTGACCTTCTGTAGATCGGTCGGAGGAGTGCGGGCCGTGGAGACGGTTGCACGGGAGTCCTTGGCTGATGGTTGTTCGAGATTCGAGGATGAATCTAGATTGGTGGGGAAGAATTGTAACATCCGTGTTCCAGGAATAGAGTTTGGGATATGTTGAGTAAACCAAAGGAGTGTGTTTTAATTGATTTTTGGTTTAATTAAATTCTGGTTTAATCAAATTAAACCAAAAACCCTTATTTCTCCTTCTAATTGTCAACGCCTCCTTTCTCCTTTTGGTGCTTTTGTCGACATTTTCATCAGAGAGAGGGAGAGAAAAAGACTTAACTCTTGGTTATTGGGTGTAAAGGAGAAAGAGAAGGAGATCAAGCTTTTTCCTTAGAGTTAAGAGAGAAACAGAACTGTCACGGTTTGGGAGAAGGAGGATCCGAATGGTCGAATCGTTTCGAAAGTTTCGTGGGGCGTTTTTTCTCATTCGCGGATTGTGATCAGCGGGTGTTACGGGAACGATTGCGGTTTCATCTGAGATCCGATCCTGCTGAAATTTTGTGGAAAGCTTCTGGACGTATATACCTTGCTTTTCACCGGAGGGATTAGAAAAGTAACGGTTCGTTTTGATTTCGTGGTTTCACTTGTGAGGTTGTGCTTTTCTGATTTTTCTATCAGTTTGTTTTCAATGTCTGTTTGTTGTTGTGATTTGTTGTAGGAGCGAGTTGGGTTGTTCTTGGATATTGGATTGCTTCTCTTTTGGTTGTAGTTATCTTCTTGAATCACTTGTTAAGGTGAGTGCGTGACCATGAGCTTATCTAAGTGATTGGGTTGTATGACTTGTTTTGTGTGTTGATGTCTAGGTGTGGTGAAAGTGTTATTGGTTGTTCTGTTTAATGGTTGGTTTGTTATATTTTATTTGTAGTTGTACTCTTGATTTGCTTGTGTGTATAGCTCGTAGATGGGAGGATCGCCTTACTGGGTATTTCTAGTAAAACTCACGCATCTCATTGTGTTTGTGGTGCAGGTAGAGGCAAAGTGTGACCGTGGGATTATGGCAATGAAGAGGAGGATGTTATAGGGATTCGATTGGATGTTGTCTGGCTTGTTAGGTTGCTAGAGTTGAGTTATTAGAATGTGGTTTAGGTTGCTGGTTTTATGATTCATGCTGTTTGGAATATTAGTTTATGGTTTTGGAATTAATACTGTTATATCACATTGGTTATTGGTTGTTTATTAATATTCTTATTTCCGCTGTTGGTTATGTTTGTGGTTAGGGCTAATGGGTATGGAACCACTAGCTTAGATTATTATTATTATTATTATTATTATTATTATTATTATTATTATTATTATTATTATTATTATTATATTTATTATTTATTAAAAAAAATACGGGTCGAATCGTTTCAACAAACTATAGTGGATCTCTTTTGGTTGCACAAACTTCATAATTCTCTACTCGCTTCTTCTAAATGATCTTTAAAATTGGGATGGAGCCTTCTTGCCCATCACTCAGGATTAGGATTGACCGTCAGAAAATATCTGATTGGTGTACGTCTCCGTTCTTCACAATTTTTTATAAAAGTGACAAAAAAAAATTGAGACACTATAAATTGTAGTGTTGTAAAATTTAAAAATTATGTGGGACTTGAAATATTATAGTTAGTGAAAATTATTCTGTGCTATTTATACGAATTTGATTTCTAAGAGATTATGAATTAGTTATGTTGTTAATATATATGTTGTAAATGCAAATTTACGTTTTATATGTATTCAACTATCAAAACTATGTCTTAATCATATACTAGGTAGTAACCCGTGCTGTAGCACGGGACAAAAAAATTTTATATAAATTTTAAATTCGTAAATGAGTAAAATTATATTAACACGGGTGCTATAGTATATGTGCGTACACGGATGCTATAGTATTTTCATTTAAATTAAACATAAACGTATTTACTCTGGAACTGGAAACACGTCCAGTCCCGTTCCATCTCCTCACTTCCCAACTCATCACCTCTCATCCCGTCTCATCTCGTCTTGTCTCATCCATTCTCGTCTCATCCCGTCTCGTTCAGTATCCATCATAATATTATGTCTTATGTTCGTTCTCTTTTAAATAATTACTCGTTAAACAATATTTACTAAAAGAGATTGGGTAAGAATTTAGATGGGATACATGAGTTCTCTGTTGATTTTTTGTATTTAGTTAGTTGAAATTATCCAAAAAATTATAATTTTCAAAAATATTTTCAAAAATACCAAAATTTTTAAAGTTCTCGTTCCAAAGTCGTTAATTACCTGTCGTATAGTAAATCCTTATCCAAATTAGTGAAAGCTTGATACTTGAATTCATCTATCTATATTTTTTATTTTGTACTTTAATCTAAATTTTATGTCCTTTTTTTAAAAAAAAAAACTATTCAATATATTATTTTTTATTATTCGAATTTACCCGTTTCAGTTTACATATACTCTTTCTCGTCTTAATACCATAAATAAACTGGAATTTTCTCAAAATTTTAATTTATCTAAATTAGTGGAAACACTATAGATAAATTCTTGTCAATCCTTATCTAAATTAGTGGAAACTTGACAATTGAATTTATCTACCTATATTTTCTGATTTGTACTTTTATTTAAAATTTATGTCTCTTTTTTTAAAAAAAAAAATTGATCAATATATTGTTTTTCAATATTTGAATTACCCGTTTCAGTTTACTTATACTATTTCAGTATATGTACTTAATTAGTAAAATAAATTACTTAAAAACACTGATAAAACATATATTCAATCAAATAATAAACATTTTTAGGTTGTAAAATTTTAATTATATAATATTAATATATTCCATAAAAATTAGGTTGCCACTCTTTTATGGTGTTTTTTGTCAATATTTTGGTGTATATGTAGAATACTGCAACCCGTAGCTAATATACATTTTTTTGCAATCCATCTATAATAATCAAGCACAATCCGTGTTTGTTAAAAATGTTAAAGTAATTTTATTACGGGATGTTAAATCTCGTCCCGTCGCATCCCATTCTGTCTCGTCCCGATCTATCCGGTAAGAAGTTTTATGTCCCATAACCATTTCCTTTTAAAGAATTACTCATATAATAATGTTATTAATAAATTTTTGCTGAGAAATTTAGACAAAAAACATGATTCTCCATTTGAATGTTTAATATACATATATATATAGTTATAATTTCATTTAGGCTGATTTTTTTAAATATGGTTTAGAAGAATTTTATTTTCAGTTGTGAAAATTATTGACCATGGATCCATACATACATACGGATTATATTTATAAATTCATTGATTTGGTATAATATTTATAATACAAACCTATATTAGTTTAAGAATGTTTTAGACTAATAATCGTCTCGCCATGAGCTTTGGATTAACATGATAAAAAATCTGGATCGAATGTCAACCGAATTAGCGATCGTTAAAAACTTGAATAATCAAATAATATAAAAAGCCGCCAAAAAATTAAAACTTTCCGAACCAAATGATCTAAATAAAATTGGCAAACGTGTCAAACCCGTCTGCTAAGGGATGGATACAGATCGTGTACTCTTAAATTTTTGGTACCTTTATCTAATCCGATCTTTACCGGTAAAAAATATCTCGACGTGACTCAAAAATAACATTATCCAAAATATGGTTTGAACTTTAAACGTAACATACAATCGTAACGTACAATCACTGTAAATGTAAAAAAATATTTAGAAAATAGTATGAATGTTATATAATGTTTTCAGTTTTTTTTCTTTCTAAATTCTTATTTTTAAGATCTATTTTGACTTTAAAAATAACGGTTTGTTTGAAGTTTAAAAGCACCTATTAGGTTCATATTCGTGGTTGGAGACTCGAGCAATCCACCTAACCTAATTACATGTATAAACATAATAGCTAGTAAATGCAGATGTTAAATGCTAATGGTGAGAACTTCTACTTTACTCTCATCTTTCTTCTCATTATATACAATTTTTGTAATATAAAATCCTTAGCACAATACACTCATAATACTTTTCACCTCTCTTATCCACTATATACCTGTTTGTGGCTACTCTCCCCACATGTTCGTTGTCCTTGTTATCAATATCTTTTGCTTAATTTTTTTTTTGTGTGTTTAACAACATCAACCCCACAATACCTCCCTCTCACACTCATTTACACAACATAATCAAGTTCTAGTTTTACATCACCGTTTTCCCTATAAGGTTTCTTAGCTTTGGCCTCTTTGTGAACTTCACTCTAACCTTGTCTTCTCCTTCAGACTCCACCCTACCATTGACATCATCCTAATATTGTGTAGATTGGAAAGTTCAGCCACATTTTCACTGGTGTAAAAAATTCAGTCTATATAAAAACCTAGAAATAAAACAAACAGTATATTTGAAACTAAGAAAACCAAGTTCAATTAGGTCAGATAACTTACATATGCTGGTACGTCTCGTGATAATTTGACCCAAAGGATTATAAGTCTAGAACCTGAAACATAAATATAAAAGATTATTAGCATGAGACTGGTTGTAAAGTTTCAATGGATACTATAGTTTCTAATTTTTTTTCTTACAGTTGTTGTAACTCTGTTGCTAGATATAACCCCTAAATTGGTGTTTAGATTGGAAAGTTCAGACTCAAATTCAATACTATTATTTCAATTTATAGAAAAAGCAAGAAATCAAACAAAATCATGTTGATTAACATACCTGAAGCCTCGATTTGCTTTTGAAACATCTAGTATGCTTTCCTGATCTCGATACTGATTCCAATAAATTATAACGGGAATCAAATCCAAAATTAAACGTTAAAAACCATTGTTATTAACTATCTTTTAGACCAAGTTTTGATGATTTACTTACCAAAGATTTCAAGGTAAAGATCTTTATTCTCGGCAACACGGCCAATCCTTGCTTGCCAAGGTTCTTGTTGATGATGCCTTGTCACACATCGATATATACAGAAACTCTTTTAGAGAAACCGCTACTCTTCCAGTATTATATTGGTTTTTGACCTCTAGTTACAATCAAAGAAAGAATTTAGACAATTAATTAGAATAATTAGATTATGAAAAGTTCTTGCTTTTGGACTTACATTCTGAGGAGGCAATGAACTCTTGCTTGGTCATGTGCTTCATTTCCTCCAATTCTTTTGAGTAACTGGTAATCTAAAAAGCATTAGTAAAGAGTTACCAATGTTGTATAAATTAACCACAAACGGATAAAATTAGAAGAGGACTAAGAAAGTAATTATAGGGAAATTGGTGGTAGCAGTAGCATAACAATATTTTATAAATAGGCTAAATCGTATGGAGCTTCCTAGGAATTGACACCAAAATATGCAACATTGTTGTTCTCATTATTCAACCTTGTAGCAGTTTGCAGAAGAAAGATTTGCAATGAGCCAGGGAAACACACCTCAATACAACTCAACAGAAGGATATCTTTCTCTACCAAGAACACAGACACCGCAAGTTTTGTAGGTGTTGTCTCATCTTTAAAATAGCGGACCTGTATATACACAACAGAAAATAAACAGTCTATTTTCATGATGATATAAGGCACAACCAAAAACCAATAACTAATAAACCTAAAGAGGACTCACAGTGACACCAGCTGCTGTAGCATCCTTCTTCATTGCCTCTCCGTATTTGACTTGCCAATGGATCCGATAGTCTTAATCACTCAAGGCCAATGAAAAATCACCAAGACTTGTGAGACAATTATGAATCTTCTCTGTTTCATAATTTATAAGAATGTTTACACCGAGTCACTTTAGACTATAACCTACATAACATATCACATATATTAAATCTAAAACACCCTAAAAATATCAGTATCTTAAGCCTACCTTTAGTGACTCTTGACCAGGAAGGATTCAAACTCTTCTGAGCATGTTACGCCTTGTTTATCTGTTTGAAAACAATAAAGTATCATTCACACCAAGTATCGTTCAAAGAAAAACACCAAAAAATCTCAGAAAAGAGAGTTAAGTGAAGCAAAATTACCTTTTAGATCTAGTGGCAACACCAATTAGAATTTTTCATGGGTATCCAACTAATTTCCAGGTTTAACATGTCCTTCTTCCTGCAATATTAGAAAGACAATTGTTATCATCAAAAAGGCACAAGAGCACAAGAGTCATCATCAAAAGGCTGAACGGAAAAGAGCACAAACATAACAGGGAATAAATACCAAAATCAAAACCATACCAAATGTTTAGCCTTTCTAGCTTGACCCTTAGCTTAAAGTTCAGCTTCTTCTTCCGCTAGCTTATGTGCAATAAGATGCTTAAATGTGCTGATAAAACTGGAACCTGTTAGACAAACCCAAACACTTTTCAACATTTTCAAAATCAAATCAAAACCACGGTTTTCAAGAATCTAGTTACTATCTCACCAGTGTATCATCTCCTTTGGTCTTCTTCATGATCGCTCTAAAGACATTACATCCATCAGAGCAAACTTATCAGCAAACTTTCATCCAAATCCTGAAACCACAAGAAAGTATTGGTTAATTAGTAGATCACGGCAATTTAAAAAAGGCATATGCTGATGATTGAAGGAGAAGAAGCAAGCCAAAGTTGGATACTGTATTCAAATGGCGGCATAGGAATAACACACTCTCAACATTAAAAAAATTATTAATACAAATTGCCAGTACTTTTGGAAAATATGGCATGTACACATGTGTAGACATGCGAGTAATTCATTATCACCATAGAATAGAATGGATTCCTACAGAATTCACACATAGGATATCCAGGTAAGCTCATTTAAAAATCTAGAAAACCAATCTGACTAAATTACTAAAATTATAATTTTGAGGTACAGAGCGGATAAATATATCTCGGATCTTGAGTTCAGCGGTTAATCTCACAGAATAGAAAATTAAGCTGACAAAATAAAGATTTAAGAAAAAACAAACCTACCCAAAAGAAGAAAGCTCCTACTGTGATAACTATGATGAACATCTCCAAGACTCTCATAAAAAAAATAGGGAAAAAGTACAAACCAGTGACCTCGAAAACCTGATCTTGTTTACCCGCCATCGTCAACATGAATTTAACAGAAGAATTGGATTTAGTTAAAAAGCGAAAGAGAGATTATGGTTTGGAAGGAAACAAACAGATTGAGAAGAAAATAAAATGGTAACAAATGATTTAGTTAAAACCTGTAGCTGAATCCTCCAAATAAAGAGAGCATTCGTGTTTAGTTCTGCTGATCAAGAGTTGTTGTGTAAGCTTCTAGGAAAAATAATTTGGAGATAGAGATGGAGACGGCAACAGAAGCATAGAGAGAGAGGTTAACTTTTTTTAGGTTTTTTAAATTGATGGACATGATTAAAATGAATCAACGGTCACGATTTAGTGAAGAGGATCCGAAAATAACATAAACGGGTCAAAAAGATCCGCGCTTTTATCCGAATTCAGCAGAGACCATATTACATTTTTACCCATTTCGCAAATGATTTATTTGGTCATAATTGCAATGGCATTGTATTGTAAATTCTTACAAAACTAAGGTTTTTTTCAGGCAACGTTTTTCTTTTAATAGTAGGAATATAAAAGTAATGTTTCACTCTCTCCTTATTGGTTCATTTTACATTTATTTTTATAAAATAGTATTTGTTTTTTAATTAAATAAAAGTGTACTAATGTACATTAATCTATACATTAAATCCACACTTTACTACTAAATTATAACTGAAATGAATTGACTATTTTTCCATTCACTTTCATTCAAACACACTTAATTGTAACTTCTCTAATTAATTTATTTTAGAAATGTAATTTTCATCCCTTGAAATCCTATAAATAATCACTCTACATTATCATCTACCATATCTCAAATTCTAAATATTTTCTTTGTTTTGTTTATGTTCTTGCATGGGTTCAAAATTTATGGTAAGAGTGTAATTATATATTTTCTTAGATTTATCTTATATTTTGTTCAATTTTTTTCTTTGTTTTATGTATTTCTTCCTTCATTATTTGTCTTCTTATTATTTTTAATTTTCAATTACATATGTATAATAAAATATTTTAGAAATGTAACTTCCATCCTTTGAAATTCTAAAAATAACCATTCTCACATCATCATCCACCATACCTCAAATTTTAAATATTTTCTTTGTTTTATTTATGTTCTTGCATGAGTTCAAAGAACTCATGGTAAGAGTGTGATTATATATTTTCTTTGATTTATCTATTCTTTTATGTATTTCTTCTTTCCTTCTTTGTCTTCTTCTTATTTTTAATTTTCAATTACATATGTACAATAAAATTTTGGTGACTGTAAAAAAAAGTTATCGATGAAGATTCAACAATGCTAATTCAATCAAAGCCCAATGAGAGAATCAAGCTAAAGAAATTATCTTCATTCATGTATATTTATTTTATTTTTAAAAGTATGCAATGTTTTAACAAAATAAACTATTATAATAGAATTACTAAATCAATTTTTTTTAATTTTCTCTTACCTCCTAAAAATTTGTAATACATTTTTTTGTATACTCATCATTATATTTAGTTATTGTGATCCAAAATATAATTATATAAAGATCATTATAATGTTTATTTAATTCAAAATTTTGTAATTTAATAATTTTCTATATAAATAAAAAACAATTTGATATTCCATTTCCAAAATTTTACTACAAAGAGGAAACCATTAGAATTTAACATAGCAATCTAGCTTAAATTAAGATGAATATAAAAGAGATTAAAAATTAAATTAATCTTTAGGATTCTTTATTGCATTCATATGATTTTATAAGGTTTCACTCTCTCTTTCTTGGTCCATTTAGCATTTAATTTCTAAAAAAATAATATTTATTTTTAATTAAATAAAAATGTACATTAATCTATATTTTAAATCCACACTTTACTAATAAGTTGTAACTGAAATTACATAAATTATGAATTGACTACTTTCCATTCATTGTCATTCAAACATACTATAAATTATAATTGTAACTCCCTAATTAAATTATTTTAGAAATGTAACTTCCATCCCTTAAAATCCTATAAATAACTTTTCTCACATCATAATCCATCATATCTCAAATTCTAAATATTTTATTTGTTTTTGTTTATGTTCTTGCATGTGTTCAAAACTTATGGTGAGAATGTGATTATATATTTTGTTAGATTTATCTTATATTTTGTTCAATTTTTTCCTTTGTTTTTATGTATTTCCTCATTCCTTCTTTGTCTTTTTATTAAATCAATTTTTTTAACTCTCTCTTACCTCCAAAAAATTTGTAATACATTTTTTTGTATACTCATCATTATATTTAGTTCTTGTGATCAAAAATATAATTATATAAAGATCATTATAATATTTATTTAATTCAAATTTTGTAATTTATGATTTTCTATAAACAAAAATTGATATTCCATTTCCAAAATTTTACTACAAACAGGAAATCATTAAAATTTAGCCTAGCAATATAGCTTAAAGTAAGGTGAATATAAAAGAGATTTAAAATTAAATTAATATTTGGGATTTTATTGCATTGATTTTATAGGAAATATATCTAATTGATACTTTAAAATAATTTTGGAATTTAATTATTAAATATTTTAAGTAAATTTTGAATATCATAGTAAATTTTTATTTTTATCATTAACAGTATTTTTTATATGAATGATATATTTTCATATTGTATGATTTGAATAAATAAAGTGTATTATTGACATTTAAAAAGTTTGTTTGTTATATATGTATTTTGAAGGAAATTTTCAAAAATTTATATTTTTCATTATCTCTTTTTAGGAATACCATTTTAAAAATCTTTATTAAAAAATCTTCTCAGAAAATTCTCATAATTTTATAATTATTATATAAACTAAAATAAATTAACATAACTAATACAATAACCCGCGCATATGCACGGGACATTAACTAGTGTCATTTATGACTAAGTTTAATTGTCTTAATACCATACAAATTACAGTTACATTTGAAAAAGAATTCAATGTTATCTTTTTTTTTTTTGGTAAACGACCAGGGGAAGACCCCCAGAATTTATTATAAATGCTCAAACAATTACATACAAATTTGCCTATGGCTCAAAACACCACACGCATCATCCCGTAACAATGGTTCAACCACATTAGGGGCTGTATTAAAAACATGAAAACCAAGCTATAAAGAGATGGCATAGTTGGCTAATACATCCGCTGGACGATTAGCTTCCCTATAAACGTGAACAACCCGGACTATCCAGTCCCTTGCAAATAAGCCTTGGCACATCCGTACCAGGAAAGACGAAGGATGTGCCTCAGCAATCCCTCGTGTTAAGAACCCCACCACTACCTCTGAATCCACTTCGAGCTCCAAACGCTGGACCCGGTTATCCCATGCCATACACAACCCATAATACACACCCCAGAGCTCCGCAAGTTGTGCTAAACACCTACCAACGGTGACTGCAAAACCAACACACCATTCCCCAGCTGAATCTCTCAACACCCCACCTGCAGAAGCAAGACCCGGATTACCTCTAGAAGCCCCATCTGTATTCATTTTATACCAACCGGAAAGCGGAGCAATCCAACCTATCTCGCGGGCCACTCGTGTAATTTGCCCATCCTGAGAATGCTTATGTTCATTAGCCAATAACACCTCAGCTGCCAGATCTTTCACAAAACGCACCCGATCTCTACAAGGCCTATTTTCACCAAAGACGTTACAACACCGCCACTTCCATCCCCACCAGACCGTAATAGCAAACAAAGTAGGCCAAGTTCCCACACTACCACCTCCTTGATCTGCTAGGTTATCATAAACCCATTCAAACAGAGTTAACTGAAAAAAAGAATGTCGTTTAGACTGTGGTATAATCCGGGCCCAGAGACCAGCCATAGCAGGACAATCCCGGAGCACATGAAGAATAGATTCCACCCCTCCCTTACACACTGAACAGACATCAGAATCCGCTAGATGCCTCCTCTTACGTTCTGCATTCGTCATGATTACCTGATGAGCAACTAACCACAAGAAGCACCTAACTCGCTCCGGCACTAACACCTTCCAAATCCGCTGAAAGAAGCTGCGCATGTTCGGTATAGCTGCATTATCCTGTGTTAACAGTCGGTACGCTGAATTCACCGTGAACTTACCATCCTCGTTCGCTCTCCAAGACAACCTATCTCTAGAACCCGTCAAGCTGTCCAAAGCTACAGAAGCAAGCTCCAGGGATTTCTCATTCGTAATGTAAGGGCGAATGTAGGTATAATCCCAACCCCCCTCCTCACGCCAAAGATCTCGGGCTACAACACCCTCGAACCCCGCGGGCAACTCCTCTGTTATCTCTTCCACCAGGGGTCTATCTGATAACCAACTGTCAGTTCAAAACCGTATCTGACGCCCATCCCCAACAAGCCATCCTTGGCCTTTAGACACCACCTCACGCAAACCTACACCCACGCTTCTCCAAGTGGAGGACCAGTTGCTCTTCGCCACTGTCCAGCCATAGTTATGCACATCACCGACTTTATACTTGTGTCGAACAACCCGTGCCCACAAGCTCTGATGATCATTGAGCACTCTCCACAAGCTCTGAATTCAATGTTATTAGTGTTAGCCTAAAGACATGCAATTTAGTGTGGGATTTTGATAGCAAAATGTTCTAAAACATACAAAATTGGGGTTTTTTGGGCTATTTTTGTTTTATATTCATTTTTCCAGGGTATGAAACAAAATAAAATAAAATACTTTTGAAAAAACAAATTATGAGGATGTGTGGGTCATTAGGGGAAAAACTCACTACAAGAATATGTTATTTTTGAAGTTTTATTTAAATTATATTCTATATGTTTCACAAAGAGTGTCATTTTGACATATTGCAGACAAATTAAGAAAAACTTGAATTATACATATTTTTCTTTATTTAATGAGTAATTAATCATTTAAATTTAATAAAAAGAGCTTTGGCTTAAGGATAGAATAAGAAATTTGATGTCAAAAATTATATTGGAAATATAAAGTGACATTCTTATGAAAAAAAATAAAAAAATATATATAGAATGACAATCTTTGTGAAACAGTTGGGGTATTATTTATTTTTAGTAAAGTCTATTTTAATTTGTGTTTTATTTGAAGTTTTTTTTCTCGAATTTGCATGTTTCACCATTATTTTATTTTTGGCCGAAGTCCCGAATGGATTGGATCGTTTCCGCCAACGAAATGAGCGCGGAGCCCGTTCCGAATGCTTCTTTGATCTGGAAGTTCTCGCGAAGACAATAAGATGTTGCTCCCCGTCTGGAACCTGGGGAGTTGCTCCGAGAAATCCTTTCTTTCTCGTCCACTCAGGGGGGTGCGGACACACCCACGCGGATTACAGGTGACAGTTACAAGAATGGCGGGGAAGTAAACAGTACCCGACGACATTCAGAGATGGATGTAGACTTTGGAGGGAATGAAACTAAAATAATGTTTTAAGTTTATTTTAACGATTTGAAACTTAAAGTTAGAATTTAGATTGTGTTTCATTTGAAGTTGTTTGTTCTTAAATTTGCTTATTTCACCATTATTTTTAAAAAGTGGAGGTAATGGAAATTAAATAAAACTAATAAAAATAGATATTATTGTATTTAGATACTCTATATAGGTATTTAGGTTATGAAAGCATATATAGGATATAATTTAATTTATTTGTTTACAAAAATAAATTGAGAAAGTGAAAATATCAATTAGTGATCTATATAGAATATATGTGTTTGTTTATGTGTTGATTAAGGTTACACATATCACTTAATTAAGATGCCAAATGTCGCAAATATAGAGAGAGTTAGTGAGAAACCTTCTCATATTATATAAGATTTCAGTTGTGAGTCTTGTGATCATTATTCTTCCTCTTACTATAATTTGCTAATGAAATGTTTTCTACATGACAGTATAATTTTGCGATATTATCCAGGTTAAAGTAACAAAGAATTGTTAAAGCAATGTATTTTCTTTTCGTGGTCGTTGATAAATATTTCATATTTATTGTCTTTATGTGGGACATATTACTCTAAATGGAAAATTATGTGTGCTCTCTTGCAAATCATTTTACGACAAATATTTCAAGGTTTTAGCTTCTTCCTATCTCCGTGTTGGGAAAAACTTTTGATCCCACTACCTATCCAAAGAATACGTTTCCCCTGCCCTAGTGCTACTTGAGAGTGGATTGACCCGTCTAACTATGCTGTCTTCCTTTTCTCTTTGTGGTAATTGGTATCATTGAGATGTGTGTTTTTTTTGTTTTGTTTTATAGTCCATCTTGGAGAGTTTAATTTGGCAAAGAGTTTATCTTCTGGGATAGTTGGACTTGGATATTGAGAAAGAAATACAATATCATAAATATGGAACAACAACATTAATTTATCTAGCAACATTTATTGTTTTTTTCGGTAACTTTGACGTTATTTATTGTACTTAATGATGGTCTTGATGATCCCGTGGCCATTATTTATTAATATTGAAAGACCATAAACCTAGTTGAAATTGGATATTAACCTCCTTTTCTCTCATAGAATTATCTTTCTTCTTTGCATGCACCTCAATCCGAAAACAGAGTTGGTTTTGTCTACTACAGCCCAATTCCCTCTTATCTAGGTCCAACTGTAATCCTTGACCCAGTTCGCTGACCTGAACCCAATTTGACATAGTGACATAAACCCACAGTTTATTTTCGGATATACATGTTACCCCTATTTGTAACAAATTAATAACAAATAATATAAAACCGAAAACCATCAACTATTTCAAGTTCTGTGGCAAGAAAAAATAAACAAACTTACTTGGTAATTACTTTTGAGGGAAATGATTATTTTGCTTTTAGAAATAAAATAGTTTTATTTAACAATGTAAAAATTATGTGGATCTAAACTCTTAATTAGCGAAATGATGACAACACTATCTCAAATAACTGTGCTATATATGCTTTTGTGAATAAACCATTTAACTTTATCTTTTATATGGTTTTGTTTGGTAACCTCATACCATAAGTACTGTTATAACAATTACCAATATAAAAAAAAAGTGAAGAACGATACTATAAGTGTTATTCTTAGCTTGTTCGTACTAGTTATTTTTACCACTATTTTGTACCCGCTTCTAACTATTGTTTACCACTATTTTATCATGTAAAAGGCTTACACCGCTTTCTGTCATCACTCTTCAATCGATTCCGATATTATAGGTAACATGAAAACAAGTAATACTAATTAAATTCTCTACATTCCAAAGCTTGTTGTCTATTAAAAAGCATTATCTACAAAACAGTAATAAGCAAGACCAAAGGAAAGGAGAGCACAGTGAACAAAATATTCTGCGGATTCACAATTACAGCTCTACTTAGCAATTTATTATGATAATTTTCAATTCTAGATGAATACAATTATGCTTACGATCATCAAAACAGATTGAAATGAGTATAGAACTCTTTTCCCAATGTAATTAACTCTACAATATTTGAATTGTCCATTATTTTCTTCACTAGCTATTTTAATCTAAATCTTTTAAATTATATTTCTTTTTAACTAAACGATGTGGGTTTTTAGTCATGAAATCTTGGATCAAGTGTTTTTAAAAGTATGAGAACTTGTGATCTAATCAATGTAACAAAGGTTTAATTCAAACTTCTCTTTGATTGATAGAAAATCTGTTTACAAGTTTGTTCTAAACAATTTTCTAATCTCTCAAGACTCTCTAAAAGAATCCTCACGCTCTCTCTAAGTTCTTAGCTCTTCTTATTTCTTAAAGACTGAAACTTAGAAGCTAGGTTAACTTTTTCTTGTTTGTGCTAAAGCTTACAATCAGCCTTAGCACCCTATTTATAGAACTAGACCTTTGCCACACAGGAGGCAAACTGCCTATTCTAATCCTAATAGGAATTGGACAAGTTCCTTTTTCTTCATGCTTTAGGAAATTTCCCTCTTTCTCCATGTTTACATTCCTATTGTAAACATGAAGCTCTTTAATCTTCCAGAAGCTTCTTGGGCCTTCTAATCTTGTGTAAATCTTCCAGCTTGATAAACGCCGACATAAATAACCTGACACTCTGTTTTTGTACTAATGCGGAGTTCTTCTGAAGTAGTTCATCCTCTTGTTCAAATGTCACATCTTCAATCTCCCCCTTTTTAACTTTGTGCTTCTCAAGCATAACAATTTTAAATTCGGTTTAGACTTTAAAAACAAATACCTTTGAACCATAGTCAATCGTTCAAAAAAAAACATAAACCAAAATAACCACCGAACCATAGTCAAACAACCAAACACACTGAAACAAAGTGATTGCCAAAAAGCCAAAATTTTTCAATGAAAAATACAAAGCTACAAAGCTCCCCCAGAATTTCAGACCAGACCAGCTAAACTCCCCCAGAATTTCAGCCTCTTCTCCATCTCCCCCTGCTTGAGAATACAACAGTTAAAAACAACTCAAATCATCTTGAAAAGTGGATGATTCTGTATGAGCCTCTGAACTACTTCCGTGAGTTGCTGAAGAGCCTGTGAAGTATCGACCAAAGCTGCATATGAACTCTCCTCATCTGCTTGACCTAACTGTGGCACACGAATGCTACCCAACTGAATGACCTCAGATGCCGAAGAACATCCCTCATCTGCTTGTTCTTGAACTGGTATAGGATGTCCATCCTCTGTGAGTAACCTGTGTTTAATCCCATAAGCAAGTCCAGTGCGAATATCCTTAGTATAGAACTTAGCTGTAACTTCTTCTTCTTTATTTGACCATTTAAGCGGACCATCTTGAATATCATCCTGAATCTTAAGAGTGCCAAAAATCGTCCGAGGAAAAGGCACACGCCTTGAAGGATCACTCCACTTAATACCCATAATCTGATCATAGATCAGCTGTCCGATATCAAAACGAATACCTTTAATCAGCTTGTACACAACTCGAGCACGTTGGACTGAAAGATGATCCGGATGAACAGATGGAACCCAGTTATGTGCCGCAAACCTCAAAAGAGCTGCAACATCTCCAGGGAGATCCCTAACTCTCAACTTTGACCAAGGTAACCTATCTTTCCCACTTAGAACTATTGCTAGCTCATCCTTACTCATCTTATCAACTGCATCACGGCTTTGTTCTCTTCTAAAGTCAAATAATCTAGATTAAATGCCTCATTGATCATCCTAGGAGCGAATTCATACCACTGCCCTCTAACGAATACCTTAATACCATCTTGGGCCTTTTCGTTTGGTAAATTAGCATAAAACTCACATATCACTTCCTTGACATATAATGACAACCCTTGAACTGATTCTTGTAAACCCAACTCCATAATCTTATCACGAATCCCAAATTCATCAGGTTGCGAAAAATCTAAATTCCTTTCTACTAGAAAATCCCTAGTTATAAGCTGAGAATACCTTATTTGAGCAGCTTTTGTCACAAACACATCAGATCTAAACTTTCCCCTTGTCCTCTTGTCACTTGATTCTATGAATTTTGACCGCTTCTGAGTAGAAGAAGATCCTTGCTTTGTCTTTCTCCGTTTTGCTGTTTGACGCTTGAGTGATTCTTCCACATGAATTTCCTCAGAATCAGAATCATTTTCCTCATTACCAATGATTTCTTCTTCGCTAATTTCTTGCGCCGATTCATTCTTTGAAGATTCTTCATCTCCTATCTCAGTTGGGTCCGATTGGTCATTCTTTGAAGACTCTTCACCTTCTACTGAATCGATTTGAGCATCACCACCGGATTTATTGACAAAGTGAGATTGATCTTCATCACTGCTCGATTCATCAACCAGCTGAGGTCGACTAAACCTACCATCATCTCGAGTTTCCGTTGATCTCCTTCCTCCTCTCACCAACCCTCGTCGAGTTGCTCTCACCATCTTCTCAAATTGACGATACACACTAGGACCACCACAATGTTTTTTTTTTTTCCTTTTTCTCTTTCGATACAACCAAATAACAAAAAAATCTGATTATTTATCCCTTTTTTTTTTATCTTCTCCCCATCGATACAGCCAATGCTTCATAACCAAACAAATCTCGAGCCAAACTTTTTAAATTTTAACCAAGATTAAACCGGTTTACTCTGAAAATATAATCAAAATCATATAATCCACTCAAATTAAACCAATTGATTATCCTTAACCTCAATATCTTCTCGATCTTGTTCTTGAACCAGCCCCACAAAGACTCACATCTCACAAACTCCAATTGAATTTCGTAAAATTGAAAAGCGATTAAAATCTAAAGCCTTTGTGAATATATCTGCTAACTGATCTTCAGTATCAACATGATCAATCTGAACTTGCTTTCTCTCAACCAGTTCTCTGATAAAATGATGCCGTACATCAATGTGCTTGGTTCTTGAATGTTGTACTGGGTTCTTAGAAATATCAATTGCACTTTTATTATCACAATACACCTGTAAAATTCCTGAATCCATACCATAATCTGCTGACATCTGTTTCATCCATAACAACTGAGTACAACAGCTTCTCATTGCTATATACTCTGATTCAGCTGTAGACATAGACACTGAATTTTGTTTCTTGCTTAACCATGCAATAAGATTATTACCCAAAAAGAAACATCCTCCACTAGTACTCTTTCGATCTGTCACACTTCCTGCATAATCAGCATCACAATATCCAACTAAACCTTGATTTGATCCTTTAGAATACCAAATTCCAAAATCAACAGTCCCTTTTACATATTTAATGATCCGTTTGACTGCTTCTAGGTGTGATTGTTTTGGACTCGATTGATATCTTGCACACATTCCAACACTGAAACTCAAATCTGGTCTGCTAGCAGTGAGATATAACAAACTCCCAATCATTCCCCTGTACTGATTGACATCCACTTCCATTCCATCAATATCTTTTGACAATTTTAGAGATGTGCTCATAGGTGTATTGGCTTCTTTACATTTATCCATCTGAAATTTTTTCAGAAGCTGTCTTGCATACGTACTTTGTGAAATAAAAATTCCTTGATCAGACTGAATAATCTGCAAACCAAGAAAGTATTTGAGTTCACCAACCATACTCATTTCAAATTCTTGAGTCATATGACTCACAAAACCATCCACCAGCTTCTTAGATGTACCGCCAAAAATAATGTCATCAACATAAATTTGAACCATTAAGATATCATCATCTTGCTCTAAGACAAACAATGTCTTGTCAACACTTCCTCTAGCATATCCCTTTTCCATAAGAAAACTAGTTAGCCTTTCATACCAAGCCCTTGGAGCTTGTTTCAATCCATAAAGAGCTTTCTTCCATTTATAAACATGATCTGGCTTAATAGGATCCTCAAACCCCTTGGGTTGTTCGACATACACTTCCTCCTGCAAAATCCCATTCAAGAAAGCACTCTTGACATCCATCTGAAAAACCTTGAAGTTTAGAATGCACGCCATTCCTAAAAACAGTCGTATTGACTCAAGCCTTGCTACTGGTGCAAAAGTTTCTTCAAAATCTACACCTTCAATTTGTGTATATCCTTGTGCTACCAATCTAGCCTTATTGCGAACCACAACACCACTTTCATCAATTTTATTCTTGAAAATCCATTTGGTACCAATGATATTCACATCTATTGGTCTTCGAACTAGCTCCCACACATCATTCCGTTCGAACTGTTCAAGTTCTTCTTCCATAGCAATAATCCAAAAATCATCTTGAACAGCTTCTACATGATTCTTTGGTTCAATCATCGACACACAACACTCATAGAAAACTGTCTCCAAAACTGTAAAGTAACTTGTCATCTTTTGGAAATCGATTTTAACTCCTCTAGTCTTCATCTTTTCATTCAAATCTCCAATAACAACAGATGCTGAATGATTTTTGTGAACAAGTTGTAACCCTTCTAGCTTTGAAACAGGCACTTGTACTTCAGATTCATCATCTCGTGTCTTAGTTGCAACCACTGGTTCTGTATCACTATCTGAATCATCATCATTGCCCACAGAACCAGACCTGTCATCAAACACAACATTAACTGATTCCATTATGACACCAGTCCGTTTGTTATAAACCCTGAATGTTGTACTACTCTCTGCATATCCAAGAAACATGCCTTCATCACTTCTAGAATCGAATTTCCCGAGATAATCTTTATCATTTAAGATATAACACTTGCAGCCAAACACATGAAAGTAACTCATATTCGGTGTCTTGCCCTTCCACAACTCATATGGTGTCTTAGTCGTGTTTCTTCTTACATAAACTCTGTTAATTATGTAACATGCAGTATTTAAAGCTTCAGCCCAGAATTTTTTAGGAACCTGATTTCCATGTATCATTGCCCTTGCCATTTCCTAAAGAGTTCGATTCTTCCTCTCAACAACTCCATTCTGTTGTGGTGTTCTTGGTGCTGAATACTGATGTACAATCCCTTGTTGCTCACAGAAATCTTTCATAGCCTCATTCTGAAATTCTCCACCATGATCACTCCTTATCTTTTTTATTCCTCCTCTTTCATTCAGTAATTGTAGAGCTAGAATCTTGAAATTGTCCACAGTATCAGATTTCTCTCGTATAAATCGAACCCAAGTGTACCTGGAATAGTCATCAACCAACACAAAAACATACTTCTTCCCTGCTAGACATTCCACCTGCATTGGTCCCATCAAATCCATGTGAATCAAATCCAGAACCGATTTGGACTGAACATCCAGAACCTTTTTGTGCTGAATTTTAACCTGTTTTCCATGATTACACGGTCCACACACCATATTGTCTTCTCCTTTAAGTTTTGGTACTCCTCGTACTATCTCTTTGTTCACAAGAGTAGTGAGATTCCTTGTATTCATATGTCCTAGTCGTTGATGCCAAAGATCAATACTGGCTTTAGCACTGAAACACTTAATAGGCTCCTTTTCCCACATATAACAGTTGTTTCCAGCTCTTACACCATACAACTTGACATTCCCTGCCTCATCTATAGCTTTGCAGTCAACTTTTGTGAATAACACAGATAAACCTTCGTCACAGAGCTGGCTTATACTTATCAAGTTAGCTCTCAGCCCTTGTACTAAATATACATTCACAAGTTGTGGAAGCTCAGCATCACATGTTGTACCCTTGCCTTGAATAAAACCATGACTCCCATCTCTAAAAGTCATTGTACCTCCTTTCAATTTCTTAATATTTTGTAGATTACCCTTGGTTCCAGTCATATGCCTTGAGCAACCACTATCAAAAAACCAAGGTTCTGAGTCAACTTGTTCTTCAGTAATCATTGCCATGCTGCACCTGAATCCTGATCCAGAATCCACTTTTAAATTCGATTGATATAGATCAGTTTTCTTCATCCACACTTGTCTTCTTATCCCATTCCAGAAGAACCTTCCTTGACGCTTTAGTGTACCCACTTTTTCCCAAAATTTGTAACAAAATCGCTTGTAATGTCCAACCTTTCCGCAAAAATAACATCCCACAGTCTCTCTAGACACGTTCGAGGTTGTTTCCTTCTCAGACTGATATACTCCAGCAGACACAAACTTAGTCAACTGTGATTTTGCTCCTCCATTATCTGTAAACCCAAGCCCTTTATGAGTCTTCTCAGTTCTTCCATAACTCAAGATTTTATCAAGTTTCTTGGTGCCTGCAAACATATGTATCTTCCTATGTTGCTGATCCAAATCTGATTGTAATTGTGAAGTTTTTTCTTTTTCTTTACACAGCTCCTCCTCAAGTTTGTCAGCTTTCGCAGATAACACCAACTTTTCTTTCATCAAAACTAGTGAGTCTTTAGCAATCTTCTTCTCATCCTCTAATTCATTTTGTAAAGTCATGACCAGTTCCTCAAGACGAAGTTTTTCCTTTATTAATTCTTGATTCTCCTTTCCTAGAGTTATGAGTGTGTCTCACACTTCTTTGTAACTCTGAACAATGTCAAGAATCTCTTCCCCTTCTGATTCTGAATCAGTTACTTCTTCCCAATTCTCAAATTCAGTGATTCCGACAATTGCCACCAGATTAATAAGCTCTTCCTCGCTACTGCTATCATCATCTGATTTGTCCTCAATACTGATCATGGACTTCTCTTTCTTAGATTTAGAATTACTCACACATAAATCATGTGTATGTCCAGTACCTTTGCAAATTGTGCACTTTGCTTCTCGTATCTTGCTTGAAGGACATTGTCGAATGAAATGTCCATATCCTTTACACTCATGACACTGCGTATCAGCTTTTCTGTCTTCACTTGTCCTTTTGAATGAGGTAGTTTTCTTTTGTTCTTGACCCTGTTCAATCCTTCTCAATGCTCGATCAAACCTTCGTACCAACAGACTTACAGTATCCTCCTCTCCTTGACCAGTCGTATCTTTGCTTGCGGTTAAAGCTATGCCTTTTGGTTTCTTGATTCCGTTCAGCTCCATCTCATGTGCCTNACTAGGACCACCACAATGTTTTTTTTTTTTCCTTTTTCTCTTTCGATACAACCAAATAACAAAAAAATCTGATTATTTATCCCTTTTTTTTTTATCTTCTCCCCATCGATACAGCCAATGCTTCATAACCAAACAAATCTCGAGCCAAACTTTTTAAATTTTAACCAAGATTAAACCGGTTTACTCTGAAAATATAATCAAANCAATTTTGGGTCTTTATAGGTTTTTCCTAGGGTTAAGGTCTCTTGTGCTAAAGCACTCAACTTGGAACTGAAATCTGAGATTGACTCATGATCCTCCATCTTTAGGTTCTCAAATCTTGATGCTAACAGGTCTTTTCTTGAGCTCTGCACTTTGGTGGTGCCCTCATAATGGATCTGGAGGATATCCCATGCTTCTTTTGCTGTTTCGCAACCCTAAATCAAATCGAACTGCTTCCTCCCAACACTGCAATGAATTGCACTTAATGCTCGTGAGTTATATTTCGATTTCTTTTGTTCTTCATCAGTCCATTCTGATTTGGGCTTTGGAATTCTCTTTCCTGATTCATCTTTGATCGTAGGTTCTTCCCACTTTTCCAGAACAGTTTTCCACGCAAGTCGATCAATGCCTCCTATTATGGACTTGATCCTTGACTTCCAAAATCCATAATTTCCATCATCCAAAACCACCTTATTGTTGTTGATCAGATCTCCGTAGCTCTCCATCTTGTCCGCAGGAACTCACCCGTAATATTCTGAACAAGTGCCGCTCTGATACCAATTAAAAGTATGAGAACTTGTGATCTAATCAATGTAACAAAGGTTTCTTTTAAACTTCTCTTTGATTGATAGAAAATCTGTTTACAAGTTTGTTCTAAACAATTTTCTAATCTCTCAAGACTCTCTAAAAGAACCCTCACGCTCTCTCTAAGTTCTTAGCTCTTCTTATTTCTTAAAGACTGAAACTTAGAAGCTAGGTTAACTTTTTCTTGTTTGTGCTAAAGCTTACAATCAGCCTTAGCACCCTATTTATAGAACTAGACTTTTGCCACACAGGAGGCAAACTGCATATTCTAATCCTAATAGGAATTGGACAATTTCCTTTTTCTTCATGCTTTAGGAAATTTCCCTCTTTCTCCATGTTTACATTCCTATTGTAAACATGAAGCTCTTTAATCTTCCAGAAACTTCTTGGGCCTTCTAATCCTGTGTAAATCTTCCAGCTTGATAAACGCCGACATAAATAACCTGACACTCTGTTTTTATACTAATACTGAGTTCTTCTGAAGTAGTTCATCCTCTTGTTCAAATGTCACATCTTCAGTTTTTACTATGTTCACCCACACCATAAATTCGAACTCCTTTTATTTAAAATCATAGAAAACAATCGTTCTCATACGATATTTATACAAATTTTCTTATATACGAGCAGAAATGGAGAGGCAAAGTCAAAGGGCTTGTAATTCAACAGCGTCCTAGTTAGTGGAGACCACGTTAGAACGTAGTGGCCGAAGCCGATGTGGTAATCACGTAATTTATGGCCAACGTTAGGGGTGAGAACATTTGCCACGAACGTAGAAAGACAAACTTACTCACAATAACCGTTGTTACTACTATTACCCAAAAAAAAAAAGAAAAAAAAAAGCCTCATGTTTTTTAAGAAACATAATTAAATTTCAATTTGCGCATATAATATACTTAAATTTAAAAAGTTATTCTTTCAGACTTTATTTGTCAAATAAAACCGAAAACAAATATCATAAGAGAAAAAACAAATTATACAATTTAATGTACTTATGTACACACATTTTCTAATTAAAAAAAAAAACATTCACACATTTTACAAATTGTTTACGTAAAACAAGTTAAACATTCCCTTTTAATCCTCGTATAGACAAGTATTTAATATCAATAACACTTGAGACGTTTTCGTTTTCTCCACAACCGCACTTTTACTTCTCTTCCCTTCTCTCCGGCCAAAATAACCGCCCATAAACAATGCTCCGGCTAAGCAACGCCGCTGTAATAACAACCAATGCAATCCTCGCATTGATCGGCCTCGCAACTCTATCTTTCTCCATCTACGTCTTCGTTCACGGTCCATCACAGTGTCAACGCTTCGTTCAAAACCCTCTCATCGTCACAGCGACTCTCCTATTCTTCATCTCTTCCTTAGGTCTTATCGCTGCACTCTACGGTAGCCACATCATCATCACTCTCTACCTTTTTTTCCTCTTCCTCTCCATCCTTCTTCTCCTTGCCCTCTCTGTCTTCATCTTCCTTGTCACCAATCCCACCGCCGGAAAAGCATTTTCCGGCAAAGGAATAGGTCATGCCAAGACCGGAGATCTCCAAAACTGGATCGGGAACCATTTCCTTCGAGGGAAGAACTGGGAAGGGATCACCAAATGTTTGTCTGATTCTAGGGTTTGTAAGAGGTTTGGTCCACAAGACGTTGACTTCGACTCCAAACATCTCTCGAACGTGCAGGTATGTGTATATACATTTCCATGTTTGCAAACTAGACAACAATCTATCAGCGGTTCTTATTTAACAATGTTTTAAAAACGGTTTTTATTTTTATTTTTCTTTCGTTTAGTTTGGTTGTTGTCGACCTCCCATAGAATGTGGGTTCGAATCAAAAAATGCCACGTTCTGGACTGTTCCGGAGACAGCGACTGTGGCGATGGTAGGGGATTGTAAAGCATGGAGTAACACTCAGAGCCAGTTATGTTACGCGTGTGAGTCGTGTAAGGTTGGAGTTTTAAAAGGGGTAAGAAAAAGATGGAGGATTCTTCTCTTGTTTAATCTTCTTCTCATACTTCTCGTCGTGCTTCTTTACTCATGCGGCTGCTGTGTCAGAAACAACAATCGTGTTCCATGGAAGCGCCGGTTCCTCTAAAACTCCTTCCACTTTAATTTGTTTCCTAATTAATTTATTATTTCTTCAATTTTTATTTTGAATATTAATTAGTTGGTGTGATGTTTCTTCTAGTGAAATATAATTGTCTTTGTTATGAATATTGGTTTGACAAAAATAGGTTTTGGTTATGTTAATGTGTGAACAGTGAATGCAATGGGAGGAACCTTCATAATATGTGAGCCTTGCATAATAGACAGCATATTTCAATGTATTCTAATTAATAATATAATTCACGTTTGCTCACACATTTGAGATTGGATACAAATAAATAGAAAAAAGAGTTACATATGTATGTGAATTAATTAACACGTAAAATTGGTTGTGAAGGAGGAAAGAGGCACTTAAAGCAAAAACATTGTTTGAAGATACATTGCCTGATTATACAGTCCGAACAAATCTTGTGGCAACTGTCGTAGTCGGTGACAAGCCCTCCACGTTCTTTTATGGCATCTCTCACTTCTTCACTTAATCTCGTCCTTCTTTCTGATGCTTTATTAGCTACCCACACCTAAGGATATTTATTCATATATAACTACATATGGGTATTATTCAAAATTGTTCTTCAATATGTTTGCATATCTAGGAACTGATGAATGGCTCTAGTCTAGAAAAAATGTTTAGAAACGACTAGAGAAGTCTTTAACAACACGAGGAATCATGGTGTTTAAATATTGACCGATTGAATTTTTTAAAAAATTGATATTATAATAGTTGACTGATATGGACTCACACGAAAGAGACAACAGAATGGGGAGAATACTACTTTGCTCAACACCGTTTCCTCCATTATGTTGATTCCTGTATCTTTCTTTTTTTCTTGTATAATGTAAAGGTAATTTTGATTCATCCTGTACATGAGTATATGATACATAAATATCGTAACGGCAAGCAAGAGATTTGGAAGATTCGTATACACAATTGAGCTGATCGATTTTGACGTCGAATTTACATAGTTGGAAGAAAATTCTTGGTTTGACTAGCCAGGTTTACATCAATATAAACTTGTATATATAAACAGGTTTCTGATTGTTCTTTCAATGAAAGACTTGAGAGTTTCCAGTAAACAAGGAAGAAAGTAGACCCGAATTATATGTAAAAATATGCATTTTAGGAGATTTGAATCTATAACCTTGAACATTTAAAGGTGAATCTTTAACCATTTTGCCACTTTAGTTTTTCTGTCCTAAGAAAAAATGTTAAATATTTATATATATATAAGTTTTCTAAAATTTATAAAAAAATAAAAATTAGTTTTTTTTTTTATTATGGTTCGATTGAGTTTGGGTATACCCGAACCCAAACCCGAAAGTATAGAAAACCCGAACGGGTTCTATATGTCTAAATCCGAAAACCCACACCCGAACCCGAATGCCCAGGGCTAGAAGAAAGTATCTATTCATTCATACGTTTTATTAATCCGGTGAGACTGAATGGTAGGCCTTGGAAATACCCATCACTCAGTTTTACTGTATTGCTCGAAAAGTTCAGAACAAATGTGAATCGAGAAATAGACCCCAGGATTCAATGACCGAATTATTTTATGTTTCACTCATAAAGTCATAATGATAGAACTTTGATTACTCGTCAAAGTTTGAGAGGAAAGTAGAAACTGAAATCTTTCTTGAAGGGTTAGTTACTTTGGAACCCGATGGATTTTTTAAGAGAATGAGAAATCAATCAAACACTTAACAACTTCACTAATAATCCCAAAGCAACGTTCTGTAAATGTTGTGGGCAAAAGAACAAAAAGTGTCTGGATGAAACCGCAACTTACTTGAGGAAAGTACAAGAAAGAAACAAAAACACATAAGCGACCAGTGATGTTAGGAGCTCGAGTGTCCATGTCGGGTGAAGGAGTAAAGTCGGAATCATGGGAATGATTAGTGAACCGCAGAACCACCCAGCCGCTAATGCTCCAATTCTGCAATCACAAAAACCAAACAGATCATGAAATAACCAGTGACCTTTGAGTTTTTTATTTCAGCAAATTTGATAGGGCCAGGAGTTTTACCCGATTAGACAAGCTCTCCCCAAGCTCTTTGTCTTCTCATTCAGGAAATATATGCACGCAGCCAATGATACCGCCACCTACAAGTCCAGCCAAAGAAATCAGAAACCAGTATATGCAAAACAGAATAAGAAGAGAAACTCATCAACTTTATCTAGGGGTCAAATAGTTTATCCTGTGCTAAGGTATCTAATACATAGATTAGCTGATCAGATCATGCTACACTAGATTGTATAATAAAAAGATTATTAAGGCCATAGTATAAGTAGTAGCAAACCTGAAACGCAGGACCGCCTTCTGCTGAGTTCATGATACTCCAACCACCCATGAAGGCAAAGAGGAAAAGTCTTCTGAATATAGTATCCATGGGAGGCATTTCAACAAAATCAAGAAGAGCCTTGAGCCACGGAGGAGATTCGTCAACTTTCTTCTTCAACCTAGTTTTAAGATTGATCTTAGTCTTCTTCCTTTTAATAAAACTAGACATTAGAAGCTTCTCAAAGGCCCCTTCTATAGATTCTTCGCTTCTCTCATGTCCAGCGTACTGCTGTAAGAGAAAGTTACGAGAAGCCCAGATTTCTTCCTCTGAAGCATATGGACTAACTCCTAAACGTTTGTACGGGTCCCAAACTCTGGTCCGAGGAAACGTGGGGACATTGCCTATACAACAAAGTCATTCAGATACATGAGCGACAACTAGAAAAGCTCAAAGCTTGAGAAAGTGAACTCTACACCAAATCATTCGAATTGTTCCATCAAAAAAGATGAGATTTTTTGGATAAGAAAGTACTAAATCCTAATCGAAACTGACTAAATTGAGGGAGAAGAGAAGACAATACCTCCATACGAAGAATCAAGGGTGCACTTAACGCTTGTGAAGCTTCTTGGAGCATTCCGAAATGGTAAGAGCGATGACTTATTGAAATTTCGTACGAGAGAACTGAAAAAAAAATCAGAAAACAACGATTACATAAGCTCTTAGGAAATCAATTCCTGGGACTTATAGAGACAAACCCTAAAATTTTCCGGCTATGACTGGAACGAAACACCAGCTAATTGCGACGAGTTAATTCAAAATCCCTAAGAAAAGACGAAGAGGGAGAGAGAGAAAGAGAGTAAGATTACAGCTTTGATGGAGCGATGAACGGAGAAGATACAGTAGTACCGGAGAGAAGAAGAGACGAAGACATGGTGGTTCCTCCGCCGGACCAACCCGACGCCGATTTTGAGCTTAGGCTTCAGCTTTAGATGGCGACGTTTTGTGTATATGAAAAGTGAAGATAAGCGTTGCTATCTTGCACCGCCTCGCGTACATTAGTGAACCACTCCTCATCTTTCAGATTTTACGTTTATGTCCATGTATTTAGTAAATTTTCGTATCAACCCCTAAAATTTCCCAAATAGATAATATGACACATCTTAACTGATCACCAACCCACAAGTCAGATTTTTTATATGTTGCGTTTTGGATGCAAATCGTATTTAATCTTCTTCCATTCACTTTGAATGATACAACATTATGGTGCTTTGTTACAATATAAAGTTTTAAACAGAGGAACAGATTTGACATTAAGGGGCAAGGATCTCATTACATGTATATACACAGTAATATCCTCTCTTTATTTATGTGAATTGAGAATCATTTATTATTGATACAGACAATACATGGAATGTGGATTTTACAGCAAAGACTACAAATGTGGTATTTATGTGAATTGGCAAACCAACAATTGGTATTGGAGACCAGTTGCCTCTCATAGCTTTGAGTTTAGTACACCGGTCTGAGTAAGCTGTTGCCTTAGAACTCTTCTCATAACCTTATTTGTTGCCGTCCTCGGTAAAGAAGGCAGAGTCACAACAGATGATACCTGTCAAATGTAAAAACACACACATTAGTCCGGCTACTGTATGAAATCTGAAACCACAAACAACTTATGAACTCTCTTATGTTTGTTGTTTCTGTATAATAATAAACCTTGAACAATGGATTCAGTTTCTTTTGTATCTCAGAGTTGAAGGTTTTCTTCAAGAGTCTCAAATCGTTATTTGATAACTCCTGGCTCTTGAACACAACAGCTATTACGAGCTGTTCAGGACCACCACTTGGAGGAGGAACACCAATGGCTGCTGTCTCCAGAACATTGTCATCAACGCAGTTACACACTCGTTCGATCTCAATAGAACCGACCTGCACAAAAACAATTAACAGGATGTGATTGTGATTGATGATATTGACTCATACAGATTGGTAGGCTGGTGCATATGATACTATATAAGAGTCTCTGCAGTAAGGCTACCTTTATGCCACCAAGATTCATTGTGTCATCAGCACGTCCGTGAGCACGGTAGTGTCCTTTTGAGGTCCGTTCAAATAAATCTCCGTGTCTTCGTAAAATCTATCGAAAAGCAGGTAAGCCACAGACTTAAAACCAATGGAAACCTCTGTATATATATGGCAAGAGTTGGGTTACCTGTCCCTGGAAGGTAGGCATTCCTTCGAAGTAAACTTTGTAGTGATTTCCGTTCAGGAGAGTGGTTGAAGCTCCAAATATGTGCGGGCAAAGAGCCAATTCACCTACTCCCGGTGCGTATGGAGGCTAAAACGAAGAAGAATTAATAAAGATCTTACATCCTTTATACCATAAGATCTTTCAGAAGAAACACTGCATCATCTATGATATCATAAAGTTTCTTACAATTGGATTGCCATCTTCACCGAGAATGAAAAGCTTGCAACCCATGGCAGCTGTGCTAAAAGCAGACAGTGACTGAGGTTGAAGCAAAGAACCTGTGATAAAAGCGCCTCCAATCTCGGTTCCGCCACAATACTCTATTACAGGTTTGTAATGTGCTCTGCTCATCAGCCATAGATACTCATCTACGTTTGAAGCTTCACCAGTGGAACCAAAACAACTGTTGAAAAAGTATCAATATAAAATATTAATGTTACTGCATAGACATATCTTCTTGGCTTCAACAACTACATAAGATGCCACAATATATAACCAAAATAGATAAATTTGTTTCTCAAAGAATAAGTGGTGGCATAAAAACATTAGTTTACTTATTATTCTCAAAACATCTAAGATCCGCGCCACAAATATAATTTAGGCTCAAGAACATTCTGAATATGCACTTTCGGTATTACCGGATTCGTGACCAGTCATAGCCAGAAGTAGAGTTCGAGTTTTGCCATGTCCGGACAATGCTTGGTATCACGCCTAGCACTGATACCTCGGCATCCTAACCCCAGAATATAAACATATGGTAAATTTGATGTTTTAGTTTATTTGTGGAAATATTTGCACAGTCAATCATGCAATGAATCCACAGTCCTTCATAGCTCCCATTTGATGTTTGCACAAAAGATGTTTTTCTTTTGTCCCTTTTATGGTTTTTCTTTCGGTTTAAACTATGAAATTGGCGTACCTGCACAAATTTGGCAAACGCAGGACCAAGAGGTGATCCATTGTATAATCCCATGCAAGCCCCGTTTATCAAAGAAGCATAAACAAGCCATGGACCCATCATCCACCCAAGGTTGGTCGGCCAAGCAATAACATCGCCCCGATGAACATCCAAGTGGCACCAAGCATCAGCAGCAGATTTCAGAGGTGAAATGTTCGTCCATGGAATAGCCTTTGGCTCACCTACACCAGAAATCAAAAACTTGGTAACTTAGCACCCCACATCCTCATCTACATAACATGATGCAGTTTAATTCATTGGTCTACCAGTGGTTCCTGATGAGAAAAGGATGTTTGTGTAAGCTCCAGCTGGTTTCTCTACCGCAACATATTCCACGCCTCTGTTTGAACAATATAGCATATATCATTTCTAAATCCCCAGGAATTTGGAACAGCAAGCTCTAAGTGTTCCTCAAACAATATCATAGGAATTAGATTTCACTTTCAGGACCATCACTTTAGTTGTCACATTAGACCATCATTAACCACAGGAACAGTGTTTTGCAGTTGTTTTCCATTTCTAACTGGAAAGTGAAAGGTGATATGAAGATGTAGTAGACAGTACCTCAAACTTCTTGCATTCCCCAAAAAGTTGTTCCAAGACAAATCCTTCTCACGCAGCTTCGTTCTGCAGCTAGAGCCCCTAGCTGGGACAACAATTGCCAGAGGTGCTTCTGCATCAACGACTCTTCTGCAGAATAGAATAGATAATGTGAGACCAATTTTACAGCCAACATCTTGAAATAAAACCAGTCATGTTGGATTACTAAAATTTCACCTATAGAGGGGAATACTTTTATCACCACGAATGATCACATCCTGCAAAGAATTATAATGAAAACTTAAAAATCTTAAATAAGATGAGTAGAAACCATGTTATATGCTGCTTTTTATACACAGTGACCATTACAATAATTGAAACAAAGTGGCTTTTTCCAGCTAGGCTATTTAACTGTTTATAAATCACCTAACAACCGTTCATATTTTGGCAACAACTTTAACTAAATTCCAAAGGCAAACGCAAACAGTTCATCACTGAAACCATCACATCACACTATAAAATAGCTTAACAACAAAGAGTGCACCTTCATAATCCATCCACCAAAGAATCATTATAAAATTTACCTGAGTAAAGATGGCTTTAGCTTTTGAAATTTTAAGCCGCGTTGATATTTCACGAGGAGAGAAACTATCGGCAATGGAAACAACCACATGGCCAGCTAAGACAATGGCAAGGTATATGATCACAGAGTCAACATTCATAGGCATATCAACAGCAATCGCTGACTCGTCCTCCAAATCCAAAGCACTAAGAGCATGTGCAACCAACCTACACATCATACAACACTAGTTCTGCATGATTTTATATATATAGAAAGAAAACATAACATAAAAAAGTTTCCTTTTTTAACAAACAAAAGACCACACAAGGATGAGAATTTTCATACCAGACATGTGATCGTAACTCGAGAAGTGTCATAGTATTAACAGGAAGATCATCGCTTCCTTCGTCACGCCATCGAATCACAACATCATCCAACCTTCTCTTGAAACCATGAGTCAAACAATTTCTAGCAGGATTCAAGTAAGCACCAGGAAGCCAATTACCACCAGGATTTACTCCAGATGTATCTTTCTCTAATATACACTTAGGAGGTA